>NW_027040788.1:1975000-2365000 GCF_037179485.1 Ochlerotatus camptorhynchus
ATCGCCGGCTCGTGTGCATTTTTCGACGTCCCACACGATCGATGGTTTTCGTGCGTGCCACGGACGATCAGTCTGCCGCACAAGTTGACCGACAGTGGGGAGCGCTGAGTTTGTCAGCTCATTGAGGCGATCCGATGCTCGTCGAATGATAGGGAGGCTGTTGTTGTTCTGATTCTTGGCTAGTACTCGAATTGCAATTCGCGCAATGGATTGTGCCTCCCTTAGCTCAGTCGCTAAAAGCTCAGCTACAAAGTAAGACCATTCTGGAGGTGGCTGGGTGGTGGAAAATTGTATCTAGAACACTAAGTTGGGAGCACGCAATAATCTAATATGCCATATGCAAAGAAGAAGAAGAGGAGAAGATATGGTTGGTTTTGATAATTCGATGGTCACTATTTCCCATACACTCATTGGCACCCTAATCTACACCTACAAAATCTTTTCGTGCCAAATGATGGCGATGATGATGATGATGATGATGATGATGATGGTAAGCACTTTGCAACTCATTTTTTTCTGGCTACTGTTCGCGCGGCATTCGTTCCGGCCCTTCGTCCACGGATAGACGGAGGATGCTGCGAGTACGGATTTTTTTCACAGTTTAATTAATATTCATTTGAAGGTCTCACCTCGGCAGATTAATTCTAATTAAATGCTCAGTAATTTTGGTAATTTTAACTGCCGCTCGTGATTCCGGTTGGAAAAATGTACGTTCTCATCTCGGCACATTTTGATGATAATTCTTGTTTAATTGAGTTCAGCATCGATCCATACGTCAAACACCCGTTCAAGATTGTAGGAACCATTGCCCCGCGCTATTGACATTGGCAATTTCCGTAACAGCTGAGCAACAACTTTGCTTTCACCGATATGCCTCCATATCAACATCGCTAACAAATCAACAGACAAGCTATTCCGTCATTAAACTCATAGTGAATCATAGGTAGCAGCAGCTTCAAACACGAAAAAATAATAAACCCTCCCACAACGCACTTCATCGAGTGGTGGGATGTTGTTCAGCAACTTGCTCGAGGATCGCATAATGATGATGGCATCTACACGTTTCTCTACCCGTTTCTATCATGCATTCTGTTGTAGCCAAGAATCTGGCGTTCACCCACTCAACCCTGCTCCACATACACACACACACACACACACACACACACTGCCAAGTCATATCCGTACCATCTGTTTCTGATCCATTCAGGCTGCCTTATCAGACGGGGTAAGACTATCTGATAACTCCATTTGACAGTATCGACATATGGGGAAAGTTTTTCCTTTGAGTTTTTCTTGTTGTTGAGCAGGTTTTCGTCGGCTCCGGTTTCACAACTATTCATGCCAACAAGTCGAGCCGGCAGTCAGTAGGCATCACACTTTGGAAGAAGCTACAACTTTCATTCATCGATTTCCGTGAGTGATGGTAGTCAGACGTCACGGGCAGCCAGATTGAGCTCAAAGTAAGCTACGTAAAGGGTGATACGGTCAAAATTTGGTCAAGGGAAAACGCGTGTAAATCGGTGGAATCGTTTATTTAAAAAATCAAATTAAATTTCTTTTTCAAGTTCAATTAGTATAAAATTCAGGAAAAATATTCAGTAAGGCTTCCGCTTTTCCAAATCCGAATTGCCGGGCCTTACGCTTGACCCCTGCCATCAGATTTTGTACAGTCACCTTGTCCACCTTCTTCGCCGCAGAAAGCCAGTTTGCCTTGAACTGCTGCTCGCCCTTAGCAGTTTTTTTGGTCTTCTTTAGGTTCCGCTTGACAATAGCCCAGTATTTCTCAATTGGGCGGAGCTCTAGCGTGTTGGGAGGGTTCTTGTCCTTGGGAACCACCTGCACGTTGTTGGCGGCGTACCACTCCACGGCCTTTTTACCGTAATGGCAAGATGCCAAATCCGGCCAAAACAGTACGGAACAACCGTGTTTCTTCAGGAAAGGCAGCAGACGTTTATTCAAACACTCTTTCACGTAAATTTCTTGGTTGACAGTCCCGGAAGCTATGAAAATGCTGCTTTTCAAGCCACAGGTACAGATGGCTTGCCAAACCAGATATTTCTTTGCGAACTTTGACAGTTTCATGTGCTTGAAAACATCTACTACCTTTCCCCTTCCTTTTGCCGTATAAAACTTCTGTCCCGGAAGCTGCTTGTAGTCGGCTTTGACGTAGGTTTCGTCGTCCATTACCACGCAGTCAAACTTCGTCAGCATCGTCGTGTACAGCCTCCGGGATCGCGCTTTGGCCGTCGTATTTTGTTTATCATCGCGATTTGGAGTCACTACTTTCTTGTAAGTCGATAGTCCGGCTCGTTTTTTGGCTCGATGCATGGTTGTAGACGATACACCCAGCTTATTTGCGGCATCTCGGAGAGAGAGGTTAGGGTTTCGCTTGAAACTACCGGCAACTCTCTTTGTCGTCTCAGCGGCTTCCGGTTTTCGATTTCCCCCCGATCCAGACTTCCTGGCTGTCGACAAACCTTCCCCAAACACTTTAATTACATTTGTAACGGTTGATTTGGCAACTTTTAGCGATTTTGCCAACTTTGCGTGCGAGTAGCTCGGATTTTCGCGATGCGCGAGCAAAATTTTGATACACTGCTCTTCTTGCTTGGACGGCATTTTGACAACTGAAGAGTGAATTCCAAAATCAAAATAGGAGCAACATTCTACACACACACACCTTCAAAATGAGGGGTGTTCAGGTTTTTTAAATGCAAAATTGAAAGAAATACGTCAAGTTGATATTGACCAAATTTTGACCGTATCACCCTTTATTTTATGACATCGGGCAAGCGTTGCCAAGCTTTGGGTGGCTGTGCGATTAGTATAGTTTGGTAAAAGTCTTACAGTGCTTTGAATCTCATCACGCATTTACAATGTAGACATTGGCAAAGACATGTAACACTGGGTAGACATGTAGCATTATGCCACTGCAGCTTGCGACTGACGGTATAGTAGGTAAAATCTATTCGAAATAGCTACTAGACGATGCTCCTTTGCACATTTTAATGGAAAGTATGAGCACGAGCACGACAATCAATGACCATCAGTGAAATCCGCACAAATAACCGAATAAATCAGTGCCAACATTTCAAAGGGGCGTAATTGCATTTGTAAACAATGGCTTTAGCCATTGATTTCTCGCGAATAAAAGCTCACTCATAAAAATTTATGACACCAACTGGTAGATGAATGTTTCCTCTACTAGCTAGCATTGTTAACTTGGAGGAGTGAGCGTTTATTTTCGAGAAATCGACGTCTGAAGCCATTGTTTACAAAAGCAATTACGCCCCTTTGAAATGTTGAAACTGAAATGTAAAGCCCTCTAGTTAGAGTATGGACGACTGTCACCACAAAACTAAAAAAAGCTGTTCCAATCGAGCAAAGCTTTGCATTTTGACGGTACGATTGGAACTACTTTTGACAGACGTCAATTCTTTTACTGTAGGACTTTCAATAAATGGGGTTACTAGAGGTCGAGTATGGGTGAATTAAAACTGCATTCACTTTGGAAAATTATGCGATCTTTTAAAGCATGATTTAGCAGCAAATTAAAAGCAAATGACGCGCTACTGTTTCCTCAGCAATGTAAAAAGGCTTACGATCATTGGCGTAGCTAGAAAATTTTACTGGAAGGAACCTAGGGGGGCCTGAACCATTTTATTGTTTTTTAAACTACGGTTAAATAGAAACTCTTGAACTGCTATTCAATCAAAAGGCGTCAAGGCTTTTTGTTATTTTATTTTCCTTTTGGATACATTTCCACTTCGTCATATAATATGATCTATTATGGCGAGGCTCGCTATTATTTTAATGGTGAAATATTCAAGTTAATTTTATTTATTTCAAAACAATCTCAAACAGATTTGAGGGATCTTACATTGAAGAAAATTCTCAGGTAAGGTAATTCTGCGAGTTAGATAATTCCATGAATTTTTCAACTAGATTTTTTTCAGAATTTCTATATTCAATCATCAATAAAATCACAAATATAGGTACCAAAATTAAATTCCAAAATACCAAAATATATATCAATGAAAAATTCTTAAAACTCTGAAACTTAAAACGAAACAGTTTTGTGATCTCAAACCCATATGTTTTTAAGATTTTGTAATTACAAAATAAATTTCTCTGATACAGATTGTAAGTATGAATTCTTGTTGTTGTTGTTGCGTTTTTTGTTTTTATTAATTTATTTGATAAGGGTTTTAACTTTACAAAGCCGAGGATTCTTCTGTCACTATACAATACATCTTAAAACTATAGTCAAAAGGTATAAACATATTATCTTTCGCTATTCAATAAACATCCTCCACCAGAACGGAATCCGCTTGCAATGGTTTTATTGTACGCAGATTCGCCGTCTGTCTGTCTGTCTGTCTGTCTGTCTGTCTGTCTGTCTGTCTGTCTGTCTGTCTGTCTGTCTGTCTGTCTGTCTGTCTGTCTGTCTGTCTGTCTGTCTGTCTGTCTGTCTGTCTGTCTGTCTGTCTGTCTGTCTGTCTGTCTGTCTGTCTGTCTGTCTGTCTGTCTGTCTGTCTGTCTGTCTGTCTGTCTGTCTGTCTGTCTGTCTGTCTGTCTGTCTGTCTGTCTGTCTGTCTGTCTGTCTGTCTGTCTGTCTGTCTGTCTGTCTGTCTGTCTGTCTGTCTGTCTGTCTGTCTGTCTGTCTGTCTGTCTGTCTGTCTGTCTGTCTGTCTGTCTGTCTGTCTGTCTGTCTGTCTGTCTGTCTGTCTGTCTGTCTGTCTGTCTGTCTGTCTGTCTGTCTGTCTGTCTGTCTGTCTGTCTGTCTGTCTGTCTGTCTGTCTGTCTGTCTGTCTGTCTGTCTGTCTGTCTGTCTGTCTGTCTGTCTGTCTGTCTGTCTGTCTGTCTGTCTGTCTGTCTGTCTGTCTGTCTGTCTGTCTGTCTGTCTGTCTGTCTGTCTGTCTGTCTGTCTGTCTGTCTGTCTGTCTGTCTGTCTGTCTGTCTGTCTGTCTGTCTGTCTGTCTGTCTGTCTGTCTGTCTGTCTGTCTGTCTGTCTGTCTGTCTGTCTGTCTGTCTGTCTGTCTGTCTGTCTGTCTGTCTGTCTGTCTGTCTGTCTGTCTGTCTGTCTGTCTGTCTGTCTGTCTGTCTGTCTGTCTGTCTGTCTGTCTGTCTGTCTGTCTGTCTGTCTGTCTGTCTGTCTGTCTGTCTGTCTGTCTGTCTGTCTGTCTGTCTGTCTGTCTGTCTGTCTGTCTGTCTGTCTGTCTGTCTGTCTGTCTGTCTGTCTGTCTGTCTGTCTGTCTGTCTGTCTGTCTGTCTGTCTGTCTGTCTGTCTGTCTGTCTGTCTGTCTGTCTGTCTGTCTGTCTGTCTGTCTGTCTGTCTGTCTGTCTGTCTGTCTGTCTGTCTGTCTGTCTGTCTGTCTGTCTGTCTGTCTGTCTGTCTGTCTGTCTGTCTGTCTGTCTGTCTGTCTGTCTGTCTGTCTGTCTGTCTGTCTGTCTGTCTGTCTGTCTGTCTGTCTGTCTGTCTGTCTGTCTGTCTGTCTGTCTGTCTGTCTGTCTGTCTGTCTGTCTGTCTGTCTGTCTGTCTGTCTGTCTGTCTGTCTGTCTGTCTGTCTGTCTGTCTGTCTGTCTGTCTGTCTGTCTGTCTGTCTGTCTGTCTGTCTGTCTGTCTGTCTGTCTGTCTGTCTGTCTGTCTGTCTGTCTGTCTGTCTGTCTGTCTGTCTGTCTGTCTGTCTGTCTGTCTGTCTGTCTGTCTGTCTGTCTGTCTGTCTGTCTGTCTGTCTGTCTGTCTGTCTGTCTGTCTGTCTGTCTGTCTGTCTGTCTGTCTGTCTGTCTGTCTGTCTGTCTGTCTGTCTGTCTGTCTGTCTGTCTGTCTGTCTGTCTGTCTGTCTGTCTGTCTGTCTGTCTGTCTGTCTGTCTGTCTGTCTGTCTGTCTGTCTGTCTGTCTGTCTGTCTGTCTGTCTGTCTGTCTGTCTGTCTGTCTGTCTGTCTGTCTGTCTGTCTGTCTGTCTGTCTGTCTGTCTGTCTGTCTGTCTGTCTGTCTGTCTGTCTGTCTGTCTGTCTGTCTGTCTGTCTGTCTGTCTGTCTGTCTGTCTGTCTGTCTGTCTGTCTGTCTGTCTGTCTGTCTGTCTGTCTGTCTGTCTGTCTGTCTGTCTGTCTGTCTGTCTGTCTGTCTGTCTGTCTGTCTGTCTGTCTGTCTGTCTGTCTGTCTGTCTGTCTGTCTGTCTGTCTGTCTGTCTGTCTGTCTGTCTGTCTGTCTGTCTGTCTGTCTGTCTGTCTGTCTGTCTGTCTGTCTGTCTGTCTGTCTGTCTGTCTGTCTGTCTGTCTGTCTGTCTGTCTGTCTGTCTGTCTGTCTGTCTGTCTGTCTGTCTGTCTGTCTGTCTGTCTGTATTTTTTTAAAGACTTCAGCTTGATCAAGTATCATTCTTAAGATCGCCAACTGCTTAAAAATTCAAATCATGTCTCCCAGTTATTCTCTCAAAAACCATATGGCTGAGAAATTAATCCAAAGATCCACAGGTGAGCATTCCAAAAACTCCTCACAATATTTGTTCAAGACTTCAGTTTGATCAGGTATCATTCTGAAGATATTAAACTACACATTAATTTAAACCATAATTCAAGTAAAACTATCCAAATCGACGTATCTGATTTTGTAAACAATCACTTCAATCGACGAGTTTTGGCAACTGCAAGCTCACTCACAGAAACTAACAACACCAGCTAGTAGGCAAAAGTGTCTCCTACTTGATGATGGTGTTTGTTTGCGTACGTGAGTAAGCAGTTAAGACAAATCGTCGATTGAAGAGATTGTTTACAAAAGCAGATTCGTCGATTTGAATAGTTACGCTTGAATATCTCCCAGATATCCGCTCAAGATACCAGGTTGCTCAGAAATTATTTAAAATAACATCAAATGACATGAAATAAGCTTGAAAGCTTTAGGATGTTTTTTTTTTAGATTTCAGATTGATCAGGTAGGGAAAATGGATATAATGTCGGCCTAAGTGCTCCTACCGTATGCGTGATAATGTTTGCACCATCGTACATATAAGGTTCCCGTTTCACCTGTGCATACAATGCCTTGGTTTTTTTTGCATGCACTTAACCTATAGCTCATACCGTAGTAGGCTGTGTATGACTTAGTTTGACAGTTGCACCATGACGAAGTGGCAGCGTATTCGTGATTTGTCCTACGCGCAAATGTCGCAAAAAGACATTTCAATCGCCGTGGGAGTGTCCCGGTGGACCGTCAAAAGGGTTTTAGACCAAGAAAAGAAAGTTCAACTATCCGCGAAGGTGGCCACAGGTCGTCCGAGGTCAGCTCGGGTTCCGAGGGTTATCACTGCTATCAAAAGGAAGATTCGGGAGAATCCAGTGCGTTCAATAAGGAAAATGGCAAAGGAACACGGGATCAGTGACTTTATGGCACGGATGATCGTAAAAGAAGATTGCGGGACGAAGTCGAGGGCACGAAAAAAAAACTCACATGATTACCAACCGCATCCGGGAGCTACGAGTCGAACGATGCAAGAAAATCTTGATCTTTCTTAAGCGAAAAAATCCGGTACTTCTGTTCACCGACGAGAGCATGTTTACCGTCGATCCCGTATCAAATTCCAGAACCGACCGGTAAATTAGTTCTCTTCCGGTAAAAGACGTGGCCGACGAGCACAAGAACGTGTATTTGAACAAGCATTCTGCTAGCGTTATGGTGTTTGGATTGGTGGCTTGCGATGGCAAAAAAATGGACCCGGTGTTCATTCCAGAAGGCAACAAGGTCAACCCTGAGGTCTACAACGGGATTTTAAGTAAGTATGTTCTTCCGTGGCTCAAAGAACAGTACGGTCCGAAGCCAAATGTTGTATTTCAACAAGATGGGGCACCGTGCCACACCTCGAACCGCACTCAGAAGTGGTTGCAGGAAAATCTTCAGTTCTGGGCGAAGGATGTGTGGTCGCCATCCAGCCTCGATCTTAATCCGCTGGATTACTCAATATGAGGCGTCATGAAGGCCAAAGCCTGTTCTAAACGCCACCCGAGTACAGCAAGCCTCAGACAAACATTGACCCGTACCTGGAGAGAAATGGATCCAGACTACATTATTAGAACCTGCCGTGCATTCCGGAAGCATATGGAGGCCGTAATTGCAGTAAGTGGAAACTCGATCGATGATTAACATAGTTTAAGACTCTGAGAAACATCTCCATTTGAATAAATAAAAAAAATATCGAAAACGAAATTGTTGAGAATTTGTTTAATTTTGACATTGCTCAATGGTGCAAACATAATGTTCACGCATACGGTAATTTGGGTCCATACATAAATTCAGCAATCGACTAAATTTTCAATAGCGACCAAAAATATCCATTAGTACCGTCCCAATGACGCGTATATCTAGATACAATTGATAAATAGCAGGTTTTAGAAATGGGCCCAATCTTAGATCTATAGGCCAACATTAGATCCAATTCCGCTATCCAAGTATTCCATAATGCATATCTCATCTCACAGATTTTCTCTCATATGAAACACGGCATCTTAGTAATTTTCCCCAATGCCTTCATGTGTTTCTAGATCTCCATAAAGTTGTCTGTATATGTTTTCATGACTTCAGGTAGATCAGGTATTGTACTATGTAGGTAGCTATTGTACGGAATACCTCAAACTGTTCATCAATTCTAATCACATCTCTCAAATATTCTTGTTTGACCAAATTTTGATCGTAGCACCCTTTAGACGAAATTTGGCCACACTGTTCAAAATTGCATCGTTCGTTCGATCAACATGTGTTTGCTTCGTCATTTTCATTTACCTCATCTTCCACCGGTGTCGTAACCTCGTAACACTATCGATTGAGATTCTCTTTCATGCCGCCGTGGCCTCAACTTTGCTTTGTGTCAATGAAGATTCCTCAAACCCCAAGCCCGGGGTGTTATACGGGAGTGATGTAATACCTACGCATTATGTTTCAATCGAAAATCCACCGTCGCACAGTGGTGCAAAGTAACAAATAAAGGAAAATAAATTTCACCTCAAAAATTTCACCAGTGGTTGTGGAATTTATACCCTGGTTTACATCGAGATGTTTCACTGCAAAATTAATATATGCTTAAAGAACACAATCAAGCTTTAAGAATACATGTATTAAAACCTTTTTTTTCAGGAACACAGAGTGTCTTTTCGTTTGGCTAAGTCTTTGAGTGTTTCAGAGCTTTAACGGATGTTTACAATAAGAAAGATTTTTTTTTAAAGAGACAGCTCTTTAATCGAATTCATTGAATGTTGAAGTTTAAAATTCAATGAGTTTCAGTATGTCGAAGATCTCAAAACATTCAATGTCTTGAAGTTTCGTATTTCAAGTACAAGTTCAAGATATTGAAATAAAGTCTGGAACGCGCAAAAATTAGTCAACTTCAAATTGGTGTATTTCTGTTAAAAATGCTTTAAAAAAAAAACTTGAAATGCTGCATTTGGAAGTTGAGTATATATACAATGGTTGCTATGATGAGTTTTCACCGTTTGCTCTCCAGTTTTCAAAATGACGTCCAAGCAAGAGGAACAGCGTGTCAAAATTTTGCTCGCGCAGCAAGAGAATCCGACGTTCTCACACGAAACTTATGTGACTGTTCTGGCCGGACTTGGCGAGCTGCCACTATTGGAAAAAGGCAGTCGAGTGGTACGATGCGAATAACGTGGTTGTGGTACCCAAAGACCACAACCCTGCCAACAGCCCAGATCTCCGCCCTATTGAACGGTATTGGGCCTTGTGTAGCATGAGAACAAACCCATAGCTAATTTACATACATATCCCGCAGGCAGCAAATTATAATTACGCTTAAAGAAGCACACCTTCTTCACACTTCAGTCTCTCTACTCGTTACCACTTTTTACCTCGCACAGCGAAACCCGTACCAGCCGCAGTGCTTTATGTTTATTAGGCGAAAAAACCCAATTTTGTAAAACTGCAAAGGATGCATTTATTGATGTCGCCCCAGCTGTCTCATAGGAAAACTGTATTCGATAACCCCTATAAATAAGAAACGCTGAAATATACGAAGAGAATTATTCGTTCTGAGCTCGACCCAACCGGAGGTTCTCCGATCTTGGCCAATCGACTACTCTGAACAAAAGTAATAAGTATTTCTTACTCCTACGGGTTAAGACCTGTAGGTTGGCAAAGAAAGCCCAGGCATGAAGTCTACACGATTCTTTTGAAACTACAACGAAGCGTAGTTTACTTGGTCAAATGAAATCAAAAAAAAAAAAAAAAAACGAATAAATCCATAAAAAACGAGCAGCAGTTTAAATCTTACTGGCGTTCGGCGGCGAATAAGGTCGATGAGACCACAGTGCAAAATTTAATGGAAGTGGTTAAGCGGAAGGCACGGCAGTTTGGATTTGGCAAACCAATAAAATAAACGAACATTTTTTTCTTTTTTATTTATTAGAATTGAACTACTACCGAAAGAAAATAAGAAGATTTTTGTGATATGAATTTTGACTGAAATAAACGATTTTTTGCGACCATTGTTTGCGCGTTCCAGCCTTTGTTTCAAAATGCCATAATTGGAGCCTTTAATTTTGAATAGTTTATCTGTTTATAATTATTAACTGAAATAACTTTGATTTCTGAGCACATCGATATATTTTCGAACCATTAAGCTTTCATCTCGATTTTTGAATCAAAATTTATTGCAAAATAATAACTTCACTGTTTGGCACTTAACTAACAAATTGACAGCTCAGAGGTGAACCAGCCTTTAGGCTAAAAACCTCTTTAATAAAGAAAAAAAAAATGACAGCTCGCTCCCATGCAAAGTCCACCGAGGGGCCATATGATGGTGATTTTTGATAATGTAATCGCACTTATTTAAAACAGTTCTAGTGTATCAAAATTGATAAATTTTTGGATTTAGGTTCCATTTTGAATGCAGATTACGAATTTGCATTTTCCTTTATATTCCTTACATTTTTTTTACATCACACGCGAACAAAATACTCTTTTCAATAAACAACTTTTTTCTGACGCTTTCTTCCCAATCAGGAGACGTGAAGACTCAACACATTCGCATAATCGTTTTCTCTTCGGCATGCCCTCTCAACTAACCGGCCTTTTGCCACGCTTTCTTTCTCCTCGATGTGCTCTATAGCTCACCCCTCACGACATAAGTTTCATCAATATTTCCCTCAACATATTCATGTCAATATTTTCAACAATATTTTCGGGGAGTCATCAATACAGGGTCGCTCCGCACTAATATTGTTGTATTCGATGGTATATTTTGAGCAGCGAATTCGAAAACATAAAGCAACCAACGATACAGACCAAACAGTTGCTACTACTACCATCACAAACTCGCTCTGTAACATAGCTCAATCGGAGTGGAGGAAGGATAAAAATATATTGTTTGCCTGTTTTGTTGAAATATACATGGATGAGGACATACAGTGACCCGCAACGAAAAAAATCCACCTGAGTTAGTATCAAAATGTTTACTCAAACCTAAACATACTTTTCAAAAGAAGTACTTTTATGTGTTCTAATAATAAATTAGGTATTTAAGAGAAGAATAGAAGATTGTTTAATTCATTTATTCAAAAATTTACTTTTTTTGTAACATTTTGAAAAAAAAAAAATCAACAAAAAATGATAGGACAAGAATAAAAATCCATTTCGTAAATTCGACACAAGAAATCGATTCCATATCGGCGAAGTACTCCCAACTGTAATTAAACATTGAAAACCCCCTCGGAATTAGTTTTGAAATATGTCAACATCAACACCCCGTCATTTGCCGCCATTTTAAGTCGTCCGCCACTTGCTTATCACGGAAAATAGTGTAATCTCGCTGAAAAATCATGGTTGGCAAACAAATTTCGATTTCCATCCGAAATTTGGTGGTAAAGTGCAACATTAGCCGGGGAGCAGTTCAGGAGATTTGGGTGAAATATCAGGAGATCGGATCCGTGACTGACAGAACAGGTAGAGGAGGCGTGAGCAAAACGGATCATCGGACTGATACAATGATTATTCGGGAAATAAAGAAAAACCCTTCAAAAACGATCAGGTCCATCAAGGAGAACCTTCAGCTTTCAATATCCGATCGAACAATCAGCCGCAGGATCAGTGAATAAGGTTTGAAGAGCAAATGCGCAAGAAAGTTGCCGTACATCAATGCCAACAATAAGAAAGCACGTCTTGTATTCGCCAAAAAGTATATCAATAAATCGGTGAATTTCTGGAAACGTGTCTTGGGGACCGACGAGTCAAAGTTTGAGCTTTTCAATCGAAAACGTCGATTGAGAGTGTGGAGAAAACCAGATGAAGCCCTACAGGATCGACATCTTCAGCCTACTGTAAAACACGGCGGTGGGAACATAATGGTATGGGGCTGTTTCGCATGGGCTGGAGTAGGAAACTTAGTACGGATCAATGGCATAATGAATGCTGATGCCTACATCGATATCATCAATGATAATCTCCAGGAATCCGTGGCAAAAACTCGAGTAGGAAAGGACTACATCTTCCAACAAGATAATGATCCGAAGCATACTGCCAAAAAAACGAAGGCTTTCTTCAAATCCAAGCGGATCAAACCATTAGAGTGGCCTGCCCAAAGCCCAGATTTGAACCCTATTGAAAATCTATGGGCAATTCTGGATAATAAGATTTATAAAACTGGTGTTACGAACAAGGACACGTACTTTTCAGCCTTGTCTCGAGCCTGGAGTAGTATTGATCATCTACATCTACAGAATTTGGTGGAAAGCATGCCAAAACGTCTTCAGAAGGTGCTTGAAGCTCATGGTGGACATACTGGGTAATAAAGGTCGCAAATCGATATTGCGTTGATTTTTTTTTGTTGGATTTACGAAGTGGATTTTTTTCTTGTTCTTATCATTTATTTTTTAATTTTTCTTTCAATACGTTATAAGAAAGTGAATTTTTGAATAAATGAAGTAAAACATATTCTATTCTTTTTTAATACCTGATTTATTATTAGAACACAAAAAAGTTTTTCTTTATTATAATTATAGTAAGGTTTGAGTAAACATTTTGATAATGATTCTGGTGGATTTTTTTTCGTTGCGGGTCACTGTAGCTTAATCATAATGATAGTCCATAACAACCGTGGGTGTTGTAACAAATTTATAAATCTAAGCGTCTTCTATCTTAAAGTCGGAAAAATCCTCTGGAGACTCCTAAACTTTCAAAAAACGTTTTGGAATATCCATCATTCTTACTCAGATCAACAGCTGCTACTGCACGGGAAAGAGCATTCGGAACCACATTTTCGGAACCTTTCCGATGTTTGACAACCATGTCATATTGCTGAAGCAACATGCTCCACCGGCGTAGGTAGTTTGGAGGATGGTTTCCATTTTGATTTCATTATAAATTACAGGGCAGATGAGTCCGTGATTAAAGTAAACCGCTTTCCCTCGACATATGTTCTAAATTTCTAATGGCCTCCAGTGCGGTCGCCTCTTCTTTCTCCACAGACTTCCATGATCGCAGAGACATCGTCAGCGTCCGTAAAAAATACGATATCACGTTTTCCCTTCCATCCACGTCCTGTGTGAGAATTCCAGCAATTGTTGTATCACTTGCATCGGTTTGGATCGAAAAACTTAGGACAAGACAGCTTTTAATTATGAGTAATATTCGAGCTAATTTTGAGTAGCTATGAGTACCTCGAGTTGCTCATTATTGAATGCACGGTAACACAGCAACCTATTTTTGTACGTGTTTGTTTCCCGAATGTCACGAAGCAAACATTTCAGACGTCTCAAACCCACCATCATCCATTGACGCATCATACTGGATCACTATCCTCAAATCCCACCTTTTCTGCTAAACCTTACTAAGCAGTTTTCACCTGAATTGGATGCAGACAATCATCATTCAATGATCACCATCAACATGGAGAAGATTGCATTCGTAATAGATATCCAAGTGTTTTAACGTATCTGAGAAGAGTAAATTAAATTATCATAATATCTTTAACAGAGTAATATAAAAAAAATCTTTGTTTTACCAGGTGGGGTGAAAAGTAACCTCTTTGACCGCTAAAATGCGCTGCTACTGCAAAAGTGGTTATGGTGCCTTGTAGTCCGTTCATATTTAGGCAGACATGCCAATTTTCAGTGCGATACTGTCGTTAGTTTTGTTAAAAAAACAGCTGACTGTTGTTTGGCATCATGTTGAATATGGATAAAAACGATTTTTGTTCTCTCATAAAACATTATTTTTCGTGAGGCAAAATGGCCAAGGAAACAGAAGAAAGGTTGGATAAATATTTTGGGGCTAATGCTCCGTCAGATTACATCGTCAAATATTGGTTTCGAGAATTTTGTAGTGGCTGCAACTCCACTACAGATCAAGTCCACAGCGGCAGGCCATCCGATGCGGTTACAGAGGACAATGTCAAAAAATACATGAAATGGTGTTGGCTGACCGGAAAGTGAAGGTGTGAAGATACCGCAAAGATTAGTACTGAGCGCACATGCCATATTTTGGGCGAGATTCTGCATATGAAAAAGTTATCCTGCCGCTGGGTGCCCCGCAAGCTCACTCCTGACCAAAAACACGAACGCGAGAGCACTTCTCTAGTTTCTGGTTTGGACTTGCTGATGCGGAATCGGGAGTTTTTTTGGCGTCGATTGGTAACTGATGATGAAACCTGGATCCACTATTACGCCCCAGAGAACAGAATGAGTGCCCGGCAAGGGACTGAAACCGGGACGAGTACTCCGAAGCGGCCGAGGGAGGCTCGATGGGTCGGAAATGTTATGGCGTCGGTTTTCTGGGATTGTCATGGCATACTCTTCGTGGACTACCTCAAAAAAGGAAAACCATCAACAGCGAGTATTATTGTGCATTATCGGAGCGAATGAAGGCCGAAATCGCTGCAAAACGGCCTCACATGAAGCGAAAATAAAAATTGTTTTTGCAAGACAATGCACCGGCGCACAAGAGCATCGCAATCACGGCTAAAATCAATGACTTACGGCTCCAACAATCCACCGTATTTATCCGGTTTGGCTCCCTCAGACTATTATCTCTTCCCAAACCTCAATAGATGGCTCAACAATAAAAATACACCTCACGTGAGGAAATCATCGACGCCGCGGAGGAGTATTTTGCAGACCTTCCGGAAAATTACTTTTCGAACGGGATCATGAAGTTGGAAAATCGCTGGAATATATGAATCGAGCTAAAAGGGGACGATATTGAATAAAAAAACATTAAAAAAAAAATCTTTCCCAAGGAGGTTTGTCCCACCTAGTATTTTAGGTAATGCTCCTGGTTATTATTTTGTTTACATAGGTTCAGCCTTTCCATTGAAAATCGATTAAATAATGTTGTAGGCAACCCATTACTTCCCTAGTCCAACATCATGTGGCATCATAACGACTTTACTACCCATAATCCCATATCAGTCCCATCTTTGCTTGATTTCCTATCCATATGGGACTGATATGCGATTATAGGCAGTTTAGCTCAGTGGTACTAAGAAAATAATCGTTGTAATTATTTAGGAATGCCTGATTCACATGGTTTTCTCGAATATAAGTTTGTCATGAATCGATGGAAAAGAAACTTTTCATCGTCTAGTCATATTTGTTTATTAAAAACTTTATGCTCGGTCAATTCAAATAAAGCTCGTAACCTTTTTGATTTTCCTTCTTTATTAATTCGATCTATGTAATTTTAATTACTGTATTTTAACAGTTGCAATTGTAGAACCTAAATTTGCTTCAAAAGTCTATCATTATACACACTTTTCTGGATGTTTCGATAACGAGTTCACTGTTGATGGCTTCTTCTGTGGAGCTATATATCTATCTAGGTAGTTTTCTATTTTATTTTCCACTCTTACCTAAAGGATTGCGCTTGACTCTACAATTCTCCAAGTTATTCATCCAATCCAAGCGAAAATATCCCGTAGCGACCCGCACTCGGTTTCGCAAAACTTTAGACGGATTTGTGGATTGATTCATTTGGATTGGATAATCTTACTGGTCATACTATTTTTTTTATGATTTAGCATATCATGCTTATGTGCTGTAAATGAATTAAATTTGCCAGGTTAATATTTGTATAAATAGAATAAAATATTACAAAAAAGACCACTCTGACAGTTGATGTTTATTCAAACAGTTATTAATTCTTATTTGTTGATGAATGTGCGACTTCTATGATCAACTTTGAGTAATCATGAGTTACTCAAATTTACTCACTGCAAAAATATTAACTCAAAGTACAGCTGGCTTGCCTTCTCCCTCAAACGGGTGTTGTAATGGTGGAAATTCCCACGACAATGAAAGCACACTGTTCTCTCTGGAACACGATAGGTTGGTACCCTCTTCTCCAGTATGCTTCTGCTGTTGCCTTGCTGAGGTACTTGACTTGGTGGATTTTGTTTCGACTTCGACTGATCAGCTTTCCAGTGTTCCGCTGTGGGTTTCCGGGGTCCTTTGCTCTCGTTGCTAGGATCCTTAAAATCACCCGAATTTTGCTGTTTTCATTCTGGTCTGCTCGATGTTTTCCTGTCCGCCCAATCCTTTGGAGGTGGCTTCTGATTTCTCTGAAAAGACCGCGAATTGATCTCGTTCACCTGCGCTGTTCGGGAGCTCTGCTCACCTTTGCGGTACAAAAACCAGTTCGCGGAATCTAACTTTCGACCCCAAACCTTCAGCGTCCTCAACATTCGGACAGTTTTCTCCAACGGAGATTTCTGGAAAGTATGTCAAACTTTCGCTGATCTGTTGGTGGAACTCCAACCTGGTTGAAAATCTCCTTAACTGCATGGTAGTAATACTGGAACTTCTCCATTTCCGGAGACTTCAACTTCAGTTCGGTCCAGTTTTGGAACTCCTTGCTCCACCTTCCTTCTATGTACCAGGCCCTTGCATCCCCGAAAACAAATGGATCGCCTCATGGAACAGACTCCACTTACTGATATTCTCAGTTTCTGCCATAAGCAGCACCTCGAAGACGAATTTATTCAAATTTCTTCCACTCATCTCTACCGTCGTACTTTAAGTTCCAGTCACAAACTGGTCTTGGTCTTCTTTTAATTTTTTTTCAGCGTCGCTCTCTTCAGCGCTCTCGCTAGATACTGGCTTGCAATCCAACTCCCTATCTACGTCACATTCACTAACTTCAGTTGACGAATCTGAACTCAATTTGCTCTTTTTCTTTGGTCTAACTTTTCCATCCCTGCTTTCACCCTGTTTCTTTGATTGTTCTCTAGATCGTCTATTCTATTTTATTGTGATGAGTCAATAGGCCAAAAGCCATTAGGCTGAATGTCATTAGGCCGAACGCTATTAGGTCGAATATCATTAGGCCGAATTATCTTGTAATTTCACTAAGAATAGGATCACCACACCAACATTGAGCCAATATCCAGAAAGCGTTCAAAAACTACTTGAAAAGTAATTTATAACTGCTTTAAATCACAGATACGTCAATAATATTAAGATTAATATGTGCCCATTGAATTAACAAACTTTATAACAAATTCTTAGTGCTGGACTTTCAGCTACTCCATCAAATGTTAAGCAAGCATTTCCGATCAAAGTATGCCATAAAATCACAAAATTACTTTGAAAAAACCTAAAAAAATCAATTTTTTTAAATTTGTCGAACCTCTTAACGGAATCCCTTTATGAAGAGCTTTGAGTGTGTTGGTTTATTTCCATTAAATTCCGTTACAATTGCTTATCTTTTGACAGATACGCGTATTTCGTCTACTACTTGCAGACTTCATCAGTGCCAAGTACTCAACAACACTTGTGTTGAGTACTTGGCACTGATGAAGTCTGCAGGTAGTAGACGAAATACGCGTATCTGTCAAAAGATAAGCAATTATAACGGAATTCAAAGGAAATAAACCACCACACTCAAAGCTCTTCAAAAAAATTACTATTTTCCATTTACGCTCATGTAATAATTCACAATTTTCCCTCCAATATGTTTACATGAAAATGTTTATTGAAACATACATTATGCCACGTATCAGTTTTTGAAAATGTTTGTGCCAATTTGAGATATGACCGGTGACAAATTATACGTTTATATGAAACAAACGTTTGTATATGTATGTTGAAGCTGACTAGATAGCATCTTGCAATATTCTAGAAAGTTGTATGTTTTAGTAACTTAAAAAACTTTCTTAAACAATGGCACACCACTGAAATAAATAAGTTACAGTGAATAAAAGACTTGCAAGGGGTTTCCATGACAAATGCTTCATATCTCAACGAAAATGACAAACTATCAAGTTGGTGCCTTCAGCAAGGTTTATGGAAATTATGAGTTTTACAACTTTGTGGAATACGGCGCCGGTGGTGTAGTGGTAAGCGTGATTACCTCTCACCCCAGCAGGCCTGGGTTCAATCCCAGTCGGCGCCGCCGGGATGTTCTGAGGCATAACATCTCTGATCACGCCTTCCTTCGGATGGGAAGTAAAGCCGTTGGTCCGCAGTTCATGAGTTGATGGGTCGATAGGTAGGGTCCAGGTGTGGGAGCTGCCTTCCTGGAACGTCGGTAGCATTGGTGCTCAGCACGGAAAACAAGATCGACGGAAAAACAAACCAAAGGAAAAAAAAAAAAACTTTGTGGAATATTTTATGCTCGTAAATTATTATGCCAAAAAGTTAGGATTTTTAAGTAGTGTTTTAAGGAGTTTAATTTATGGACAACCCATTTACTAGATGCGTTTTAATCTAACTAAAAAAATGTCTGAAGACACCAACTTGATTAAACTTCATATTCACTGTTCGGTTCACTTTAGTACTAATTTATTATCCATTCACGTCTTGTAGACTTGAGCGCCGGTTTACTTCTGAGCAATGGTTGACTATCCCCGATATCAAAAGTCCTCCTTTTCCCATTCAATTTTCTATCAGTTCCTTACAGGGTTACTTCCACTCACTTCGCTATAAAAAATGTTTTTCGAAATTATGGAATCATTGGATGCTATTATGAAAGTTTGTACTTGTCAGAAACAAAGAAACTCTAGTTATCCTTCCAACCCAACACTGACACTAAAAAACACTACACTTTCCTTAAACAACATGCACAAATTTAAACAATTACAAAACAGTTACGTTATTGTATAACTGTAAGCTTCAGAAAAGCTTCTCTGATCTGCACAGATCGTATAGAACCAAAGGACAGTTCAAATAATTCAAGGAAATTGCAGAAAGCTTACAGAAGATCGAGAAATTCCCGTTGCTTCAGCTACAGCTACAATAGAATTTCTAGAACGTAAGGAAAGTTATATTAACATCAGGAAAATGAGAGAGTAGTTGTAGAGTTTTATACGATTATCATGGGAATTTTAAGGTGATCAAAAATTGTCGAAAATTTAACTTAGTTGAAACGAGAAATTAAAGGTAGTTCCATTCATTGAAAAAAAAAATGCGATATCTCAAGAAATTCCAGCCATCTACAAAGAAATTTAGAAAATTTTAGATAGTTTTATAATATTTAGAGAAGTCCCGAATACATCGATGCCTTCAGATCTATGCAATTAAATTTAGGAAATTTGCAGGGACTTACAAAAAGTTCCGTAGAATTATTCCTAGAATTCTATGAATTATCTGAAAAATGCCAGACTACGAATATGCATTTACCTGAATACCCCTAAAGAACAAATTTAAAAAATACAACTACCTAGTTCAAATTTTAAATAATTAGCACTGGGTTCTGCCAAATTTTTCCAAATATGGACCACTGTGCGCCGTTGGAGCTATCGGGGTTTTTCTGCGCTGAAGATTGGCACTCGATGATTGGAAGTGAGAGTCTAGTTCCATTTTGTTTCGAGCGATATTGCTCGAGTAATTCCGCCCGGTCGGTTATGATGAGAAGCAGGGAAGCAGCTGTCGGCATCGCGGAAGTAAGTTGATGAACGGCTCAATGTTTCGGAAGCCTGTGGCCTCCGGCATCTTAATCAATCAAAATTGTTCGCCAGCTGTGCGGTCTAGGAGTGGCAGTCATTTGCGAAGTGTTCGCTTCGCTCTTCTGCACCATTCCCACGGGATGCACGCGAAGCACATGCAAAATTTTGATGGATGGAGCGCTGATAGTGCAGCATCCGGGGTGGAACATTTTCTGCTCGAAAATGACTTTGATTTGAACGACTTTTCCCGGTGGCAATGATAGTTGAAAGGAACACGCTCCTTTGCTAATCGTGGTGTATAGCATATCTTTTGACGAGTCATTCTCAAGTATGCATAACATAATATCATGTTCGCTTCATAAACATCCGGGGTAAACAACACTAACGAAGAGCACCATTCCATTCCATAGCGTCCCCTTCTGTAAGCAACGCCGCCTCCCTCGAATGATGACATGGATCTCACAGGATTCAACTGACCTGGTAATGAACCCGAGCATCTGCTTCAACTGATTGGGTTTGCTCGTGAATAGCTGTCGGTTGAACCTACTTACTGGGTTCATCTCCCAACCCCGTCCTTGTTGATTTCAAGTGGACATGGACAACATACACGCAAAACATATTTCTCTTACATCCAATGTAAGGTTGGATTTATTACATCCTCTGCGTATGTTTTAAACAACCAATGCAAGAACAGTTCTTGCAACGATTTTCCAGAATGCATATTTTTGTATAAAACCTTCACGAGATGATTTGCTAGACGCAAATCATTTGGAAAAACAGCTAACATAAGCATTGCAACTTCTGCATACTTTTCATGCAAATATGTAATATAATCTTACATTTCCCGGTTGGGTGTCCGGATGGATGGTAAGTAATACATTTGGTTGAAGGTTCTACTCCCTCGGGCAACGCTTCTCAAGACTTTCATCCCTGTTCCATGTGTGCTGCGCACGGACACGGAGTTATGATGATTGAATGAATGCCTCCGGCAATCAACATCCGGTGGAATAACTGATGAATTTTCATAGCCGTTGCGTGCGTGGTTGCTCCGAGGAACACATCTTGAGATTGCGAGAAAAAAAAACCTACAGCTTTTTCAGGAATCACTTCAAACTGCTATCCAATTGCCGTCTGGTTTCGTTCGTCAGTCTGTTAGCCCACTACAATGAGCGTGAAAAAAATCCTTGTTTGATGATGAAAACAGATTGCTATCGCTTTTGATGATGTATGTGTATGGGATGGCGTACAAACACAGACTCGAAGCGCTGAGCGCTCATATCAAGCAAACTACACAACAATTGCTATCCGCCTGTTTGGCGTTTGGGGCTGTTGAGTTTCATAGACAGTAGCTCTGGCAATAAGCTAGCTGCTATAGATAGATACAGGTCACAAGGGGCGGAACGGGACGGAAACGCGGCCAAGGAATGCGGAAAAGGCTACATGCGTTGTTATCATTTATTGGCCGAGCTGTTGTTTGTGATGGAAGGCAATTCAAAAACATGTGTTCGATGATTGCTTGGTGGAACATTTTTGTTTTGCTTCGCTCATGTAAACAGTGCTAACTGCAGCGAGTGGTTGGAAACCAGGCAATAATGAATACCGTATGTGGGATGTATGGAACATTGAGCATTTCAACGGTTGATTGGAATGACGGTGAGGAATTATGGCAGTTCAAAATTATATTTGTATCATTGCTATCGCATTGCTAGCATTACATCATTGAGAAATTTTCTCTCTCTGAATATATTCTACATATATATCATTCAAAATAATCTACATGTTAATGCTACGTGAAAATTCACGTAAGCACTCAGGTTTTCTGTCAACTTTACGTGACTCACGTTCAACCTACATATAACGTACATCATGATTTTTAAAAGTAATTCCTATCAAACGCGCTTACATATCCCATGCAAATTACGTGAATTCTACATACCAAGATTGCTTGTGCGTTTCACGTAAGCCTAAAGTGAATTCCACGTATAAAAATAAAAGAGCGGAGTACTCAGACAGCAGTAAAAAGTATGGCAACAGTACGATAATCTAATCCCTAATCTAATCTAAAACAAACGCAGTCAGTACGAGAAAGCATCCTGGAAAATGATTAGGTTAGGTAACGCCTAATTATATTTCTTGTCAACATTGATGTTTGCAGCATATCTTTGATATGACACAAACATCAAAACGACCAGGCCTACGAGCGTTGCATTTGCCGCAAAGATGATTCTGTGAAATGATTCGAGTTTAAATAAATCTATTTAAACAGCGTGAATCTACAGGGGTGGAGGGATGCGTGGACTTACCGTACCAAATGCTCCAAGCTATGTAAGAATAAATTTAACAATAATATGTGATGGAATTAATGGTTTGTATAATATAATGTAATGAAAAGATCTGTTTGCCAAATTTCTAATTTATAGATAACTATGTGATGATCGCACCAAAGCTGGTCACTTTCCTGGGTTCTGAAAAACTGCTATAAAATGTCACAAATGGAGACCTCCTTAGGTCGCTTTTTCTTGATCTAACTGCATCGGCCCCATCTGAAATTTTAGGCTGACAAAAATGGTAAGCTGACAACATCGTGATTTTTTTTTTCAATATTTCAACCATCAAAATGATTTTGAAATCAAGTTTGACCATTATTTATCCACTATTAATGGAATTACTGATATCTGTTTACTATTCTTGTAGCAAAGGGTGCACCAAACGTCTCGAAAAGTTTGCGTACGGTTTGTTGAGCCAGTCATACTGTTTGGTTTCCTTAAATTCCGCTTGGTTGTCAAAGCTGCAACCAACGTTGGACTTCCATATCTCAGTATCAACGTAAATATACTAGCCAGGAGCCGTCTCTTGCTACTGCTTGGTCCCGAGATGTTCGGTAAGATACTGGCTACCGCGTTGATGGTCTTCGCTGCCTTCTCTTAGCCGTATTCTACGTGGCTATTGAAGCCAAACGGTCGTCGACCATCACTCCCAGCCATTTCAACACGCACTTCTAGTTTATTGCATGCTTCCCAACGGTAATTTCTGACCGCTGCAGCGATTTAAAGTTACTGATCAATACCACCTCGCTTTTGTTGTGGGCTATCTGCAGCTTCGCTTCATGCATTAGGATTCCAATCATGTCGACCGCCTCGGTCGCCAACATTTCCATCTATTCCAGTAGTATCATCCTAAGCACTCTGTTCTGAGCAACCTGGATTTTGTTCCTGTGAGTCTGAACACATGATTCCCACACCGGAACAGCGTTGAGGATTGCAGGTGCTATAATTTGTTTTTAGACAGTCAGTTTGTTCACCCTTGAGAGGCGGGATCTACGGAAAATCAGTGGATACAGACACCTAACCAAGGCAACACTTGACTTGACTACGGTTTTCTCCACATGCGAGCGGAATAGGAGCTTTTCGTCAAACAACATCCCGAGATAGGTTACTTCGGCGGACCACTCAACCCTTGTGCCATCCATGATTACAGTACAAGAGGGAGCTGGTTTTAGTTTGGGAGATTGCCGATGTAGGAACATTATTGTTTGGGTTTTGGAAGCATTGATTTTGATTTTCCACGTGGTGGCATAATCAGCAAAGGCGTCAAGGCATCGTTGAAGCTTGTTTGTTATTTCACGAGGCATCCTTCCCTTGACGGCTATTGCGGTATCATCTGCGAACAGGAAAAACACGCAACCGTCTCCGAGGGGAGGAATGTCAGAAGTGTAAATGCTGTAAAGCAAGGGGCCCAACAGACTGCCTTGCGGGACTCTAACAATGGGATGGAAAATGTGTCTGAAAGACAACAATTCAACGATACCTTAAACGACCTTTGCTGGAGGTAGTTACGGGTGATTTTAACCAGATGTAATGGAAAGCTGAAGTTACAAAGCTTGTATACAAGCCCATTGTGCCAGACATTATCAAACGCTTTCTCAACGTCTAACAAGGTCATGGCTGTGGACTTGGATACAGCTTTGTTACTTCGGATGTTATTCATCACCCGCACTAGCTAGTGATTGGTGGAGTGCCCCTTTCTGAACCCAAACTGTTCCGGAAGGAGAATGTTATTTTCCTCGACAAACTTGAGCAAACAATTGAGAATGAGTTTCTCGAACAATTTGTTCAGCGCTGAAAGGAGGCTGATTGGTCTGTAGCTTGAAGCTAGCGTTGGGTCCTTCCCGGGTTTGCGGATAGGTATGATTTTCGCTGTCTTCCAGATACTTGGAAAGTAGTGCAGTTCCAAGCATCTGTTGAAGACAGCAGCCAGCAAAGAGAGAACCTTCATGCTGAGATTTTTCAATACTAGGTTGAATATTCCGTCAAACCCGGGGGCCTTCATGTTGTTGGTGCATTTCAGCGCTGAGCAAATCAGTTCCACTGTGATTCTATCCTCCGGAGGGATGGCACAAGGGGAGGAATCAAGGTTGAATACGCATTTCTCAACCTGAACTTTGAGCGGACTTTGGATGTTGAAGCCAAGTAAGTGCGATTTGGCAATATGCTCACCAATCGCATTTGCTTTCTCCTGAGGGGTGATTATGTGCCAATCGTCATCATTTTCATCTTTGAGTGGAGGAATGGGTCTGGGATGCGTCTTTAGCACCTTGGCAACCTTCCAGAATGATCTGGAGCGGTCGTCCAGATTCTGGATGAGCCGCCCGAAACTTTCATTCCGGAGTGAGACCATTCTGGAAGCAATCTCCTTGTTCAGATCGACCATTTCACGTTTCCACGCTAGATCTCCGGTTCTTTGGAACTGGCGTCTGCGAACATTTCTCAGTCGAATAAATAGTTGGGTGTGGGAATCAATGGCAATAAACTTACACCTCACAGGAACTCGAGTGACGCATGCCTCGTCAGCCACGGTTATGGCTTGGTGAAGTCCCTCCAACGCTCGGTCGATGTCCTCCACGGAGTCAAGCGGCGGGTTGTCGATGATGTGCCTGGGCCCAGTTTACGCGATGGTAGTCCTTGTGCAGGCTTGGAGCAGGAGCTACGTTGTATCCCAGTTCAGCCACTACCGGTTGATGGTCGGAGCTGAGTTCGTTCAAGGACACCAACAATGACTCATGAAGAGGAAATATATAATTATCTGGAATCGGAGGTTGATACCTACGCCAAATTGCGTTTCTTATCAGATTTACAGTCGAGGATGGTCACAACAATTCAACAATCCGCATGGAAGACTTTCTTTCCTTTTTTTAATACTCGCTTATCGATCAAGCGATCCTAGACCATTTATTAAAACTACCCTAGCAGTGGAGATTGTGAATGAACAATACTGGCACCAAAGTGGCAAAACATTCCTCCTCGACCCCCTTTAGTATTACGAGCCCAAAAATGTTAACACATCGCACAGTGGGAAAAAATCGACATAAAAGGAGCAAAATTCATTATCTCTGATCAGCGCTGATTTAACCTTTGCAAATATAATCCTTCTTATAAGAAAAAATTCTCAGGAATCCAGTGGAAATAGTTTCGTCCTGTGAAGAATATGGAAAGTTGGGGTTTTTGGAGCATTTTACTCACACTTCTTAAAATTTTGTAAAAATGACTTGAAAATACCTCATTGCGGTTAATATACGTTCTGAAATATTGTCACTCTTGTACAAAAACATCTGGAGAATCCATTAAAAATGGTTTTATACATCACCAGTCTGTGCAGACTATGCATTTTAGACAATTTTACCCTTATTACGTCCCAGGACACCCGATCCTCACACATCCGGACGTGAAATCTAAAGCCAGACAGATGGCGAACAAACTCGAAGGGCATTTCAAGATGCACGTAAACCGCCCGAAAATTGGAGGTAGTGGAAGTTCCAATAATGGAAACATGGCCAGAAGGCTACTCTCTGAGCCAGAAAAGTTTGCAGAAGTTCTTAATACGGATGCTGATGTGATGAGAAACCTGCGTTTGATAAACTGTTTGGGCTTGTCAAACCAATTTTTGAACAAGGACAAGTTAGCAGAGCTGTACAACATTTTTGAAGAGCAGGTATACACTGAGTTTCCGTTTATAATAAATCTACCCCCAAACAAACATTTAGCAGAATACGTAGATAAGTTGGTAAGATCATTGGTTACTAATCTACGCATTATAAACAATTAATTTTGTTTTTTTTAAGTCATTTCCATTGCATTTTGTTGATAAATAAGCTGGTGAATCTTGCCACAACATTTATAAATATATTCGTCCCCATCTTGCTCGCAAAACTTCTCCAGAGGCCAATTTGTCAGATTTGATAAAGTCTGCATTGGCTCGTTTAGACCCCAAGATCGAGTTTTATATCAACTTCCTGCATCCTAACCCTGTCACTTTTAAAAAGATAAACCGTCACGTCTTAACCTTGAGTAAGTCATAAATATATGATTTCACGTTACACGCATCGTAAACATAATCGATTTGATCATTATTTCCATCCATTATTTTTCATAAATTCCAATATTTTTTTCAGTGCCTATTTAAATCATTTACCATCACACGCAAGGAATAGCGCTTCAACCCAGTGTAGATTAAATGCGTTTGTTTTGAAAATCTTCGCTGTTACGTACGAGTGAAATGAACAAATTAGTTCATTATACATCAACGAAAACGCGTTTGTTGATATTCACCAGTGCTTGATTATCCAACCCAAAGTGGTCAAAATCAGAAATGATCCTCAAAAGCAAAATAATTAAATTCATTTTAGGAAAAGTGATTATTTTGAATATTGTTGACTCCAGAGCCCAAAACCAGAATTTTATCATCAATTCAGCATGAGGCAATAATTTGCCATCGGTTTGTGTTTAAAAACTTGCACGACACGTCCTTCGCTTCAGCGCTACATTCGTTTAAAATGAAAATAATCATTTTGCATTTGATCCTCAAAATCATCCCCGCCAAGATGAAGACGAATAATAATATTGACATCAACGGAGGCGATAATAAACATCCAGTCACGAATGAAGAAAAAAAAAATGTTGATTAAATAAGTTGCCAAATCACGAATGATCTGGTGGTTTGATCGCAGACCGGCGACTCTGATCCTTTCCACCGTGAAAGTCTTTTGTTCCTCGAGTGTTTGAAGACCGGCCAGGTGGTGAATCTCAGAATTACGAGTTCGGGGCGGACTGTTAAGGATCATTATGAGGATCTTGTTTTGGATCCTCTGAAGCTTTAGCCGGCAGAATGATCTGCTTGTGGACAGCAAGCTTGTTTTTGAGGGACAGGGTGAACTTCCTGTTTATCAGAGGGTAAAGTGACCTGATCATGGGATCAGAATAGCAATTTGCTATCGAGGGTGAGACCAAGGTAGACTACTTCTCTCGACCATTCAATGGGAGTGCTATCAAGATGGATCTTGACGTTAGCAGGCGGAACAAACCGAGGTGAATTCGAGTGTGGAAACAAAATGGATTGTGTTTTAGCTGCATTGATACAAATCTTCCAGCTCTTGAAATAGTCGGACAGATCATCCAGGCCTGATTGTAGTTTACTCGCCAGAGCACGGATCACTCGACCCTTATAGATAAGGGAGGTGTCATCTGCGAACATTGACAGGATACCACCATCCGGCAGGGGAGGAACGTCTGACGTGAAAATGTTGAATAGGATAGGCCCAAGCAGGCTACTCTGAGGGACCCCTGCATAAACGTTGAACGTATCAGAGGGGACATTGTTCACGAGGTAGATCGGAAAGTTGTATCGATGCAGTTTTTACATTAGGCCATCATGCCAGACATTGTCGAACGCCTTCTCGACGTCCAAAAATGCCATGGCAGATGTATTGGAAACGGACTTATTCCACTTGATGATGATAGTAGCCCGTGCGAGTTGATGGATGGTAGAGTGGCCTTTCCTAAACCCGAATTTCTGTTTGAGAAAGATGTTATTATCATTTGAAAACACCAGCAGCCGGCTGAGTATCAATTTTTCGAATAGCTTCGAGATGGAGGACAAGAGGCTGATGGGGCGATAGCTTTTGGCACTAGTAGGATCTTTGCCAGGCTTGTGTATTGGAATCACTTTGGCTAACTTCCAGCATGCAGGGAAGGAGCCAAGCTCCAAAAAATTTGTTGAAGATAACGGGAAGATGGTTGAAGAAGTCAATACTCAAGTTTTTCAACTCCAGGTTGACTACACCATCCATACCCGCGGCCTTCATGTTTTAGTGCTTCTAACAGCTGGCTATCACCTCATCAGCCGATATTCTATTATCATCAAGCACTACTACGGGGGTGTCAGCGACTCTAGACATTGCCTCCAGTACGGCAGGCTCATGGGGGCTTACCATGGTTTGGCCAAGATTATGTGAAATCACAAAATGTTGGCCAAGAGCATTGGCCTTTTCAACTGGGGTTATCAGTAGGGATGGGGCCAAGTTCTGGTCAACAGAGGAAAGCGGAGGGATCGGTCTCGACTTATTTTTCAAAACTTTGGTCATCTTCCAAAATGGGTTTGCACAATCTAGGAGAGAGCTAATCTCTTTGGTAAAGTCGTTATTTCTGAGTTCCACCATCCTGGCCTGGATAATTTTGGTTAGCCTATTGACATTGGTCTTCAAGTGGGGCAGCCCAGAACGCTGGAACTGCCTACGAATGGTGTTACGGAGCCTGATAAGATCTTTGGTTGGGCTGTCATGGTTCAGAGTATGACTCACCTGTCTGGATGCTGGTACGTGTTGCTCCCTGGCACGGGATATCGCCTCTTCGATGGTTTGCAGACATTGATCGACTTCTTCGAACGACTCTGGTAGGACGTCGTAATCGATTGCTGTGTCTACACAGCGCTGATACTGCTGCCAGTTGACACGATGGTAATTTCGCCGGGAAACTTGAAACCTATTGGCCGAGGAACCTAGTTCGGCCACCACCGGATAGTGGTCCGAGCTTAGTTCCTGATAGGCGATAGGCTGAGAGATGTTATCGCCAATGTTGCTGATGAAGATGTCGATGGTGGCATGAGCTCCGGATCAACTCAACCGGGTGGGAGTGTCCGGACACAGATAAGATAAGATTGTGCCGTTCTGGTTTCACCGACTATTGTCCCAGGCTTGATGCTTGGCGTTCAGGTCACCAGCGATGACGAAATTTTTCACCGTCGTTTTAGCTTGATGATGTCTCTTCGGAGGTCTGTCGCCAAGCCGTCCCTAATGTTGGTTTGCTTGGGGCAGTAGACCGCGATGATGGTGATTGGACCAAGCGATGTGCTCACCTCAACTCCGATGGCTTCGATAATTTTCAGCTGGAAGCTTGGTAGTAGCCGGCAGCTGATGTTCCGTCTCGCAGCGATGGGCACTTCCCCTCCTCCGGAGCTATTGCGTCCAGCCTTACGAGCCGAAAATCGGGAAGGAAGACGTTCAGCTCGGGCTTCAAGTGAGTCTCGGTGATGACGGCTATGTCGATGTGGCGTTCGTTGAGAAAGTCAACAAACTCGATGTTTTTGCTTTTCAAGGAGCAAGCATTCCAATTTACGATCTTGATGGCTTCACGGTCCATACTTAGTGACAAGGGACAGGGCAGCATGTAGCTGTTCAGATCGAGTCTTGCAGGTGCGCATGATGATGATGACCTCGGCCACGAGTGTCACAAGTTCCTCCAAGATGAACGGAGAATCGTCGACTGAGACAGCACCAGCGTATGATAAACCAGGGGCGGTGGATGAACCTGGAATTGGCTGGGCCGCAGCAGCAGCGAGACGATGCTGAACTGTCCGACTGTTGGGAACCATTTGGATACTCGCAGGATTGGCTTGTTGGTTGTTGAGCGGAAGTGGGGCTAGGTTCGGAACATGTCGACGGGGCTGGAGTGCTGGGTACTGGACTTCCGTGAGTACAGGACGCGAACGATGATTACGGAGGCGACCGAACTGGTTGTTGATTGTGGCCTTCCGACGGATATTAATGAACTCCACTCGCTTGGGACATCCGCGATTGGAGGCTTGGTGGTTTTCACCGCAGTTGACACCAGTGCTGATAAAAATCCTTTCTTCTACACTCAATTTAGCTGAAAATGAAGAAAACCTTAACAGATAGACCAACTACCTGCATGAATTTGAATATTGATTTAAACAAATTCCCTTGATCTAGGCAACCTCTAAGTATCAAAAATAACATTTGTTTTTCTTCATTCGTGGCTGGATTCTCATTATCGCCTCTGTTGTTGTATATATTGATATTCGTCTTCATCTTGGTCGGGATGGTATTGAGGATCAAATGCAAAATGATTCTTTTCATTTTAAACAAATATAGCGCTGAAGAACGTGGTTTTTAGACATGAGTCGACGGCAAATTATTGCCTCAAGCAGAACTGATGATAATATCGATGATTTAGGCAGTGTGGTCGACAATATTCAAAATAATCATTTTGCCCAAAATGTCGTTGATTATTTTGCTTTTGAGGATCACTTCTGATTTTGACAATTTTGGGTTTGATAATCGAGCACTGGTGAATATCAACAAACGCGTATTCGTTGATGTATAATGCTACGTTCAGACTACAGAGTTATAACATGTTATAGCGCTATCTTGATGGTGGTTTCTGTGTTGCAATTATTTGACAACCGTTATAACATGTTATAACTCTCCAGTCTGGACAGCGTTTAATAAACTCATTTGTTCATTTCGCTCGTTTCGTAACTACGAAGATGTTCAAAACAAACGCAATTAATCGACACTGGGTTGAAGCAATACTTCTTGCATGTGATGGTAAATGATAAAAACAGACACTGGTTGACACACGTTGGCTCGATGTCATCGACTTGCTCACAGGACGCAGTTGACTGAGTTCCAGCACACTTGTTGCAGTTTGTCTTCATGTGGCAGTTTTTGGTGCCAAGGCCATATGAGAGGCAGTTGATACACTGCGTAACATCACGATGTTGGGGTTTGTAATGCTCCCAACTGATGATGACCTGAAATAGGTCCCGGATTTTGGATCTCAGAGCCGCAAGACTAGTGGATCCCTTCGTGAAATGCACCAGGAACAACTGATCACGGAAGCTGGTGTTGTGGTTGGGACGCCGGTTCATCGGGTACACTGCCTCAGGCTTGAGCCCAAACCGCTCCAGCTCGGATTTCACCGCAGTCGGCTCGAACGATGGTAATCCACGCAAAACCACCTTCAGTGGCTGTCTCATTGGCACGTTTACGCACCATTTGTTTCGTGTTTGCAAGTTCAAGGAAACTTGCCAGAACGCGAGAAGGTGGCAACACTTCCACGGCGCAACGCGACTGCACAAAACGAAACAAAATCGAAACGAGATCTTGAGCGAAAATACGGACTGAACAGCTCAACAGTCGAGTAAAGAATGAGAGATCTATTTCCTGTAAAATTAAGATGATTCCATCAAATTCATTTGATTTCTGAAACAATATTTTTCCCAATATACACGATAAAATTTCAAGCGCATATGTTTTGGAACTTCTAAAAAGTCATACATTTTCTTTGAGATTTTCAATATTGTCGCCATGAAACAAAATTAATTGCTTGGTGACCTCGACACCAACACTCAAACCTTTTTTTGCAGCTAAAGATTTCCATATGGAAAAAAAAAAGTTTCAGCAGAACAGAATAAAAACAAGCAGTTGCTTTGAAGCAATAAATTGTATTTATAACTGATTTTCACCAAAGCGTAATAAAGCTACTTGAATACAATATTACTCTTAAAGAGGCTACCTTTATGAGAACCTTTTGTAGAGTATGGTGCTTTCTTACAAAAGGTTTTAATACAGCTTTATTGTGATTCTCAAACATGCTTTATAAACCTTATGACGATATTATAGCGGTTATCAAAAGGTTGTGCTGGAGCTATTAATTTTATTAACGGTTATATAAAATTGATCTTAAAAACCACTAATAGAGTGCAATAAAACAATAAATGATACTTGGGCTGTTACGACATTTTCGTTTTGACCGCAACATGGCTCAATTATTGAACCATTTCAAACTATGTTTTTGGTTCTGGCTACGAAATATTTCGCTGCGATCGAAACTCGAATAAAAGTAGGAAAAATACTGGGGTAGGCGTCCTTACCGCAGTTAATAGTCTAGATTACAGATCCTAGCAACAGCCACATTGCCTGGTCATCAGAATTAGCGCCTAATCATTCGGGATCCTTTTTAACACTGCAACAATCCATTTGACGGATACCAGATAAAAATATATAGAGTTATAATCAAAGATTTTCAAACAACTAAAATAATCAAACCCTAAAAAAATGCACCGACCACATACGCTTCTACATTTTAATCCTCATAACTTTGCACAAATTTTACTCCAAGAGAAAACGATCTCAAACATTGAATCCACAAATTGATAAAGGGTTGATCCATTTGAAAGAGAATGTGTAAATAATTGCATTCTGCCGCCCATTTCACGTCGATACAAATCCAATATAAAAGAAACCTTTTCGAAAAGCCACTTCATTCAAAACGTCACCCAGAGAGCACAATTTTTAATTTCAGAATACAAACAACCCCCAGTCACCATTAAATGTATCGTTTTTCCATCCATTCAGGGTCTTCTGTGTGCTGTTCACGCAGCGTATGCAAATAGAAGTCGTCTCCAGATCCAAAACGACTTCGGGATATGCAGAATGTGAAGTCTGCGGGTTCGGCGAAATGCATGTGCGGAGGCAGATTGAAATCGGACGTCATTCGCTCCCCTAAACGACCCTTTGGTGGCACAGCGCAAGAAACGAAACGAGCATACATCATTCAGTTATGTGTATTCAAATGCGGTCTGTCTCTCGATCCCTTGCCGCTCGGTACATTTGTGACTTGTAAGTATCAAGCAGATGAATGTAAACGAAATATTATTTTTTTTTTCATGAAAGAGGACCTGTTGACAAACACGAAAAAAAAATATATCAAGTGACGGTTTTGCGGGTGCGGGTGTTTAGATGGTGGCAGCGCGACCCAAGTGAAGAAGTTCAAATCTAGACATACAGTGAAGGGCTCTTCAGCAAACATGAGTACGAATATTTTATGAACATCATGAACCGTGTATGGGACTTCCCACTAGCGTAAAAGTCACCAGGAACCGGCGAAAAAATAAAACGCAATTCATCCAGCCACTCACAGGGCAGCCACAGAATCTAAAGAATGCGATGAAAAGTGTTTCGTTTGGCTGGTATGGAACTGGTCTCGACCTCCCTCGATTACCGCCGTTATCCATCACGTTCAAATATCTGTCTCCTCTTGTATCCTCTCGTGGCATCAGTCCATGCAAAAGAGCTTTTCTAGAATCAGCTGTACATCACACACACACACACACACACCTACCCAGATGTACACGACGAACGTTTAAGCGTTTTTCAGGAGTTGCGGCAATCCGCAACATTTGGCGCTGAGCACTGAACTCTGAGAACCATCCAAAACTAATGGTACCGAATGTGGATGTTGATGTATTTAAAAATATATGTGTATGATACGAAGGAGACTAATAACGTTTATTTATTTTTGTGGATTATTTTTACACAGTCAGTGCGCTTCTTTTGCCATGTCGAATCGGAACCATCCGAGAGCAGACAGTACTGTGGTAAGCTGACTGACGAAATGAGCTTTCGTTCTGTGATGTGGCGTCCTACACACAGCATTATAGGATCGTCACGAACGCATCCTTTTTCCAACGAAGAGAGTGTGATTGCAATGTGGGTCTGCTGGCTGTTGGTTTGGTGGTTTCCTGATGTAGAATGTGGTTTCCAGTGTTGTACATATAATTCCATGAAAACTGAGATTGCAATCATGAAAAATCCGTTCCGTCTCGGAAGGAAACCATTTACCGGAATTCCCCTTTTCTTCAACCCCCTGCTAGAACCACATGGGACCCCGGTCGGTGTGATTGTCACTTTTATGATCTACTGCTGCAGGGTGACACAAGCCACGATGACGCGACGAACGACATTTATGAGACTTCATCATCTTTTGTCACACTGCTGCTGCAGCAACACCATGTTCATCATCTTCGTCGTCAGGTTTCAGACCTTAACCGGTGGTAGGTACCGGTGGAGGTCGAGTACACACCGAAATGAAGCTACAAGAGTGATGGAAATGCATGGCAAGTAATTTCTGCAACTTTGCATTTTGTGCGCCGTGTTTGCGGAATACTGTTTGGGAGAACTTCCTTTGGATTGAAACCCTGCGACGGGACGTTGACGAGTAACGCTTAATTTATCTCCGGCTACCAGACAAGTCAGAGTTTTGACGTTGAACGACCATCATCGTGATGCCGGGTGAGTTCGGCTCTTGGACCTAAGCGAACTTGACAGATAATTTAAATTTTGTAACTCCTGTGTACATGGTAAATTGAGAAATTTCCAGAGTATGTTCTCCAGATGGTAATTACTAAATAGTGTTGTGATGTAATTTCCCTCCTACTAAGCCGATTTCAATACAAAAACTGAATGTTTCTACTAAAGATATCTTCTTAGTTCATTTCCCACCTTTGTACCTTTGGATTTTCTAAAGAATCACACATTGTTCATATTTTGTTAAAAAATGGTAAATTTATTTATTAGATGATTTCAGTAACAGCCAAATATTTGAATGTGTGTTGGAAGGAAATATTCTGACGAAACTTACGAGTGGTGTTGTTTTTTATCAAGTCCGTTTATTTGGAAGGCTCAATCAAACTGCACGATAGTGCTTTGTACTGCTTTAATATTTACTTCTTCCGTTTTCACCAATTTCCGGAGGGGCAGTCAACATCGACCTGAATCCGAACGACGTTGCTCATTTGTCAACGAACGTTGTCAGTTCCAGCTATGTTTACTCAATTTTGGGTGGCCCTACTTTTGACGGATATGTGTAGATCCTACTCAAATTAGGGATGTTTAGAAATAGCGTGTGGAGTGAAAGGATAAGAATGATCCGCTATGTATCACGAAATTCAACATTTGCTTATGGGGTTTTGGTTCACTCCTGTAGAACAGTTCCAAATTTCTCGTTAACGCGAATGGTTTCACCACAGAACAGATAGGTAACTCAGAGCAAACGGTTTCATCTGAAACTGAGTTCATGCTTTTCATGTTATTTTTGCTATTCCTTTGTATTTTCATTTCGCAGTGCATATGATGATTTTAAATCTTGTATAAATTGGTATAATTACCGTTAAAACATTTTTCTTACAGTACGCTCCTAATTGTCTGAACATACAAAAATTATTTTTTTTTTGCAATGCTTGGCCACAACAATCATTATTGATGTAATTCTAGCGGTTTTGTTTGAATACGTGAATACGGTATTACCACAAACGAAGTGACAGACCACTAACTGGCGAAGAAATCAATTAAAATAATGTGGTTCGCTGTAATAGAATTTTCTTAGAAGCTTGTGCCATCAGCCACCAGATGGACTAGTATTTTTGTTTTGATTTGAACATAGTTGATTTTTTGTGCAATATGATCTTTGACAGTGTGCAAAGAGTGTATCATTTTGTCATTTTTTTAAGCATTTCAGTTTAGAGTAGAAGGAAAGAAATAAAACATTCTTGTACATTTAGTGTTGCCATGTGGTACAATCCATTAGTAGTGTTACCATGCGGTACAATCCAGTAGTAGTTGTGTTGCCATGTAGTACACTGAAAAATTGCAATAGCATGTGCGTCACCAAAGTTTTCGAGCCGCTCCGTCTGTCACTTCGTTTGTGGTATTACTTTGCATAAAATCACTATTAGTATCATAATTTGTTTGAACCAATTATGAACATATTTGATGGGATGTTGGTGAAATGTCTCGTTTTTAAATATGGTGATTGCAAATGTGTTTGTGTAAGAACTATGTATGTATGTACAACTATGCCACTTGCTGTTCTGACTCTGTATGATAATAATAAGGTTCGATGCCTCCGCCATTTAACCATTCATGGTCAAGCAAATGGTGTATTTTTTTGTTCAATTCAACTACACAACAACGAAAATGCAACGTAAAAGTTTAAAGTTCATGCGCGGACAAAATGATATATTTAGTTCAAAAGATCTGTCTGCAGGTTTGTGCCAAAGAGGAGTCTCAGAATTTTTGACTCATAAAACCTGCCGTAATACGTGATTTTTTCATAAACCGTAAGTGGGGGTGACATTGGGCCAAAAATTAAACATGTTTAGTTTTGAAAATATCTGGAATATAGAAAATGATGACTAAATCATGTTGCTTGCACTCCTGAGGTAAAGCGTATATAAAATTATCATGTTGTTTTGTTTAAATAGTGTTCAAAAGTTAAGTGCCATAAATACCTTTAAAAAGCGTTGTTTAAAATTTTCCATTGGTAATCACATATTTTAACACACTTTTATGTGGATAGACATGGATTAAACATGATCCTTATTTATATATTCGATTGACATTATGATCATTTTCAAATGTACTCCTCATAGTTACATTGCATTTACTTATTTTGAGATTTATGGTCAAATGTATTTTTTTGGCTCAAAGTCAGCCCTCATAAGGAATTTCAATGGTTCAGTTTTAAAATTAAATTTTGATTTAAATCAACCATCTCTTCAACAGTCGTAAATATATTATTTATGAATAATTATTCGCATGCTTAAAATGTGAATATGATAAGGAACGGAACTTAAAATTGTGTGTTTTTGGCACAATTTACCCCCCAAATTACGGTACAATCTTCAATTTTGCACGTTCATCAAGTGCACCAGAGCGACTGTTGGAAGTTTAATAATTTGCGGGTCACAACTGCGTGTATTTTTTGTAATTTACGTCATGCTAAATAGCCCAAAAATATTAACTATCAAAACAAAACTTAAATCTGACTTTTTGATGAATTTCTACTAATGTTTATTCCTTAAATTCATAAATCCACTGATAAGCTTAAGCTTTATAAATATGCTTATAAAGATCATATGTCAAATAAGCTGTGCATGCATAACATAATTATAATCCGTTGCGTTTGGCTTTTCAATACTAGCAATTTTTAGTAAAAAAATTAAATTAACGTTCTTTAATAAAACGGTAAAGTTTTTATTTGATTCACATGATCAAAATATTAGGATAGTACTGTACGATTCTTGTTGTCAATTATACCAGTACCAGCAATGCTAGATTGAAAGAAAAATATTAAATCCTAGTACACAACAAACCTTGGATTAAGCCACTATGTACTGATGAGCATACAAATGTTACATGTAAAAGTAACATGACAACATTTATTTAATTATTTCATTGAATTATTCGATCAATAAATCAAAGGCATAAAGCAAAGGAATGCAAAAAAATATTATCACACACGTAATGAATCGAAAAGTCTGGGAAAACTGGCAACAAGGCGGCACATATGAGATTTTTCCACAGGAGTAAAAAGTTTAGGATCTCTCGTCAACGGCAATTCCTATGTCGAGTGTGGTGTCCCACTAACTGCTACCACGAGGACTGAAAGAACAAAAGAGATGGCAAGTTATTATATGCTACATTACAGAAAAAGGGTGTCCACGATGAAATTGCCACACTATGAAATTGCTCTAACTTTTTAACCGTTGGGTAGAATTTAATGAAAATTTGGGTGGATTTAGTTCATAGTGCATTATTTACATCCTGCAAGTTTTAAAGTCCTGTGATCAAAACTCGCGGAAATGGAGTCGAAAGAACAGCTCGTGCGTGATAAAATCTTGCGCATTCATCACGAGAACAAGGATCTCTCACATCGTTCCATCGCTAAAACGTTGGGAATCGCGAATTCCACGGTGTCGCGAGTGATTAAGCGGTTCGAGGAACGGTTGACCACCGATCGGAAGCCCAGAAGTGAAGGAAAAAGTATTCCGTACAACACCAAAAATCACAACCGCGTAGTTGGGGCCTTCAACCGAAATCCGAACGCCTCCGTTAGGGATGTGGCTAAGAAGCTGCACCTAAGCCGAAGTTTTATCCAGAAGGCCAAAACTAAGGCTGGGCTTCGAACGTTCAAGGTACAAAAGGCCCCTAATCGCGACGAGAAGCAGAACAAGTCCGCCAAAACCCGTGCCAGGAAGTTGTACCTCAACATGCTGACGAAAGTTGAATGCTGCATCATGGACGACGAAACATATGTGAAGGCCGACTTCAAACAGATCCCCGGCAACCTGTTTTTCACGGCCAAGGATAAGTTCAGCGTTCCGGAGCATGTCCGCACTCAGAAGATGTCCAAATTTGCGAAGAAATTCCTGGTTTGGCAAGCCATCTGCACGTGCGGGAAGCGGAGTGCACCTTTCGTGACCCAGGACACGATGAACGGACAGGTGTACATAAAAGAGTGCCTCCAGAAGCAGCTGCTTCCTCTCCTGAAGGCCCACAACGTCCCAACAATCTTCTGGCCGGATTTGGCCTCATGCCACTACTCCAAGGACGTGTTGAAGTGGTATACGGACAATAAGGTCAATTTCGTGCCGAAAATGTTCAACCCTCCCAACACTCCGGAGCTCCGCCCCATCGAGAAGTACTGGGCGATTATGAAGCAGCACCTTCTTAAAAGACCTAAGGTAGTGAAGACAGTCGAGGAACTGAAGAAAGTATGGGTTTACATGCAAAAAATGGTTGATTCACAGGTTGTGCAGAATCTTATGGCCGGGGTTAAGGCCAAGGTGCGGGCATTTGCGTATGGACTGTAAATAAAATACGAGTAAAATGGTAAAATGAAGTTTAATAGTTATTTCTCTATCCCTGAAAATTTGATGGCAATCGGATGAAAACTCGAATTTTGCGAATCAATTTTGTGTGTGGCAATTTCATCGTGGACACCCTTTATAGCTCTATATATTTAAATAAATGAGATAATCCACCACAGCCCCTATTTGTGAAAATCCCATAAGCTTTGGGTATCTTTATTCGCAGATAGCCCGGCTTTAAGGGATACCGGCAATAAAGGATACTGGCAATAAGGAATCCGTCAATAATGATTCCTGATTGGAGTCAAAAGGTACACTCAAAAATTCTACACGTTTGATTCATGTGATTCAGCTCTTGATTTTTCAAATGCACATTCAAATTAATTTGATGTGTTTTCAACATCCATTCTAAGCGCTTTACACTTAAGTTTTAAGTGTTTTGATCTATGAAATGTTGAAAAATCTTACCATATCAATCTAAGTGCATTGCACGTTGAATCCATTTGCACAATTTATTGAATCACGCTACTGTTAAAAACATAAGGATTTTAAGTGTTAACTCGTATTCGCTTTCCCTCTCATAAATCGTAAATGTGGTGGATGCGCAAACCAATTGAAAAACAGTTTGATTAAGACGCAATCATTTCCGTTAAAAGTGTCGATGCGCAACATAAACGAAAAACAAATTTGTAAATCAAAATGACATTAATGTATACCAAGCATTTCCACTGGGTCTCAAATAAACATTCCTAAGAAATCCAAAATGCAATAAACATGTTTACTAGGTCAAGCGCAAGGCGATCAACAACGCACGCAGACGGCGCAATGAATGAAATGATTGTTTGCATAGCTTAGCATACTTGCAATAAGCATAATCGATTGCGTGTGACTTTTGCCACATGGTATCGGGTCAATTCGTAAACAACAGGAAGCAACATATCAACATAGGACTTGGGAAAGATTCAGCATAAACAATATTGAATTCTATCTGCGCAATTGGTTAATTAATAAAACTAACTGAAACTGAAATAAACATTATTCTACAATCGCAAGTCAGAGTGTTATTACCTTCGAATGCCAGCTCAGTAAACAATGGGGTCATCCGTCGTGAATGGAACGATTTTTTTTTTACGTAGGATTACGTCTTTCGGCAACATATTGGGGGTGCAATTAAAAAAAAAATCAGGTTTTGACCACATATAACTCTGTCAATATCAGATGGATTTTAATTCTAAACAAGCCAATCGATTGTAAATTTATCTAGTTATCTGCTGAAAAAAACACTTTTTTTAATTTTCATTAGGTCACTATTAAAAAATACACAAATGTACAACTGTTGCAATGGTCATCAAAATTATCACCGATTGCCTGAAAAGAGCGCATTCCCTAACACAGATTTAAAAATCGAATTTGATCCTGTCTCACTGAAAGGTGCTCATTCAAGCACCGTGGGTGCTGGTGTCCGGTCGACGGTGTCCGCAGCAGCAGCATCAGTAGCAGCAGTGCTTTCGGCGTGTGGCGTTGAACATTGTTTTCCAGTACACAACGAAAGGCAGCCTGAAAGCAGCGAGCATCCATAGAAGGAAGAAAAAGCCGTATCGCGATCGATATCAGTTTGCTCGTGAGTAGCTATGGGTCATCAATGCCTAGCGCGTCAACCTTGCTCCAAACAATATACAGCTCGCCAGCCTCGTCCGTGTTGAACACCTTAATAGCTCAGCATTACTCAACCATCACGATAAAATGGTCCTTTTCAGGACCACCATAAATTTGTTAAAGAGTATGTTTTAAACATTTGTAAAGATCATCAACCCGATGTCAATTCCCGCAAGCAGCTAACTATTAAGGCTCAACCTGGTCTATAGAAGGTGTGGAATTGTAGGCCTGAATGTATTGGTGCAATTCGTTTTCACTCAATTTTCATTCCACTTCGCACGATTTGTTTCATTCGTTTACTTAATCACCCTTGTAGTGACATCAAAAAGTTTGTTTCGATCTGAGCTTACAAAGGAAATTTTATATGGATTATAGAATTTCTTGTATGTTACCGAAATTTATGAATAGTTTGCCACTAAATGTTGATATAATGAATTGATTATTGAATTATCACACTGTATACCATGAAGAGCAGCCTGTTTGTGAGTTTTTGCCTGTTTTCAAGTTAGGAGTTATCATAAAAATAAACAAATCGCCAGCTGGTATTTCCCGGCGATTTTACAAAATAATACAATCAAACAAAATCATCATGCAGAACTAGCTAGGATTTGTTTTACTTCATATTTCACAAAATTTCTTTCGAGTGTTATAACATCGTCTCCCGCAAAGTATACATTTTTTCCTCTCCCAACACATACGTCAGGGCTAGATAGATCTCCACAGGATCTATAGAATTCACGCATTTTCAAAAAACCAAAATCGACCGCATTTCGAAAATTGGTCACCAATAGCAGATAGATTTTAATTCTAAACAAATCAACGAAATTTATCTACCGATCTGCTAAAATGAAAACTTAATTAATTTTACTGGACGGTACCTATCTTTATGCCTTTTGATGCAAATTTTAAGCCCCTCCTATTAAGAGAATTATGCCAAAAACAAATCTTGCCGAATTCTCTTAATAGGAGGTGCTTAAAATTTGTATCAAAAAGCATAAAGATAAGTACCGTCCGGTATGCAGATTTAATTTCCGAATACCAAAATTTATGGCCAGTTCAATTTATTCAAATTCCTATAATTGTACGAAGTAATTGATAATTGAGAAATTGTTTGCGAGTTTATCGATAAAGCCATGTCGCAGCATTTGGCTACACAATACAAGCGGCGATCATGTAAGCGCGCACAAAAAGAGCAAGCGGACAAACCTCTGAAGAAGCAGCCGAAAACTGATGCTGAAAGAAATCGGTGCTACCGAGACACGATCAGAACGGCTAGAGACAACATTGCTTTATATACTTGTTGGGATGCTGTGGAAGGGTCTTCAAGACAAGGTACGACATTCGACTATATTCCTTTGACATAAAGATGTACATTGTTTGTAACGCATCTGAGGTAAGTGATAATTCACGATTTTTTCTAGAAAAATATTTTTCAAAAGAACACGAGTAAACCTGTTGCTTGCTTTTCGGAATTGCATTGCGATAATGTTGGGCCTGTATATTTGCATCAGTAAAAAAGTGTTATTGCTGATTTTAAACATTATAAATAAGGATACGGTGATGACTCGATTTTATCGCCCCTATGCGTATCATACTTTTAGTTCTCAATGATATCACATAACCGTAATTTTAAAATCTTTCTCATTGGTCCATCTTTAAGGATATTTAGAGTGCACTTTGGTGCAATTACACCACTGGAAAAGCGCATGGTTTTCGAAACACATAAGAAATGATTTTCAAAAACGGAGGAGATAAAATTGAGTTATTACTGTACGCATCAATTGATTCAAACATAAGGTTTTGTTAATTATTCTTTATTGTTGATCACTATTATTCCACTGTGTAATCATTGTGTCCAATTATTTTAAACCACCTTTGAGTTAAAATTAAACCCATTAGGCTGCATAGCCACCAGTCATATAAAAGAGTAACTGTAGTTCACAAAATGTTGAAAACTCTAATATATAACTATTATTTCAATCATTTGACAGAATCTCAATCATCTGTATGCAACGGATGAACACTGCTTCCACCTTCTCCAAGAACATCAATTGAGGACTACTATGCCAACGCCCTTCACCAACCTGTTCACCGATAGCTCCAGGTGCAACGCATGAGCACCGCTATCATTTCCAAGAACATCGAGGAAAAAATTCCACAGCATTGTTTTAAACTGGCTTCCAAGCTTCCAACCCATCGGTTCTTTTCAGGACCACAAATGATTGATAAAAGAGTTTACCAAAGACTTCAAATAACAGACAGAGCACCTCAAAACAGAACTCTCAAATTGCTTCCGAATTTCAACCTATCGAAATTTTTCACTAATAACGAGCTAAGAAATCAATTTAATATCTACTATACTTTTGCTGTGACATCATAACTACCTTTCGTAATCACGTCAAATCTACGGTCGTGTCTTGGATACAACCTCTTACTTTTCTACGACGAAATGCATTATCATTTCGCTATTTCTGGACGACGGTTTTTACGCATAAAAATTGAAAGTAGGGAGATGTTTTACTTTTCAACACAAACGCACACGGCCATGAGAAATGCCATTGGAGTAAAGATAGTTTCCCTTCCATTTCTTCGACATATCCTATGACAACCCAAGATATTTTCACATCCTACAGGTAGAGCGATCTGCATGTGTATTGAATATAGTTTTGAGAATTCAGGATGAATGAACCATTGGATATTTTTTAATTAGGGGGAATGTCGGCTTCGGCACTTCTTTCCCTTTTATCGCCAGGGGAGTAAATGAAGTCTTAGAGTGTTAATTTTTTGCAGAACAATGCATTGGAACATGATGCAAATAAATACCCGCTGATGGTAGTAGGTAGAGAAGTGCTGAATTTAACATTTCCCTTCCCCTTCCTTTTCTATCGTTAAACTTTGAATATATTTTATTACAAATGTGTTTTTGAATATCAAAGTGTACGGAATTATGATAATCGTACTAGAATTAGCAGAAAAATCATAAATACAGTTTTTCTTTCATGTGATCGCCTCACTCCACAATTAGTATTTTACTTATCCTCTGCTTTTACAGGAAGCATTGATGAAATCTATGGATAGGAAGTGTTCTGAGTAAACAAAAATATTTCGGGTGGCTTGGCTTGAAAAGTAATATATTTTCCGTAGAGTGATTCACTAGCGTTAGTTTTTTTCAGCATCTAGCATTGAGATTAAGATGTGTCGCGTCTCGATAATGTCACTATTACTAAACAAAAAAAAATGCTCATACCAAGAAGCAATGTTTGAAAAGAAATTGCCGATTCTTCTAAAATCTCCATACTGCAAAATAGCTTTATCCACCGCAGTTTGTTTTGGAGAGGCAGAATAAGCGCAGCGCTACAATATCTCTTCTGGATTCTGGCAAAGTTGCCAGTCTTTCTTGATATGATGTCTTCGGTAGAATTGTACTTGCCACACAATTATTCTAATGTAAAATGATACCGGCATTGAAAACTCTCAATAAATAACTGTGGAAATGTATCTAGAACACTAAACTTAGAGCACGCAATAAGCTTATATGCAATTAGCAATAAGTTTAAATGTGAAGTAGAAGAAGAAGAAGAAGAATTCAAAACAAGCATATAATCTAAAAAATTTATAAGATGTTCTCATCTTTCCTACAGACACTCTATACATAAGCACCAACAGAAGTGTACACACCTTTTAATATATGAATCTTTGGTATGTTTGAATTTTATATATAAGTAAAGCTGGTATAAATGGTAGAAGGTGGTATAAGTGTAAATAAATTTTGAATGTAAAAAGCGTTCTCCCACCACTAGGTGTCACTACCAATTGAAATTTAAATGCCTCCGTTTCTGATTCCCATGTTACCTATCTGTTCTATGGTTTCACCTATACCAAGACAAAGTTGTCAAATCAATTTCGTATGCCATAATTATAAAAACGTATCAAAATACGTCCCTAATGCATGTCCCATAGTTATAAAGCGCAAAAAGCGTTCAATTCAACAATAAGAGTGAAAAGTGTGGTATTGATTTATTAGGCTCACATGTTACAAAAAGGTAATTCCTTTCTATTCATGAAATTATCAGGTTTTTTGATGACCACCGCAGCGTAGATTTTTGTTAGTGCAATCAAACGGCAAAATCATAGCGCCTCACAGTGGGCCAGCGTAGCCATTCGTGTGGCAAAAACCTCTAGCGCCATTGGTTCTACATACAATGTTCTACAAAGTTGCTCAATACTAAAAGCGCCATTTTTTGAAAGTTTCATATTAGTTCATTTTTACGCCACATAGGTGGCGCTTGAGTCTATCTTTTGAGCGGAGCATCCTAGCCGAATGGTTTTTATGGCAATTTGAAAGAATTTACCATACAGACTTAGAAATAACTAATTTTACACGAGACGGAATCAATCTTTGACATAAAGTATGAAAAGTACATACAAATTTCATGTAAAATTAAGGTCTCGGAGACTGAAAAATTCGATACTCGACGAAAACTACGTTTGATTGACTTGGATTTCGCGTCTGTTATGACTCAATTTTGTGTTAAATTTGACGCTCGTATATGTCAGTCTCAGAGCATCTAAAATTACATCAATTTTTCCAAGTGTGTTTGCAATATTCAAATGATGTTATATGAAAATGCCTGCAGTTGCCTGTTGAACTGTGGTCGTTACTTTACCCGACAAGGTCTACACTAATCACTGTAAAAAAAAGGGCTGCTACTTTTTGCTATATTTTGAGTAATTGACATTTTTATGCATCACTTTTTTGAGACATTTATGTTAATAACTATGTAATAAAGCATGGTTTATAAAATAATGGGTATTTATTGGATGAGTCAAACCATTTTGTTAATTATCAGAGTATAAAACTTATACATTTGACGTATATAGGTGAAAGAAATGAAAAAAAAAACGCAATTTTAGAGGTTAGTTTTCCTAATTTCCCGATATCTCGCTTAATGTGAGTCATAGAGTTTTGATGTCTTCGACAACATTTCTCAAAACTTTAAATTACACAACTTTACAGGAAAAACTATTCATCAGCTCCGTTCAAAAGATAAACTCGAGCGCCACCTATGTGGCGTAAAAATGAACTAATATGAAACTTTCAAAAGATGGCGCTTTTAGTATTGAGCAACTTTGTAGAACATTGTATCGCTGTAGAAAGCAAACCAACGGCGCTAGAGGTTTTGGCCACGCGAACGGCTGCCCCACTGTGCGCCTGCGAATTTAAAAACCTGAAAATTTCACTATACTGTGAAGAAGAGCATTCTACATTTGTCCTAAAAATACACTGAAAAAGGTGCATGATATTTTTCCAGTCACATAATTTATCACATTTTTATCTGAAATTCACATAATATTAATATGATCACATGAATTCTGTGTAATAAATCATATAAACTTAATTGGACACATAAGGTTCATGTGATTTGGTGGTGCGATTCTCAATTTTGGGGTCACATAAAAGCCATATGAAAATGTAATGGATATTTTCCATTGGAAATGGGATTTATTTTCTGACTGTAGGCAATTCATTTACGGGTTACAATTTCACAGCAGATGTGATATTAGTTATTCATTACTGTTGTGTATTATTGCTGAATGCTAGAAATAACTCTTTAAAGGCCGAAATGAGGGGCTAGCCTCACATGAAGTAGTGATTAGGATACTACAAAATCGAGTTAGGGAGGTGAATTTGGAGAAATGTGTATGGGGAGAGTGGTCCAAGTAGTTTGGATTTCCATCGAGTTAGGTAGAAATCAAGTAAAAGTGAGTTCACTGTATATTTAGAGGATTGAGTTCAGATGTTTGATTGCGGATTTTAACTTGTTGGACAATTTAAGATCTTCATAATAAAAACTGATGATCCAGAAATCTTAAATATAAAACAAAATTCAGAGGATATTATGAAGATAATTGATTACCCAGAAAATTTTATGAGAATTCTGGTAACATGTGAGAATATGTGAGATTTCAGATTTCAATTGTTGTATGGTTGGAGATCTCCAGAATAATAGCTGATACACCTGAATTAACGCTTAGAATATCCAGTCGGACTAATGGAGAACTTTGATCTTCCAACGTGGCATTGTGAGAGAATATCTTAGAGAAGCGATTTTAATTGATGGACAGTTAAAATTTTTAAGGAAAAATTCGGACCAACCTGAAGTCTTGAACAAATATCTAGACTTCCCAGTAGTCATCAGGATATTTGTTCAAAATCTCTAATCCCGCCTTCTTTCTCTGCTTGACCCGTCAAGCAGTACAGTTCTGTTTTGTTCGCTTTGTCAAGGTGTTCGATAAGGGTGCTGGCGTTGAGTTTTCAGTGCTCGCATTTGCTTGGTTTTGTGTCTTGCCGATCTATTTTCCTACAACTTTGTCTCAGACGTCATTTCGATTTGATGAACCGTCTTAATGCTATTTTTTTAAGCGCCCTGTGGACCACCAACGGTGCAAAGGGCCAACGTGAAAGACTTCCATCCTGGGCGGCTGCTTGCTTTTGCCTTGACTTGGGCCCAGGTCAGATTCCTATCGACTTGCTAAATTTCCTCATTGAGGCTCCGCCGCCATGAGCCCCTAGGTCTGCCTCTGCTGCGATGTCCTGCCGGAGTCCAATCCAGCGCTTGCTTGCAGATTTCGTTTCCGTCCCGTCAAAGTGTGTGGCCGACCCACCTCCACTTTCGCTCTCGAATTTCTGTTGCTATCGGCTTCTGATGACATCGGCGATGGAGCTCGGCATTCGAGATCCAGTTATGAGGTCACCAGGCACGAATTATATACCGTAGGCATCGGTTGATGAAGACCTGCAGTTTTTGAGTGCTCTCCGCTGATACACATCACGCTTCGCTGGCGTATAACAACACAGATTTCACGTTCGAGTTGAAAATTCGGACTTATCTGGTTGGATCTCCATACGTTTTGTAAACTCGCAAAGGCAGCCTTAGCCTTCTTGATTCGTGCACCTATGTCGCTCTTGGTCCCGCCGTCCGACGCTATTTGGCTGCCAAGATATTGGAAACTTTCGACCTTCTCCACTGCTTGCCCCGCTACCGTAAAGTTGGAAGGGTTGCCCGTGTTGATATCCAACGATTTGGTCTTGTTGACGTTCATGGTAAGACCCACCGCAGAGGAGCGTTCCGTTAGGTCATTGAGCTTACTCTGCATATCAGAGCGCCGTTGTGCTAGTAGAGCAACATCATCAGCCAAATCGAAGTCGTTGAGATGCTCCATGGTGATAGGCTGCCAAAGCAGCCCACGGTTCGGTACACGGTTAATTGCACCTACCATGATCTTGTCGATTACGATGAGAAACAGTAGCGGTGATAGTATACATTCTTGTCTCACACCAGCGACTACCCGGATAGGGTCGGACAAGGCTCCGTTATGCAGAACTCTGCACGTGAAAGCCTCATACTGCGCTTCGATGAGGTTGACGATTTTATCCGGGACTCCCTTGCGTCTCAGGGCGCCCCACAGATTCTCGTGATTGAGACGGTCGAAAGCTTTTTCGTAGTCAATGAATACCAAATAAAGGGACTCTTGGAATTCATTGACCTGATCCAGGATGATGCGGAGCGTGACAATATGGTCCACACAAGATCTTCCGGCACGGAATCCTGCCTGCTGCCGTCGGAGAGTCGCGTCGATCTTCTCCTGTATCCGATTCAGGATAACTTTGCACAGAACTTTGAGAACAATACACAGTAACATGATGCCTCGCCAATTGTCGCACACAGTCAGATCCCCCTTCTTTGGGACCTTCACTAAGATGCCCTGCATCCAGTCGGCCGGAAAAGTCGCGGTGTCCCAGATATTACAGAATAGTTGATGCAACATTTGTGCGGATAGCATGGGATCAGCTTTGAGCATCTCTGCTGATATGCCTTGTTGGATTTCATGCTTCGGATAGCTGCTTCAATCTCCTGCAGTGATGGGGCCTCGGAATTGACGCGAGTGATGCGCCGCATCCTAGGCGGATCATGCCGAGATGTTGATGGCTGGTTGGCCGTCGAAACTTGAAGAAGTTATTCGAAGTGCTCAAACCAGCGTTTCAGCTGGTCAGTGGGGTCGGTAAGCAATTGTCCAGTCGTGTCCTTCACTGGCATCCTCGGGTTCATCCTTGCTCCACTCAGGCGTCGTGAGATATCGTAGAGGAGGCGTATATCGCCAGTGTTTGCGGTTTTCTCCCCTTCGTCGGCCAGGGAGTTCACCCACGCTCACTTGTCCCGTCTGCAAGAGCACTTGACTTCCTTCTCTAGAGCTGAGTACCATTAGCGCCCGCTCTATCGCGGCTTTTGCTTCTCTACGCTCCTCAATCTTCCGCCAGGTTTCATCTGTGAACAGGGAAAAATAGAATTTCTTTACAAACATTTAACAATAACACTTCTTGCTATTTAAATTCGTACTATCTAACGAACTAGCGATGCCGTTGTGTAGTGGTAATTGTGATTACCTCTCACCCCAGCAGGCCTGGGTTCAATCCCAGTCGGCGCCGCCGGGATGTTCTGAGGCATAACATCTCTGATCACGCCTTCCTTTGGAAGGGAAGTAAAGCCGTTGGTCGCCGGTTCATGAGTTGATGGGTCGATAGGTAGGGTACAGGTGTGGGAGCTGCCTCGCTGGCGTCGGTAGCATTGGTACTCAGCACGGAAAACAAGATCGACGGAAAAAAAAATCAAGGAAAAAAATCTAACGAACTGTACTAACTTTTCATCACATAACAGATGAAGAACAACACATTAAATTATTACTTCTTCACCACTCAAGGTGAGGTTTACCTAACTTATCTCTACTTAAAAAAGAATCACGCGTGCACTGCAATTCCGTTCAAGATTAGGAATCGAAAAGCAGCTATTTCGCAAAAGCCTAGCTTTCACCTGAGCGAAGGTGGAAGCAACGCATAGAAAATGATCAAATACACACACATTTCTTCTGAGGTTGTAATCTTTGCTAGTAAATTCGTTCAAAGCATTTACATTTGAGCGGAAGATGTGGCGAATGTGCCTGTCTCATGGCGGTCATATGAGCAAATGGAAGAGTTGCTGGCAGACATTTAGTCAAGGGGTATTCAACTGTGCACACCTAAATCGGTACCGAGTGATTGAGTTGTGCCGAAAGCTGTGCTAAGCGCTGTGCCGAACATGTCTATCAAGGTGTCAATCAAAGTGTGCCTATCAAGGTGTCAATTATCCATGAGTTTGGCAACCCCGAAGGCTACGACTTTTGTGATTGTGTTTACATTCTCAATGTCACTAATGGATCGGCAACCAATCAGCTTCCCTTCGGGAAGTGGAAGAGGCAGCGAAAGCCATATAACCTCTGCAGTTTTCAAGCAAATTGGAACCGTCCACCAGGTCCATCACATCGATGAAGTGCTGATTCCTCGCAGACGTACAGAAACGAAGGCGTAGCTTGATCAACGATGGATCAGATTGCCACCTGCTGCCTATAACATTCTTCCCGATACTAGGAGCATCATCCTCAACATTTTTTTCAGTAATGACCAAGGCCTTACAGTTGACCGATCGGTAGGTCACCCATCGCACTAAGGACCCTCGTTCTTCAGAAGGTTAGTGGCAGTGGAATAGAATAGAATGTAATTGCAATGATCCGTTCAAATAAGATTTTGCTTTTGCGCTAAGGCAATCGTACACCAGTCCAATTATGATGGAATATGTGGGGTTAATACGTATTGACATCCCACAACACTACTGATACTTCTTTCAAAATTATATTGACATCCCTATAAAGTCCTGCGGTTATCCCATTGAAGTCAATGCCAGTTGAGACTGGCAAGAATACCCAAGAGAAAACGCAGGTGAACATGTGAAAATGTCCATTCCGGATGATCCTCGGCAAGACCGGTATTCGAATCTAGCCACACTCCTATGAAACGCTTTTTATTTTATTTATTGATTATTCTGTATAACAAACTTGTAAATGTACCTTCGTTGTAAGTTCCAAGATCAGATACCCACGGTAGTATATAATATCCAGTCTAAACATAAGAAGCGTTTTCTGGAATAAAGGCTGGGTGATCTTTGGTGAAAGCATGTAGAGGAGAATATGAGGGTTTATCGAGGTTTATCCCTGGCATATAGGGGATCCATTTGTTTGATATTGATGAGATTGTTTGCGTGGCCTTCCAAATTTATCATCAAAGGCAACTGACGGGCATTTTTCACTACACGCAAACCAAAAATCTATTACAATGAATGTTAGTTCCGTTTCCTATCATCCTCTGTTCATGAACATCGCAGCGAATGTTAGAAGTTGACCTTACAGGCGATGGAATTGTTTTTTTGTCTTTTTCATTTCGTGTTCTATCTACGCTTTCGACTATACCAGTAAGCTTGTAGAACGACGCACATTGTAGAACAATGTAGAATGACACACACACTTGCCTAGAATCTCTCCAGCAGAAAAAGCATACGAAGTCAAGTATGCGAGAAAATGAGCACTTCCTGTTTGCTTTTAGGCTATCCATATTCAGGAGCATGGAGAGAGCAGTGGAGAAAGCACAGGTCTTATAATCGCAACGTTCGTGTTTCGAGTCCAGTCGGCAATCTGTTTCCTATTTTTTTCGACATAACTAATTTACCTCACTAATACACTCTACATTTTTCGATCTCCAATTTTCTTGCATTGGACCGCAGCTAGGTATATCGCATCCTCGGTTCATGCGGTCTCGACTAACATCCTCTGGTGATGAATCCCACATAATTGTAAGCGAATCTTACATCCCTCGGTTGGGTGTATGATTCCATCCTCAATCGAAAACGTGCCGGTCAGTAAGCCCCAGTTTGGGCAGCTTCTAATGTTCATAGCATTACCCAGCCAGACTTATTCAAAATTTTCTCCGCAGCCGGCTTTATTTTGATTTGCTTTGATAGGGGAAATGGATGTAATGTCGACATAAATGCCCCTAATTTGGACCCATACAGCAATCGACTAAATTTTCAATAGCGACCAAAAATATCCATTAGTCAAGATAAAATTGATAAATAGCAGATTTTTATCGATGGGCCCAATCTTAGAGCCATAGGCCAACATTAGACCCATTTCCTCTATGTACTGCGAACGTGCATTGGTTTTGATTTTCATGATAATGGTATCCAACCAGTCTGCACCATAGGAAGATTCAACGACTTCACCGATCGCATTACGAACTGTACCGTCGTATTGAATAACCAGATTTTCCACACTTTTGACCAATTGTCACTGGAGGTAACCTGTTTTAGCCGTCTTGAAGTGAAACCCGAATAGAAGCTGTTCTGGATGAAAACACGAGCCGCTGGAATTTTTGCTGCGAATCAGATGAGACGGGTTTTTCTAGATTTGAAGGGATTCACGGTTCTGAGAATATGCTTCGAAACCGGTTAACAAAGTTCTCAACCAAGTAGGCAACGATTGGCTAAACGTCAAAAATCAACAGTGATGCCCATTTAGACTATATTGTTTGTGTCCTACTTGTCAAAGTGTGCCCTATCGTGCCGAACAGTGTGCAGAGTTGATTACCCCTTACATTTAATTCAATATCTCAAAATTCCGCTGGATATGATGAGATGTTTATACATCAAAACAAATCTTTTTTTATGAGGGATTCAACAACACGAAGCATTTTCGGGTAGTTTATGGTGAAACTGAATCTATTCTCTAACTGTCAGGTTTGCCGTTTCAGATCCAGATGCATTGTGCGCCAAGCTTAATTGTGCAGATAATTAATAAATATTGGCAAACTCCTTCATATTCATCTTCATATCCATGCCTTTATCGCAATCCCATCCATCTGGGGAGGGGGAGGGGACGATCTGCTGTTTTGTAGCATAAGTTAAGCTGCCTAACAGTGGCGATGACGACGACGACGACGACGACCACTTCACAGACCGCAGGAACATCAAAAGACGGTGGGAAATTGTGCGGCGTCAATATTTTCACAACACTCGGAAGCACATGCATGTGGTCTTTTGCTCGGATCTCTGTGAGAAGGGTTTGCTTTTAGCAACCGAAAAGCACTCCCTGCCGCCTGGTTTGTAGTCACGTAGTCGTCATTAATCTATTCTTCGTTGTCCCTCTGAACCAAACCCCCTTCCCAACCGCCTCATCCACCTCGCTTGCTGCTGACGTTGCCGTGTGTCTTCCTTCTGACTGGGCGGATGGCTGATGTCCAGGCAGGCAGGATGTGTACACATAAAAGCGGGTTACTCCTTTCAGCAAGGATGCGTTTTCCGATTTGATAAATGATCACCCCTCCTGGAAGACCCGGGCGGAAAACCATCCGGGTGTCGGGCTAATTAATTGAAAATTCACTAATGAAATATTATTTTCACTTAGCACTGGAACCGTTTTCCATGGTGTGGTCATCAATTTTTTAGAAACGCTGCAGCGGGAAAAAAACACTCATCACATTCATTATTGCCGACGGGATTTTCCATTCGTTCGCTCGTTTGAACTTCATTTGCTGTACGCTGCAAGACACGGCAATTTTGTTGGATCATCTGAGCACTGGTATGAAAGGAACGTGTTTTCGGTGGCCATAATGGCATCCGCAAATGCGTGAAAATCCGTGCACCAATATAGAACGAGGACGATGCGCATTGAGTTCCGTGTGGCCTTGCCAGGAGCTTAATGGGCGCCACCCTGTCCGAGCGAGCCACGACACGGGCTTCGGATGGAAACGCATTATTGTATGCAAATATGTACATTCTGTAAAATTATTTGCACTACTAAGTGACGCAGATGCCTCCGAGGGTTACTGTTGCTCTTGCTGCTGTGGAGTGTAAATATATATTAAAACGTTCTTGCTTGCTTAATAAAACGAAAACATCGTCGCTACCGAGCCTATATCGGAAGCAGAGCTAAATGTGTTTGGTCAATGCTAAATTGTGGTGCCCGGTTGGCCGAATCAGAAGAGTCCAGCTTCTAGGGGTAATGCGTCATCGAGCTAACCGAAGAAAAGTGGTGATTGTTTTGAGGTCGCCTAAATATTGGTTTAGGAAATATGCTTGAGAACACAAATGGTTAATGGAAAGGATTTATCACTTCAACAAGGATGATTGAAGATGGCTTATTCACTAGGTCGTTTCCATCAGGTAGTGGGCTTGAGTGTTTTCAGCTAAGATGCCTACCCAGTACCATACCATACCATGCATAAGCCTTTTTATATTGTTCCTTGTATTTCGAAAAGATATGGGGCTTTTGCGCCTTTTTGCGCAAATATTTGACAAATGGGCTTTTCCCTATTGATCACATAGTTCGGAATCCTTGTAGTAAAACACGCTTTGTGGTACAGCAATTGTTGTCATTGCTCAAGAATTTAGTATCCAACTAGTTCAACAAGGTGAACAAATTTTAGCTTTTAATGTAGGTTTAGGATAATTGATCCAGGGGCAGCTGAGTTATTAATGTTCAAAATCTTTCATAATTGTGTTTCATGTTCAGGTTAGCGTGTAAACTTCTGCTTGAAAGACTGATCTGATGGGCTGTCTCTTGAAGAAACATTTAGTTGTTTCACGTACGTCGGACGACAAGATTGGCGGAAACTGTTGACATGGTTATTGACGAAAAAAGTCTGTCATGTAATTCTTCCATTCTGTCGCGACAAAACTGCCGCTGGTCGTTTTCTAGTAAATGCATGTCGCTTTGCATACGAGGCATAACAAGATTTAAATAGCTGGAATTGTGTTGTTTTGACGGGAATTCACCTCTGACTCGAAGTAGCTTGAATCGTGACGCTGAACTTCGTGTTGGCAAGTAGCTAAGTGATTTCTAGTGATGGGTATGGTTGGAACGTACACGACTAGAAGCTGCCGAAAATCGATGTCCGACACAATTTTGAAATCCAAGATGGTGGCTCCGGTTTCAGAAAAAGATAGAAATACTGTCAAATACCTTTCAATATGAGTATTTTTGGAAAAGGAATGACGTCTAGATAATGACATCTAGAAATAGAAAATGAGTGTCATGAAATCCAAAATGGTAGCTACAGGATACAGGAACAGTTGGAAATACTGTCAAATACCCATGAATGTAGGAATTTTGGGATTCGCGGTGATAGCTACGGACTAGCATTTACTGTCCCATGCTATATTGAATTCCAAAATGGCAGCTTCTGGTTACAGATAAACTGGATAGTAATTTGAAATACCCCCACAATATGGGTATTTTCGGAATGGGGATGATATGTAGAGGCTCAAAATCAATGTCCGACGTAATTTTAGAATCTAAGATGGCAGTCCTGTTTTAAAAAAAAAACTGTCAAATACCCTACAATAGATGGAAAATGGATGGCTGACGTCATTTCGGTGTTCCAATTTCGGCAGCTGCACGTCGTCTTTGTTTCGAAAATATCCATATTGTAGAGTATTTTACAGTTTTTCCACTTTTTTCAGAAACCGGAAACCGCCATCTTGGATTTAAAAATGGCGCTGGACATCGATTTTTAGTCTCTAGACGTTATCCCGATTCCGAAAATATACATATTGAAGGGTATTTGGCAGTATTTCCCACTTTTTCTGAAATTGGAAGCCGCCATCTTGGATTTAAAGATGGCTTTGGTTATCGATTTTCAGTCTCTAGACGTTATCCCGATTCCAAAATTATACATATTGAAGGATATTTGGCAGTATTTCCCACTTTTTCTGAAATTGGAAGCCACCATCTTGGATTTCAAGATGGCGTTTGATATCAATTTTTGGTCTCTAGACTTCATTCCAATTTCGAGTATATATATATTGAAGGGTATTTGGCAGTATTTCCCACATTTTCTGAAACCTGAAGCCGCCATCTTGGATTTCAAAATGGCGCAGGGCATCGATTTTCGGTCTCTAGACGTCATCCCGATTTCAAAAATATCCATAGTGAAGTATTTCCTACTTTTTCTGCATCGGCAGACGCCATCTTTGATTTCAAGATGGTACTGGACATCGATTTTCGGTCTCTAGACGTCATCCTGATTCCGAAAGTATGCATATTGAAGGGTATTTGGCAGTATTTCCCACTTTTTCTGAAATTGGAAGCCGCCATCTAGGATTTCAAGATGGCTTTGGATATCGATTTTTGGTCTTTAGACGTCATCCCGATTTCGAAAATATACATATTGAAGGGTATTCGGCAGCATGCTTGGCATGCACAGTTGTACACACCAACTGCTCATTTGTTAATAACTTTTCACTCAGTTGTTGAAATTTGTTTTTCTTTAAATTAATTGATAGATTAGGATCATAGTTTACTATAAATATGCAGAAAGTAGGTAAATCTTAACATTTGAATCAACACCAATGAATTTTTACACTTAAAGTCCGAGATGTGCAGCGAGCACTTCTCAATTCATTTTTGCAACGCAAAAAAAAAATACAGTTTATTACTAGAATTAAAATTTACTTTTTTACGTATATATAACAAGATTAAACTCTATTCTATCAACTGCTTCAAACAGAACTATGTTTCGTCAACTCTGTGCAAAGTTATTAGCAAATGAGCAGTTCGTGAGCAAAACTGTGTATGCCAAGCATGTTTGGCAGTATTTCCCACTTTTTACTAAAATCGTAAGCCGCAATCTTGGATTTCAAAATGGCGTCAGAAATCGATTTACGGGTATTAGACGTCATCCCGTCATCTTGAAATACCAATATTGAACGGAATTAACATTATTTCCGAACTTTTTTGAAATCTGACCTCCGTATTACAATGGATGTGTTCTTGTCGTGATGCTCCTTTTTAAATGACCTATAGTACTTTGTCTCAGGGAACAGTATGAGTGACATCTGACTAGAACAGATAGTCGCGACTGGATGGATTCTTGATTTTGTCGTGGTGATCTTGTCCAGGATGACCATTTTTTAGTGTATCTTGTCCTGCGTCAATGAAAAACGCGACAATTCCCATATCTGCTTATCAGTACAGGTATACCTCGATATAACGTAACTGTCACTTTTGACTTCCAACTTTTCGTAAACGATCATTCAAACAAGCATATTAATAACACCGTCGGACAGATGAGATAATCCATCATCTATGGGTATTATTAATTTGTATGATTCAATTGTTATTAGCGAGATATTGACAATGGAAGTCAAAAGTGACAGTTACGTTATATAGAGGTATACCTGTATCCGTAAACGTACTACTGAGCTCTGCATTGATTTCCTCTGTTTCCTTGGCCAACTCCCGGCTAACTCCGACAAAGTTCGTACCATTATCGGAGTAAATCTCTGGTCAAGCATGTGAACACTACTCCTCAATGTTTAGCCACGCTTGGTCCAACCTTGGCTAATACGGCCCGAAATAATCGACTTCGATGAAAGTGAAAGTGTACGTGCCAATCTTACTATTCGCAGTGGTCCCATCTTAGGTATCACTGAAATGGCCTTGTATAATCGGCCCCACATACATCGCATCCTTAATTGGGATATGTGGGATATGTAGATGATTTGTCGAAATTCGTTTACCACCGTCTCATCGTTAGCATAGCGAAATTCACGGTGATGCCTATCTAGCAAAAGCTCCGTCGTCGCACGATGTACTCGGGGTAGTATGATCGGGAATCTAGTGTCGAACGGAAAATACTCTGCCGTGCCGATCAGACTGTCTACCCGAAGGATTTCCTGGTTATCCAATATCGGTGGCAGCTTCACAATTCCACTCGAACGCTCCAGTAGCTTCTCTGTGATTCCTGGTTCCATGTTACGCTTCCTGGTTGTCATCTCATCCGGATAAGCATCAGACTGTACTAGCTTTCACAAAGTCAATTCCGCCTTCTGCAACTCCTCTTGGCTTAACTCTCTGGTTGTTTTTCGAGCACTGTCCTTGGAAGCTATCGTCTATAAACAATTCTCTTTTCACCCGTTCTTTTAAGCCCATAGTTGAACAATCAACTGTCGTAATCAATTATGAGAGCTTTTTACTGATCAATTGTGCGGCATAGCAGCAAGCGCATAATTTCCAATACACTGGACTCATTGTACCAACAATCAATACGAAACTAAAGATTTTAAATTGGCTACTTGACTAGTCTACTAGTCCCAAGCAAACGATTAATGTACCCAATTCTAGTCGAAATTCTAGTACTTCACAATGTTTGTTTTGATTCGCTATGAAAGTTTGACAGATAAATTATGAGGGGCTCGTGGATTTTCCTGTTTCGGGAGTGAATCGATTAGCTTGGGACCGAAGAGAGTACCAGAGCTGAGCCAAAAAGTTGAGCACGTTTCTTCAGGACCTTCTAGTCATAGAGTTACGTCTACAATTGTACTATAAACTCAACAACTTTCAACATTTTAACGGAGACCTGAGAAGTGTACAATGATTTCAGATTTATTTTTTTGGAATTTTGAATTAAACAGAAACTTCAAGACGTGAACCGTGACAAACCGACATGAATGACCTTAGCAAAAACAATAAAATTTCTGACCAAAGCACACTACTGACATCTGTCCTATGGCATAATCATATGGTTTTGACAGCTCGGATAACTGCACATTTAAATCGACCGGTTACGATTTTCGGACATAACTAGATAAACATTTCAAAACGTCCTATCTGCATTGATAGATTCTCAACATTTCTCTGTTGTATTTGACGTTCTGGACACCAGATAAGAACCTCCTTTATCAAGCTATGTGGTAAAATTAACGGAAAATCTGTTTGCATCGCAGTGGGCAGTGGCTATCAAAAGAGAAGTCGATGAAGAGAATCGATAAAAGCAGATAGGACCATTTGAAATGTCCATCGAGATGAGTCAGAATTAAATGCGGTTTGTTGGTGCTCTCACTATCACGAAACAAAACTACCTATCATTAGATTTCTCGTGATTTCTCAATGATCAAGCATTCATGACATAATTGTCATACGGTTTTAACATCAACATTTCTAACTGATTTAGATGGGTTTAGGCAAGGAACAGTTTGTAATCGGTAGAGTGAATACATTTTTAAAATTTCCGCGTTACAAGTAACAATATTAACAATAAATATGATAGTAATTGCTATATTAACAACACTGCCACGTTCTCTCATGACAAAAAAATCGATGAGATTTTGAAGTAAATCTCTACCATCGTTTTCTCATCCGATGATAGTGACAAAAGTATCTCTGTAAATATCGCGTGAAATCTTTCATTGAAAATGACATTTATCTGCCCTGGTTCTGGGTACTCCCGAGGAAGTGTTCAGTGTCTTCTTGAACCAACACTCTCATGCGAGGCATCAAATTACATTATGAGAATTCAAAAATATGACTATTTTTGTCCATATTAAGTACTGAAGCCCACTTTGGCCAGATACGGACATGTTTCGGATACCCCCGGAGAAGTGGAACTTCCTCATGTGAAACATAAAACTACATTTCCATTGGTGGCCTCAGTGTTGGAAAAAATCGCGATATTTCACGAAGTTCACCAAAGGAAAAGTTCGCGAGTCATAGTGAGTTTTGGTGAACTTTTCCAACACTGGGTGGCCTTATTAAGTACTGAGGACCCCACTGGCCAGACGTGTTCCGGGTGCTCCTGGGGAGTTCCATAAATTTCCTGAAATTTTCCTAAGGCCAATGGAACTTCTCTGGAATTCTCAGAAATTCCCTGAAATTCTCTTCAGAACTTCTGTAAAAGTCTCCTCAGAACTACTCTGAAGTTCTCCTAAAACTACTCTAGATCTTCGATGAAGTTTTCAACATTTTCCTGAAATGTACAAAGGTGTCTGGATATTCTTTTGAAGATCTTTGAACTTTCCAAATATTCGGGACTTCTCTAAAGATATAGTTACTCCCCAAAGTTTTGACGTAGACTACGTCTTACGGGAAGGTACTGGGGTAAATCGAAAATCTAAAATTTCGACCGTCACGGAAAGGTGTAATTTTTTGAACGCTATAAGCTTTGTCGTTTATAGATGAAATTAAAATCCGAAATCACCAATCGATTGGAAATACCTTTCGTAAGCTGTTGCAATAAACTTTTTTTCAATTTTTCATGAAAAAAACTGTTTTAAAAATGGACGAATAAAAAGTGATAATGTTATCACTGTTTTCATGAAATAAACGTTCTCCCCAAACCCAGTCCTCATAATCAAGTTCAATTTATTTGCGCATCGTTTTGTTTGAACCTGTGAACCTCAAGCCGGTCGAAATCCACAAGATGACCCGCAGCAAGGCCATCAAGTATCGTGACCAGCTCTACTTGGTCCATCTGCAGAAGAACTCCACAACCGTGAAGGATCTCCATACGACACGCACACTGTTCCACATCGTAGTGAAGTGGGAGCGGTATAAGCCAACCCACCGTGGCGTCACTCAGTGCTCGAACTGCCTATTGTTCGGGCACGGCACCAGGAACTGCCGCATGGCCAGCCGCTGCATCAAATGCGGCAAAAACCACAAGATCGACGACTGCGACAGCATCGAGGAAGCCGCTCCCACATGCGCCAACTGCGGTGCTGCCCACAAGGCCACGAGTAAGGCCTGTCCGAAGCGGGCCGAATACGCCGAGATCCGGAAGAAGGCCTCGTCCAACAACCAGCCCGGTCGCAAGAAGGTCCCGGAAAAAAACGCGCAGAACTTTCCTCCGTTATCACCGGTCCAACCACGGCCAATTCCAGTGTTGGCGCCGCTCCCGCTCAACCAACAGTTGGCTGCTGCCCAGTCAGCTGCCGCTGCAGTACCCAGTCAAGCCTCCGGCCCATCGACGGATCCCCCTGCTCCGGGATTGGCCGGTACAACCGGTGAAGCTACAGACGATTCTCCGCTGTCAACGGATGAGATCGTCACACTGTTGGCCCAGGCCATCATCATCAAGCGCACCTGCGCAACAAGAACACAACAGCTCCAAGCTATCATCTCCTTCGTCGCTAATTATGGACCGTGAAGCCATAAAGATCGCCAACTGGAACGCTCGCTCCGTAGGGGCGAAAAACATTGAGCTTGCAGACTTCCTCCGCAAGCACGACATCGACGTGGGCCTTCTCACCGAGACCCACCTCAAGACCGGTGACAGCTTCTGGCTGCCCGACCACAGCATTGTCCGGCTTGATCGCACCAGCTCCAGGGGGGGCGGTGTCGCGGTCATCATCAAGAAAGGCATCAAGTACTGCACCCTACCCCACTACCGCACTTCCATCATCGAGGCCGTCGGCGTTGAGGTGGAAACATCGACCGGAAACGTCCGGTTCATCGTTGTCTACTGCCCCCGGCAATGTACCGTTAGCAATGGTACAGCACAGCAGTTCAAGAACGACCTTGCCATCATAACCCGCACCAATGCCCGCTTCGTAATCGGAGGGGACCTGAACGCCCGGCACGAGGCCTGGCGGAACTACCAGCAGAACCAAAACGGCCGCCTGCTATTCGACCATTCCCAGCATGGTCTCTATTCCGTCTGGTTTCCGGACGAACCAACCTTCACATCACCGGCGGGCAACCCATCGACGCTGGACCTGTTCTTGGCAAACACCAGATTAGCCAAGCCGGTTGCCGTCAACGACCTGAGTTCGGACCACCAACCGGTGCTGACCGAGCTGGGCTACAACGTGGCCCCTGCACCGTGCCAGCGGAAGGACTACCATCGAGTCAACTGGGTCCAGTTTCGACGCGTGGTCGACCGCCACATCGACGACAACCCACCGCTCGACACAGTGGATGACATCGACCGGGCCCTGGAGGGTCTCCATCAAGCCATATCCGTGGCTGACGAAGAGTGCGTTCGACGAGTTCCTGTGAGGGGTAAGTTTCAAGCAATTGATTCCCACACCAAACTCTTGATTCGGCTCAGAAATGTTCGTAGACGCCAGTTTCAGCGGACTGGGGATCTGCAGCGTAAATACGAAATGGTCGATCTGAATCGGCAGATCGCTTCCAGAATGGTCTCAATCCGGAACGAGAGTTTCGGCCGGCTCGTTCAGAACCTGGACGACCGTTCCAGACCATTCTGGAAGGTTGCCAAGGTGCTGAAGTCTCACCCCAAGCCCATTCCACCACTTAGAGTCAATGACGAACGGCTTATCACCAACGAAGAGAAGGCCAATGCAATTGGGGAGCACATTGCCCAATCGTATTTGCTTGGCTCTACAATCCCAAGTCCACTCGAGAACCAGGTTGTGCAGTGCGTCCAGACGTTAGATACCTCCCCTTGTGCCGTCCCTCCAGAAGAACGGATTACAGAGGAACAAATTTGCTCAGCGCTGAAATATAGTAAAAACATGAAGGCTCCCGGGTTTGACGGAATATTCAACCTAGCGTTGAAAAATCTCAGCCCGAGGGTCCACTCGCTGCTGGCTGCCATCCTCAACAGATGCTTGGAGCTGCACTACTTTCCAAGCATCTGGAAGGTGGCAAAAATCATCCCGATCCGCAAACCTGGGAAAGACCCTTCACTACCGTCAAGCTACAGACCGATTAGCCTGCTCTCAGCGCTGAGCAAGCTGTTCGAAAAATTGATCCTCAGCCGACTAAACAAGTTTGTGGAGGAACATGACATTCTTCTTCCGGAACAGTTCGGGTTCCGCAAGGGGCATTCCACCAATCATCAGCTAGTGCGGGTGATGAATAACATCCGAAGTAACAAAGCTGTATCCAAGTCCACAGCCATGGCCTTGTTAGACGTCGAAAAGGCGTTTGACAATGTCTGGCACGACGGACTTATATACAAGCTTTGTAACTCCAACTTTCCACCATACCTTGTGAAAATCACCCGTAACTATCTCCAGCAAAGGTCGTTCAGGGTGTCGTTGAATAGTTCCCTTTCGGGACAATTTCCGATCCCAGCAGGTGTTCCGCAAGGGAGTCTGCTGGGACCACTGCTTTACAGCATCTACACGTCGGACATCCCTCCTCTAGGAGACGGTTGCGTGTTCTTTCTGTTTGCAGATGACACCGCGATAGCCGTCAAGGGTAGGATGCCTCGTGAAATTACGAACAAGCTCCAACGATGCCTTGACACCTTTACTGATTATGCCACCACGTGGAAAATCAAAATCAACGCCTCGAAAACCCAAGCGATCATGTTCCTTCACAGACAATCATTAAAACTTAAACCGTCTCCCTCCTGTACCGTAATGATGGATGGTACAAGGGTCGAGTGGTCCACTGATGTTACTTATCTCGGGATGTTGTTCGATGAGAAGCTCCTGTTCCGCTCGCACATAGAGAAAACCCTAGTTAAGTGCTCCGCCTTGGTTAGGTGTTTGTATCCGCTCATTTGCCGCAGATCCCGCCTCTCAAGGCAAAACAAACTGGCTGTTTACAAACAGATCATAGCCCCCGCGATCTTCTATGCCGCCCCGGTGTGGGAATCGTGCGCTCAGACCCACAGGAACAAAATCCAGGTTGCACAGAATAGAGTGTTGAGGATGATCCTAGATCGTCCATTCGACACAAGAATAACAGACCTCCATCAAGAGGCAGAAATTCCCAAAGTAGATTCCAAAATTGATGATATGACAACTAAATTTATTCAAAAATGCAATCTTTCTGAACATGCTTTAATAAGCAATTTGTACATAGTAGGTTAAGTGTATATAGTAGAGTAGGTTAGTTTTAAGCTGTAAATAGTAGTATTAAGTAGTTTCTCTTCAAATTCTAAAAACAAAACAAACCAATCCCACCAAGGTGGTCGACCGTGTACTAAGTCTAGGACTAATCCTGTAAAACAAATTTTAAATTTTGCCCATACCTAAAGATGAAGAAAGCAATTAAATCACTTAGTAAAAATTTATATGGTAATCGTCCAAGTTAAACTAAAATAAAGATCATTTAAACAAAAATCTTCTGCTCATTATAGCTTCGAACGGCGTAGGAAGCATAAGCAAATACAGGAAAAGGTGGAATTTTCCTTTGCTGAACATTATCGCAGTCGAGCATATGCTGCTGTTCGCGAATCCACCCATTTTTGCATCGGACGGACGGTAAAAGAGCAGGAGTCAGCGGTAAAGTAACAGAGGACGGCGTGATCACCTTGATGGCGACCAGCGATGAAGATCTAACCTATAAAGAGACATGAAAAATAAATGAAAAGTCAATTTTTTCACCCGCAAAAAGAGCCAAATAATCAAGCAACATGTCTGGGAACCTCTTTATATGCAATTAGATGAACATCTGAAGTCCATCCTTTTTTACATATTCTACACAAAATATATTTTTTGCTCCGCCCCATTCATAAAAAAAAAACGACAGGAAATCCTGTTAGGGGCGGGGTTTAGAAAGAATTTTTTGTGCAGAATATGTAAAAGGGGAGGGACTTCGGATGTTGATCTTAATGCATATATAGTGCAAAATAGAGAAAAAACTCTATCTACTACTTGCAACCCACGCATTATTTCTCAGAAGTGCATGTTTGATAACGAAAAACTTCTTGGAAGTAAAATAAGAAATTGTTGAGAAATTGTGGAACAGTGAATCCCTGCTATGTCTCAACGTTTGAGTGCAAAGACAACTGCAGAGAGAGCTCGGTTATATCGAACCAACAAAAAAGCAGTTAGAGGTAATGCGTCACCATCTACTGGTTGGGACACTGGAGAAGGTCCTTCAACTCGAGGTGGGAAATTCACATTAATTATTAACAACCTTTGGAACTGCATACGTTCGACACGTAACTATGATTCATACTAACTAATCATTTAACAAGTGGGATAACCAGTAAACGAGCTTCTGCTCTGACTTTAAAATTTTATTACTGTTACATAGGTTACTTCTACTGTATTTTAAATAATATCAATATGCACGAGAATTTCACTTCACAGCTTAACCCTCGTTTACTCGGAATAACTTCGCCGTCTATCAGCTATCGAAGTTCTCGTGGATGCAAAAATCAAAGGAAACTATGTCGTACGTGTTACTCTGAATGCTATGATGTAACGTCTTCGATATCAATTTGAATCGCTATTGTCTTTTCTTTTGCATGTAGACAAGATCGGTAGTACTTCTATTCATTAACGTACCCCCAATTGCATCAAACATTATTATTCGCAAAAAAAATAAAATGAATGCTTCAACTACTGCATCGCTTCTAATCCTCTAATAACAAAAAAGAAAGCGAACTCAAGAATCGCGTCAATTGCACACAGTCACCCTAGGATAATTTCGCCTATTCTTCGTTTATGATCCCACTTCCGAGGCAAATTAATTCGCGCGAGAATTGTAAACGGAGTAAAAAACAGTATAAATTATGACCGGCAAGGAGAAGTGTGGACGACGTGGAGGAGGGGAAATCCTAAAGCCAGCATCAGCCAGCAACGATTAACCAACTACGTGCGGAAATGTTGCCCATGATCCCATAAGCAAACGCTTTCTTTTTGCATCCTTCGCTCGAAATCAGTCTTGCCGAGCAGTGGGTCTTGATTTTGAAGAATTTGCACGCCCGCGATTAGTGAAAAGATTACATAAAAAGTAATCCCCGACTTCATAGAAAAAGGCGAATTAGCCTCCAGCAGCAGTGTGACGATAAGTGGCATTTTATGGGACGATTAAGTTTAATTAAAACAAATATATTCGGATCAAGCGGGATGCTAGGAGTTGGTGAAATGTGAAATTATCTGCTGCATTGCGTTTAGAGTCTAGGATTATGTGCTGCTTAAGAGAGTGTTGATCTCGGAAACTAACTGCTGAAGCCAGCGAGCCAATGAATGTCACCCGGTTTAAGGTTTACGTTAAGACTACATCTCGAAAGGAGTATGAGAGCTTAATTTCAAATTGGGTGGGTGGTCCGAAGCTGCCACATCCATAGCATTTGTTTAGTGTAGGTATTCCTGCTGCACATGTCACACAGCACAGCACCGGTCGTCGGTGGTGGCATTAAAATTCATATTTTCCAATTCCACCTATAGCTGCTATTGAATCATTGCAAGCACATCTGAGTCGGATGGTCCCTGGTGCAATCTGTATCAGGGATTTTCCGTCCACTACCGTAAAAGAAGCAGCCGGCTGCGGCGGCCAATCTGTTCCAAGGCGGACCATCGAGTGGAGCAAGCAGCAAGATCCGGGGAAACCAATTTCATCAAATGGAGCGAAGCCATGCTCCTCCATATGTCATTATTTTGCTGATCCTCTGCGCAGGAAAATGGATTTTGTCGCCTCTTCCAATCGAATACACTATCCCCTTAAGGATATCCGGTGAGTTGGATGGAAATTGTAGGGGAAAGCTATACCAAATAGCGAGTGGAGCGGATTTCAAGTTTCAGCTTTTGCATCTAAAGAAGCGTAAAAGAGACGTTCAGCCCTCACTTCCGCTAAGCAATTCGGTGCACTTGGTACTAGCGATACATTCATTGATATACGACTGTATGCGGATCCATACGTGTGTCGATATGAAAGTGTGATCTTCGATATATGCCATATCTTGTATCTTCCCCCTCATTCCTGAATATGGTTACAACCGCTAGCATTCTCCTGCAGCAGCCATTGTAAAACATGTGCTCTTACATCTTATACCTACTTACTACTAACACACTGGTGCGGTTACCGAGCGTTGGCAGGCAAAACATAAAGCCAGCCAGTAACAAGGTGGCCCTGTGCAGCAGATGTCAAATAAAAATGTTACGGAATCAATTTCCTACTGTCATATGCGACACACCGCTCTGGAGTAGCAGCAGTAGCAGCGACATCTCAATACGGATACCATAGATATGGATGTTGCCCTGAGGGAGTGCATGCGTCACAAAATATCGCAGAATCCCCACCACCCGCTACTCGGAGAAGACTGCAGATTGCGGCTGGGGAGGCGCAATAAAACGGATGAAACGATTGGATTGTGTGATTAGACTGGCCCACATTTATTTGGGAGACATTTTTAATATTTTTGACGTAGGACTACGTCTGTGATTTCTATATGGGGAGACACTATGTAAAAATCGAAAATGGAACATGTAACAACATTATGAAAGATTTTGAACGTTAATAACTCAGCTGCCCCTGGACCAATTTCAATAATGTTAACACCAATCGGTTAGAAATATTTTGACGCATCTGTTAAATCTAAGACTTTATCATTTTTCGAACTGTCACTGTATCACACTGCTACAACTGTTGCTATGATAGTTAAAATTATCACCGATTGCCTGCGAAAAGCGATTCCCCTAACACAGATTTCAAAGTTGAATTCCATCCGGTCTCCGGAGAGTGGTGGTGTTCTCCAGTACACAACAAAAGGCTCGCCGTAAACAGCTAGCTTATCAAGGCTGATCTCAACCGCTGATCGGATTCAGTTCCAATCACCGTGTGTGGTGGTGTTCGGTCGGTCATCATCAGCAGCAGCAATGCTTTGCAAAACATTGTTCTCCAGTACACAACGAAAGGCTGCCTGCAAGCAGTAAGCTGCGCCCACATGAGCATCCATAGAAGGATGGAAGAAGCCGTACCGCTATCAGTAGCTCTTCGTCAGTTGCTGTGGGCCATCTATGCCAAAACCCGTCACCCTCATTCCAAACAACATACAGCTCACGGGCCTCATCTGTGTTCAACACCCTAATAGCTCAGCATTACTCAACCATCACGTCAAAACGGTGCTTTTCAGGACCACCATAAATTTTTTAAAGAGTATTTTTTGGACATTTGTCAAGGTCATCAATCGGATGTCAGTTCCCATATCAAGTTAGAACTGGTGGTAGCACCGACGAACCGACATGCTACAGGAGCATTTCGTTTGTCCACAGTTCAAATTGTCAACCGAGCGATTCGAACTTTCAAACGGGCGATCAGATCTGTCAAACGAGGTGCGACGCAAACCAAGACAATATAAATTACATGCTTGGCATACACAGTTTTGCTCACGAACTGCTCATTTGCTAATAACTTTGCACACAGTTGACGAAACATAGTTCTGTTTGAAGGAGTTGATAGAATAGAGTTTGAGCTTGTTATAGCTACGTAAAAAAAGTAGATTTTAATTCTAGTAATAAACTGTATTTGTTTTTGCGTTGCAAAAATAAATTGAGAAATGCTCGCTGCACATCTCGGACTTAAGGTGTAAACATTAATTGGTGTTGATTCAACTGTTAAGATTTACCTATATACTCTTTGCATATCTTTAGTAAACTATGATCCTAATCCATCAATTACTTTAAAGAAAAACAAATTTCAACAACTGAGTGAAAAGTTATCAAAAAATGAGCAGTTGGTGTGTATGCATGCCAAGCATGATAAATTATACGTGGGTTCGTGTCTTTGCTCATGGTATGACGCGATTGGATGAGTAGATGTCGGTAGTGTGAATTTGAAAATAGCTTGTATGAGCTGTCATGTCGGTTCGTCGGTGGTATTAGGGCGTAACAGCGTTTGTAAACAATGGCTTTTTTCGATGATGCAAAGGCTCACTCTCGTAAATCAACATCACCAACAGGTAGGGTAAGACTTCCCCTACCCGGCGGTAATGTTGGTTTGCGTAGGCGAGCTTTGAATTCCTAAAAATCATCGAGAGAAGTCATTGTTTACAAAAGCTGCTACGCCTAATTCCAGCTCTATCTAGATATGTTTAAATCTAACATACCATGTACTTTAAGTCATTATTGGGGGTGCAATTTAAAAAAAAACCGAAGTCGGTCGTGGCATGAAAGTGATCTGGTTTTGATCCAGAGATGATGGCTTTTATTTTTTAACACACGAATCGATAGGAAGTTTTTCTACGAATCTGTTAAAATTAAGACGTTATTTTTTTTTCAAATTGTCACTATTGAAAATTGAGCGAATGTGCAACTGTTGCTATGATAATTAAAATTATCACCGATTGCCTGCGAAAAGCGATTTCCCTAACACAGACTTCAAAGTTGGATTCCATCCGGTCTCACCAAACGGTGTTTATTCAATCACCGCGTGGTGAGTGGTGGTGTTCTCCAGTACACAACGAAAGGCTGCCTGTAAGCAGCGAGCTGCAGCCGACATGGGCATCCATAGAAGGAGGAAGAAGCCGCACCGCTATTGATCGGAATTAGTAGGTCTTCGTGAGTCACTGTGGGCCATCTATGTCAAGTGCGTCATACTAAAACGTATAAACATAGAGAACCCCGCTCAAATTCGTATTCCTACACAAACACAAGCTCCTGGTGCAGTTAACAAATAAGATTTAATATATAACCCACGTAGTCCTAGGCATGGTGGGTATATAAATGGTGATACAGCTTTGTCACTATATAGGCGAGGAGGTCGCGGGGGGGAAAAGTGCGGTTTTAGTGCAAATTGTAAACAAACTCGGTCGCTGTCCCATACAAAAATCCAACATGGCTAAATCATGAATTTGACACATTAAAACACCTATATGTAGGCACCTTGGTCCTAGGTCACCAATGCGTACAACCCCATAGGGCTGTCTCTTGTAGTTTTGACGTAGGATTACGTCTTTCGGCAACAAATTGGGGATGCAATTTCAAAAAATCAAAATTGACCGCCATTCGAAAAGTGGTCAGATTTTGACCACATATAACTCTGTCAACTGCAGATGGATTGTAATTCTAAACAAACTAATCGATTAGAAATTTTGCTACGAATCTGCTAAATTGAACACTTTATTAATTTTCAATATATAACTACTGAAAATTACACAACTGTTGCAATAGTCATCAAAATTATCACCAATTGCCTGCAAACAGCGCTTTCCCTAACACAGATTTCAAAATTGAATTCCATCCGGTCTCCCTGAACGGTGCTTATCCAATCACCGTGTGTGGTGGTGTCCGGTCGGTCGTCAGCAGCGAGTTGCAGCCCACATGAGCGTCCTTTCATCGAAGGAGGAAGAAGCCTCACCGCTACTGATCGGCATCCATCGTCGTGAGTCTAAAGCGATCGCTTGGCGTCGTGTGCAACACCCTAATAGCTCAGCATCACTGCATTACTCAACCATTACGACAAAATGGTCCTTTTCAGGACCACCATAAATTATTGTTGCCTAAGAGCTAATTTTCATTGAACGTTCGCTCGCCTTGCTGCCAGCCACATCACCCCGAAAGCTCATTGATAATGTACCCAGCAAACAAAAATTCTCGCAATGACCGAATACCACATGACCATGAAAATTAACTAGAAACACTTGGTAAGGTTTTCTCTAGGATGCTAAAAAAAGCAAAACAATCTCGAATTCATATGATTGATCACGAATATCTCGCGATTGAAAATTTTCTTGCGAGAAATTCCTCCAATCATTTTTTGCTTGTTTTTATTATCTATTGAATAAACCAAAAATCCGTGCGTTTTGTACACAAAAATGCGTAATTTTATCATCAGAAAAGGAGGCGTTTCCATAATGGGAAAAGTGGTTTCCCTAACACAGTCGCCGAATATTGATACTAAGAATTGAGCATGCCTGATGGTTTTATGCCTTTTGATGCTAATTATAGCCCCTCCTATTAAGAGAATTATGCCCAAAAAAAATCTTGCCGAATTCTCTTAATATGAGTAAGCTTATGTGGCTTACAATTTGGATCAAAAAGCACATACGTAGGTACCCATCTAGTAGGCTCAGATTCTGTGATTGACGTGTTTTCCCTAATACATAGTTCATTTCCGCACCGCTATCATCTCCAAGAACATTGAAGAAATATTTCCACAGCATTGTTCTAAACTGGCTTTCAAGCTTCGTAAATCTACGTCAAATCTACGCTCGTGTCTTTAATACAACCTTTTACTTTTTTTCAGATTTGTGCCATTAGGTAAGACACCACTCTCTACAAATTTCAGATCATTCGAATGTAACACGAACTGCCACTTTTGGTTAAAAGTTTATATGGGGATTTTGGTTGAAATGTATGGAGAAATAACATCCCTTCGCTCTTTCGTGCATAGAACTCGTTCAGCAAACTCGAAAGTATTCTTGTGACGGAGGAAATCCATAAATGCTGTGCGGTGTCTTCGTTTGTATATGCAAAATCAGCGGCGCGCAGTACACTTCTGATGAAGTTAGTCAATAATGGAAACGTCCGTTTGATATTTCGGTTTTGTTCCACGGGGGGTTCATCATTCTTGGACCGTGCGTTACCTAACCATGAAAAGGGAATCAATATCGATATTTTTTTGATCAGATTGCGGAAGAATGAATGTTCTTCGATATTCCCATTAAGAATATACATAAGTTCGAAATACTGGTAATTTTTTTCGGAAAAAGTAAGGATTTTCAGCTTAGATTCAAAGGACATCAGATCTTGCACCGATTTAGTTGGAAGAATTGCCATGAATTCGGAAAAATCTCCAGTACTTCACTTCTTTTAAGGCTGCTTTTCCTCGCGGTCCTTCGATTCTTGCTGCTTCATTTTGAAATACTTGTCAATGTCAGCCATGAAGAAAATAAGTTTGTTTAGGTTTGTTTCAGTTCTTACCAATCTCTCAGTAATGTCATCAGATTGTATGTCACCCATTTCATCCGGTGGCCCTTCATCATCGTAAACGACAGGATAGCTTTCGATGTTTCATTTGATTCTTCTATAATGGTAGGAAAGTTTTCGGAATTCGCAGCACAGCCAGGACCTGGATTCACCTGCTGGACGTAGCCAAGATTATTTCGCTGGCCGTTGGTATTTCTGTGGCTGGAGGTACTTCTTTCGATCCCCAGACTGAACAATCAATGGTTGAATCATCATATATAAAAATATAAAATGCAATTCAGTACAATAGATAAATCAAGCTGAACATCCCCACGGTCGTGTTAAGACATTCCCAGTACACAGATCAATGAAAGAAGCTATGATCTTGCTTTTAATACGACAAACACGACAAGGAACGGTTCTGTTAATAATCAATGTTACTGAATCGATCAATGTTACTTAGCACCTAATGCATTGTTCAGCTTGAAATACAGGAATCTGTTACAACTGTGCTGAGCCATTGCTGGAAAAAGACCTTCCGCCAAAATCTCTACAAAAAATCTGCTCAATTTCCGTACTTCGTCAATTGTTTGTCACTTCCGTTGCAACTCTCCAGATGGTATGTCTACACGTTTTGCCTGTGCTTCGATTATGTTTTCACTTGTTTGTAACGTGCCAGTGCGGTGTTACTCCCAGCACTGATGAGACCCCCGTCTCCAAGCCTCAGGGTCGGCACACGCTCGTGATTATTCCGCGAACCAAGAAAACACTCAAAGTTCACTTTAGACAAACTCCCAATTTATTCGTTTTGACGACACTCACTTCACGGACGGTCTCCCACTTCCTTAGATGTCTACTCCTACCTTGTGCTAGCACTACTCTTCTTTGTCTTCGGGGCCCCTTCACCTGCCACTGCCGTCGTCGCTCCTCTCCTTCCTCTGGTACCGCATCACCTTCTTGGGCTAGGGGTGGACGCCTCTACCTGTCCCGTGCGCCCCTCGAGTATGGTGACGGACTCGAGGTTTCAACGAACCACAAGGGTAAGTTGACTTGCCTGGATTGGTGGCGCACACTGTAGCTAAGGGATCAGATTCTCGAACTGCGATTCGGACACACTATCGGCGATTGGCGTGGTCGACTCCGGAAAAATACGTTGAGTTCACTGGCGTTACGGTAAAACCATAGAGGTAACTCTAAGACTAGTAGGTCCCGAAGAAACGTGCTCAACTTTTTGGCTCAGCTCTGGTACTATCTTCGGTCCCAAGCTAATCGATTCACCCCTCGAAACATAGGAAAAACCAATAACCCCTCATTTTATCTGTCAAACTTTCATAGCGAATCAAAACAAACATTGCGTAGTACTAGAATTTCGACTAGAATGGGATACGTTAATCGTTTGCTTGGGACCAATAGGCTAGTCAAGTAGTGAGCCAATTTAAAATCGTTTGTTTCGTATTGATTGTTGGTAAAACCGCGAGGTCCTGGCTGTCCAATGGTATGTGGCAGCTTCCTCTACAACTTCTTCAAACTTCCAACTTAGCTCACTTTAGCACTTTAGCTTTAGTTTTCACCTTCAAACTATTAATTTTTAGCTTTGACTTTCGCTATGTGACCGTAGTCTATAATGATCACCAGGCTTATGACTGTGCCTCTTGGTGGACGATGACCCCGAACCATGACCGTTGAACCGTCGTACGTGCCATGAATTCTCCACGCAATGGCCCGATTACGCCACCCCTATGGACGTCCATTCATGACTGCACACAGCGTGCTCTGGTGGTGGCTAGTGGCATTGTTCTACAGTTTATAGGGAAGTGTCTCCTACTGGCTGCGTTCGTGAGGATTCTGGGACGTTTTACCTTTTACGAACATTTAAACTTTTTCTTGGAATTTAATAACTAAATATGCGAAAACTACACGCGATTAATCTCACCAATGTTGGACGCAACGCTTACACTTGTTACATGTTTACGTCTTGACCCTATGAGCTTTTGTGAGCGAAATTGCAACAGTTCAACCTGAACATTGCATTATTTCCTAAGTAACATGGACAGATTCTCTACGTCGACTTTCTCTTTGCATCCCTACGGCCATGTAAAGACATTCCAACTTATTTTCAGTTCACAGATCGATAGAAGAAGCTTTTAAGTAGCATCTAATACGTCAACCAGATCAAGAAATGGTTATGTGCTCAAGTTATAAACGAAAGAGAAAGTCGATGAAGAGAATCGATTAATGTTGCTTTAGGACCTAATGCAATGTTCAGCTTGAGTTGTTTGATCGCAAACAGAAGGCAGCCTAGCCGGCGCCGGTGGTGTATTGGTAAGCGTGACTGCTTTCTCACTCCAATGGGACTGGGCTCAATCCCAACCGAGGTCGGTGGGATTTTTCTGAGGCATAAAAATCTTGGGTCACGTCTTCTTTCGTGTTTGTTTGAATGGGTGCGATATCCTACGCAGGTGTGGAAGCTGCACATTTGATTGTCATCAATGGATGGCAATCAATGTCCGTCGGTGATTGGCACTAGATTGTGGAATACAGACCGACGTTAAAGAAAGGAATGAAGAAGAAGGCAGCCTACGTAATTAAACAATACTCGGGAAAAGGGCCTATCATTGTTGATCGATTCTCTTCATCGATTTTCTCTTTCGCGATTAACCCGACTGCAAATGAGTTTCCGATTGAGTGTGTTGTTTCAGGTGCAAGCTAACATCATCTTCTGTCGAACTTTGCTGCGAGCAGTCTTGTAGTCGACACATTTTCTATGATAATCGGCTGCCTTTGCTTCCGACACTTGCAAAACAAGCTTTCAAATTACAGTACCAAACTAAAATGTCATATGACAGGCTCTGTCATACGACACTGTCACCGAAGACGTTCACGAATGTATGTATTTTAGATTTTCTCATAATAAGAGTTGCTGATGTTGTGCTTGTGTGAATTCTGAGAATAGCAAGCAACGATGTCCAAGTAATAACATTTGTGATCCGAAATGGTTTAATTTACATCAAATTGAGGAATTAGGACGAAATCACACATATCATATGACAGTCATTTGATAATTTTCTTTTAGCTCGAATGTTGTTCTACCGTTTGTGTTGTGTAAGAGAGACGACGGTAGAGAATGAAAGTACGAATTCAAACAGACTGTCGCGCAAAAAAGGAAGCGAGTGTAGTAAAAAACGTCAACTGTTTACATCCCTGGCTGCGAGCTTAGCGAGAAATTCGTTTATGTTGCCGTGGTAAACCAAAGAGAAAGTCGATGAAGAGAATCGATCAACGAGGATAGGCCCTTTTCAAATGTTACGAGAGTACTGTCGAGTAGGGAGAAGTTACAGTGGAAGTTGCGTGGGTGCTCAAAACGAAAGCTGATGGGACAATGGAAACCTTTATTTACAATGCAATATTTGATGCCCTTTTTTATTTTATAAGAATAAATGAGGGGTCAGAATTAAAGGGGTGTAAGTGACTTTGATCGATTCAATTAATCGAATTTATCTTTTTTAATAATTCAGCTGCAAACAAATTCCTTGATTCGTGTGCCATTCTGGATGCTATAATGAAAAAATAACGCAAAATATGTTTATAAAGCTGTTGCTATCAAAAGAAAAAGTCGATGAAGAGAATCTATCAAAGTCACCTACACCCCTTTCCTTCTAACCCTCTCAAATAAGGTGTGGCCCACTTAAAATTGCAACAAGCATTTTTGATTCTTACAGTGACCCTAGTGGTCAGATTTGGAAGCTTCTGACGTCTATTTATTCCCTATAACAATAACAACATTAGATGATTTTTTTTCGTAGCGCAGTTCGAACGTGCTTCAGAGAAATTCAACATGGAAGAAGAAAGAATGAAAATAATTCAAGCTGAACATTGCATTAGGTCCTAAGTAACATTGACAGATTCTCTTCGTCGACTTTCTTTTTGTATCTCCACGGCCATGTAAAGACATTCCCAGGTATTTTCAGCACACGGATCGCTACAAGAAGTTTTTATCTAGCATATAATACGACAAACACAACAAGAAATTGTTATGTGCTCAAGTTATTAACGAAAGAGAAAATCGACGAAGAGAATCGTTAAATGTTACTTAGGACGTAATGCAATGTTCAGCTTGAATAGTGCGCAGTTATTTGGAAATCCCTTCGTGGTCTGAACCTAAGCTTGCAAAAGTGTTAGGCCGATGACATGCTAACACGTAACGTGAAGCGAAGCGGAATGCTGTGCCAAAGCGTCTTAGCTGTTTCCATGTGCGTCTATTTAAAACGCATAAACATGTCATAATGGCTGACTTTGCTATTTCGTAGATATAAAATTGAGGTTAAGGTAAACTGAGTTTAAGTTATTTTAAATAAATTTTATTTGAAAGCCACTTCAATTTGAGTTGATTGAGCTATTTTTTACCTGAAGAAGCAAATTTTTTCTTAATAAGCTCTTATTCAGCTTTCAATGTTTGTTGGGTTGTCTGTCATAGTTGTGTAACATAAATATTTGTTTGGCAGGTGGCAGGTTTTTCATATCTAAGAAAATGATTTTATAATTTCAAAAATTGAATCTTTATAGGGGAAATGGATCTAATGTTGGCCAATGGATCTTAGATTGGGCCCATCGCTAAAAATCTGCTATTTATCAATTTTATCTAGATGAACGCGTCTTTGGGACGGTACTAATGGATATTTTTGGTCGCTTTTAAACATTTAACCGATTGCTGAGTTTATGTATGGGTCCAAATTAGAGGCATTTAGGCCGAAATTACATCCATTTCCCCTATTAGGTTTCCTCATTAATCGCCCAAAATTTTACTAAATATTTTTTTTTTTCATTTTGGAGATACATTCCTTAATCATTTATTTTTTAAATAATATATTATTCAATTGAGCAGCACACAACAATTCTAGACAAACATTTCAAACGGTGCTATCTGCATTGATCGATTCTCTTCATCGACTTTCTCTTACGTCAATAACTCAGCTGCAAAACCTTCCCTGTTGTATTTGATGTTTTGGACGCTAGATAAGAACCTCCTTTATCAAACTATGTGGTATAAATAGCGCGAAATCTGTTTGCATAGCAGTGGTTATAAAAAGAGAAAGTCCATGAAGATAATCGATCAACGCAGATTGGGCCTCCCTTAGCTCAGTCGGTAAAGGCGCAGCTACAAAGCAAGACCATGCTGGAGGTGGCTGGGTTCGATTCCCGGTCCGGTCTAGGAATTTTTCGGGTTGAAAAATTTCTCGACTTCCCTGGGCATAGAAGTATGATTGAACTTGCCACACAATTATACCAATGCAAAAATGGTACAGGCATCGAAAGCTCTCAATTAATAACTGTGAAAGTGCATCTAAAACACTAAGTTGAGAGCACGCAATAAGCTAATATGCGATATGCAATAAGCTTGAAATGTGAAGAAGAAGATAGGACCATTTGAAATGTTCATCGAGAATTTACTTTTTTGATATTGGTAACTCCTAAACAGCCGTTGGAGTTTTGATTGCTGTTATAAATAACGTAAAATAAGAGTTACAGAAAGTGAAAACCTTACTATTGTGAATTACTTACATCCTAAATGTATACTTCCACCAATAATAATGCACGGGTTACTCCTACAAGTACGTAACCTCAAGGTTAAAGTGGATCGGTTCAGAATGACTAACCTCATCGATTTTTACAAAATAACGCAACGCTCAATCTAAACAAATCTTCGGTGTATGATTAAAGAACTAAAATGGCTATCTATAGCAATTTTTACAAGCTTTATTTTACTGATGAATTTTCTGAAAACCATTTCTTAGTTGTATTTTAGGTCGTTCACTTTGCTCATCAATTACGCAAGTATTTAGTATAAAAGGTCATAGATCGTAGATCGTAGATCGTTTCAAAATATTGTCAGGAATATTTCCTCCGAAAACAATTTACCTGTAAAATGCCTTATTTCATTACAAACCGGAACCCCTAACACCGTTTTCCTAATCAATCATCTGGTTTTAGGGGCGATCCTTAAATGAATTCGCAAGAAAAACCATAAGCACCGAAAGCAGGATCAAGCTCGTGCGTGACGTTTTTCGTTCGCAATAATTGATGAGTAATGTAAGATAACTTTTGGTATTTCAAATCGAAATATTCCGTGAAAACTATCGCTCGTTGAAAACGGATGTAATAATTATTCGGCACTGTCAACTATGCGTTATCGGAAGAACTCCTTGATGAAAGCGCTTGAAAATAAATAAATTGGCCATAGCTCGAAAAGCTTTTTTTAGGTGCCTGCGATGCCTGCTCAATAAAAGACGCGATACCGACCATGACCACGCATGCTCCAAAAATGTCACTGGGCCAGCTAGCCAAATGGAGCCAGCTATAATTGTGGAAGGCCGGCGCCGGTGGTGTAGTGGTAAGCGTGACTGTTTTCTCATCCCAATGGGACTGGCTTTAATCCCAGCCGAGGTCGGTGGGATTTTTCTGAGGCATACAAATCTCTGGTCACGTCTTCCTTCGGAAGGAAAGTAAAGCCGTTGGTCCCGGCCCATGTGTGTTGGATTGAATGGGTGCGATATCCTACGCAGGTGTGGAAGCTGCCTTCCTGCACATTTGATGATTGGCACTAGATTGCGGAACAGAGACCGACGTTAAAATAAAGGAAAAATAATCGTGGAAGGTTTAAATCATATCTAACGGTTTGGTTTGAAAGCTTTAGCTATAGATGCGGACTATGATTGCACTTCTTTCGAGGCGGCCAAAGATGGCACAACGTATGGTGACGAAAAAGAAAACCAGAATTACCGCAACCATACAATGAGGAAACTTTGGCGACATTTCATGAAGGGTGTCTGGCCGTTTGACCGAATAATTGAAAAGATATTTAAAATTTTTGAACCACACTAGATTGCTAACTGAAATTTTATACTGTCGATGGATTCATTATTCTGTTAGAGATAAGCATTTAGTTATGTAATTGTAATTTTTTAAGTCACAATTTTTATCATGAGCAGATCTTTGGACTTTTGATAACCTTATTATTTTTGCACAGTAAACACAGCTTGTCATAAAATTAAGACCAATCACAATTATAAAAATAGGAGATTTTTCCTTCCTCAATCAGCAGTTCTTTGGAGTTTTGTTGTTCGGCATTCGGCCAAACGGCATTCAGTGAAACGACCCATTCGGCCAAAAGGCATCAGCTGTCAGTGACCCTTCAAAGAACGTGCTGAGGGATAAAATTAATCATTTTGTCAAGCTTCTGCATTCACTTTCCATCAGATATCACTGCTGTTGTTGGCGGTGACATCTATCGGAAACTACACACAATCTGTTTTCCGTTAATTGTTCACAGAGGACAGTGCAGTGCAAAACACGTCTGGTACCTCTAAAGGGTGATACGGTCAAAATTTGGTCAAGGGAAAACGCGTGTAAATCGGTGAAATCGTTTATTTAAAAAATCAAATTAAATTTCTTTTTCAAGTTCAATTAGTATAAAATTCAGGAAAAATATTCAGTTAGGCTTCCGCTTTTCCAAATCCGAATTGCCACCTTGTCCACCTTCTTCGCCGCAGAAAGCCAGTTTGCCTTGAACTGCTGCTCGCCCTTAGCAGTTTTTTTGGTCTTCTTTAGGTTCCGCTTGACAATAGCCCAGTATTTCTCAATTGGGCGGAGCTCTGGCGTGTTGGGAGGGTTCTTGTCCTTGGGAACCACCTGCACGTTGTTGGCGGCGTACCACTCCATGGCCTTTTTACCGTAATGGCAAGATGCCAAATCCGGCCAAAACAGTACGGAACAACCGTGTTTCTTCAGGAAAGGCAGCAGACGTTTATTCAAACACTCTTTCACGTAAATTTCTTGGTTGACAGTCCCGGAAGCTATGAAAATGCTGCTTTTCAAGCCACAGGTACAGATGGCTTGCCAAACCAGATATTTCTTTGCGAACTTTGACAGTTTCATGTGCTTGAAAACATCTGCTACCTTTCCCCTTCCTTTTGCCGTATAAAACTCCTGTCCCGGAAGCTGCTTGTAGTCGGCTTTGACGTAGGTTTCGTCGTCCATTACCACGCAGTCAAACTTCGTCAGCATCGTCGTGTACAGCCTCCGGGATCGCGCTTTGGCCGTCGTATTTTGTTTATCATCGCGATTTGGAGTCACTACCATCTTGTAAGTCGATAGTCCGGCTCGTTTTTTGGCTCGATGCACGGTTGTAGACGATACACCCAGCTTATTTGCGGCATCTCGGAGAAAGAGGTTAGGGTTTCGCTTGAAACTACCGGCAACTCTCTTTGTCGTCTCAGCGGCTTCCGGTTTTCGATTTCCCCCCGATCCAGACTTCCTGGCTGTCGACAAACGTTCCCCAAACACTTTAATTACATTTGTAACGGTTGATTTGGCAACTTTTAGCGATTTTGCCAACTTTGCGTGCGAGTAGCTCGGATTTTCGCGATGCGCGAGCAAAATTTTGATACGCTGCTCTTCTTGCTTGGACGGCATTTTGACAACTGAAGAGTGAATTCCAAAATCAAAATAGGAGCAACATTCTACACACACACACCTTCAAAATGAGGGGTGTTCAGGTTTTTTAAATGCAAAATTGAAAGAAATACGTCAAGTTGATATTGACCAAATTTTGACCGTTTCACCCTTTATATATGCATTTAGATTGACATCCGAGGTCCCTCCTTTTTCACACATTCTGCACAAAAAATAGCTCACCCCTCACAGGATTTCCCGCCGATTTATATGAATGAGGCGGGGCAGAAAGTATCTTTCGTGCAGAATATGTAAAGAAGGAGGGACTTCAGACATGTTTTGCAGTGTCAGGTACTCTATTTTGTAGTCTGTGAGAGGTAAATCACATGGCATGTTGAGAAATTGAACTAGTGAGAGCAAATTTTCTCTCTCCAATTTGTAGTTTTTGGCTCTCTGGGGACTGGTAGTCAGGGCTTGTAGCGATCAATGCTGTCAAAAATAGTGATTTTAGTGACCATGTTGAAGAAATAAGTGACCTTATAGTTGTTCTTGAAATGTTCAAGAATCATGATTCAAAATCCATGCAACGTTTTAAAAGCTCGTGAAATTTTACCTTAATTTCTAAGGACCTCATTTCGAGGAAGTTCTGGGAAAAAATCCTCCAGACAAACATCAAATGCAACCTGCTTTTAAGGTAGTTCTGAGAAATTTTAGATTTCTTGTGAAGCCTGATAGTTTTGAGTAGATTTTCAAGAAACCCTGAATTGAATTAAAAGCAAAGTTTAATGGAAACTCTGAAAATTTCTGAGGAGCACAACTCTTTCAGAGCAAAATTCCAAGGGCCTTCTGAGGATAATTTTGTGTTTGTGGGGGAGAATACGATCTGGAGCATAAGTCCTTGGAATCTTTTTGAAAATACTAAAAGGAGGAATACAATCAAGTCTGAGAATAACTCCAGAACGTCTTCAAAGGAATTCGGAAAATAAATTCAGGAGGGTTCGCCATACAAATTATGAGAAGGAATCTAAAGAATTTGTGAGGAGAAATGCCAATGAATTCTTAGGAGACTATCAATGTGAGTAGAATTCCAAGGGAAGTTTTAAAGTTCTTTTGTAGTTTGAGAAACTAGCCGGATGTTCACAATGCTTCTCATCAAATTCTTAAACTTCTGTGAAGTTTTTGAAGTTTTTCTAAATTTCTGGAACTTTTGTGCGCCCGCAATGTTCATGGATTGAGAACGAAATAATTAATATAATTCTATGATTTTCACTGAGATTCTCAAGATTTTTTTGAAGTTCATGAAATTTCCCTTAAATTATCTACACTAATTTAAAACTTCTTCAATAGTCTAGACTGTCCTGCCTAAACGATTATTGAAATTCTTTACAGTTCTCTAGACTGCCCTTATTCTGAAGCTATCTGATCGTCCTTGAAGTACTAGGAATTTCGCTGAATATCATGAAACTATCTAAAAGTATCTAAATTTATTAGAAGTTTTCTGCTTGCTAAAAGTTCTCACTTTTTTTAATTGATGGAAATTCGTTGATTTTCTCTAATCAATTTTGCTATATTTTCGCGTTTTTTTTAAGTTCTTGAAATCTTTAAGATATAACACGCTTAAAATACTCTCACGTTTTCCGGATGTTCATATAATTTTTATCACGTTCCAGAAATTCTCTCGGAGCTTTGCTGAAGTTTCCGGAAATTCCTGAGTTTCTCGCAACTTCTTTAAGGTTTCTACAATTTCCTTGAAATTATTTGAACTGACCTTTGACTCTCTAATCTGTCTTGATGTTCTCGAAGCTTCCCTCAAGCTCTCAATTCTATTGAAGAACTCGGTTCTGGTGCTCGGAAATAAATGGAATTCCCGTAAACACCTTTAAATTTCCCTGAAATTCTCTTGACTTCTGTGAAGTTTCTGAAATATTTCTGAAGTTTTCATAAATTCTCTGAAGGGCTCTGTGCTTCCCTGAAATTCTCGGGACATCTTAAGGGTTCTTGATTTTTTTTTCAGCACATCATGGAACTATCCTGAATTTTTCTAAATTTACCGATTATAGATCTTAAAACTGCTCCAAAAGTCTTGACTAAAGCTACGGAAACTGCTCTTAAGACATTCAAAGTGTTTTTATGTTACTTCATACGCGAAGTTAGCGATTTTCAGAGGTGGTTGGAAATGCTAACATGAAGCTTTAGTGTGATAATTTATTAGCTAGAGAATGATCTTTAGAAGAGGGTAGGTGGATAGTTAGATAGTTCCGTTAGCGAAAATGAGCAAAGAGCCATTAAAGCCTATTCAATTTTCATACTGCCGTACTCTAACGGAACTATCCACCTACCCTCTTCTAAAGATCATTCTCTAGCTAATAAATTATCACACTAAAGCTTCATGTTAGCATTTCCAACCACCTCTGAAAATTGCTCTTAAGAACTAAAATTCCCCAAAATCACTAGAACTAGCTTTTCTGAGGTACTTAGAACTTCTAAAAATTTACACAATACCCCTCATGTTTTCTATATTTCTCAAGTTGTCTTGACACCTGTAAAGTTCTCTGAAATTCTAGGAACTTCATAAAAGTTCCCGAAAATTTTCAGATGGTAAAAGAACCGACTTGAAGGATATGGATGGTCTAAGAACGTTCTGACAGAGTTTTCAAGAACAGAACCAGAACCAGTGACCAATACATGAAGCAGCGAGAGAACCAGAAGTTATGAACTGAGAAATCAGAGTCAATTTCATGAATTGAAATGACAGGACTGCCCTGAACTCCAGCAGGACATCCCTGAAGTACAACAGGACTTTCCTGAACTTCGGCTGGACTTTCCCAAAGCTCGGCAGGCCTTCCCTGAGCATTGGCAGGACTTCCCTGAACTTCAGCAGGACTTCCCTGAACTTCGGAAGACCTTCTCGGAACTTCAGAAGGACTTCCCTGAACTTTGACAGGACTTCCCTAAACTTTCACAGAACTTTCGGCAGGACTTTCTTGAACTTCGTCAGAACTTCTTTGAACTACGACAAGACTTTTTTCCCGGAACTTGGAATTGAAGTTGTTATTTTAGTAGTGGAATTATTATAACTATACAATTATTTTGAATTAACGAATATTTTCAAACTTTCAATACTTCCCATTCTGCTAATTTGCAATGCTTATTGGTGCATTTTGAATTCGGGTGTGGATCGAACAGGTGAGGAATCAATATCAACGGGTCATTAACTTTCACCTCAATAGCATCATGCAAAAAGTATCACACCTAATCTAGAAAAAGAAAACGTCAGCAGAGTGGCAGAAGTTAAGCGAGAGGAATCCATACTAGGGGAAATGGTTTAAAACGTGCCGCCGGGGTAATACGCGCCACCACGATATTTCGTTTAATAGAGCTTTTACCCGAAATACCCAAATGAAGAGCAAAAAATCATCCAATCATCTCGAACAGTGAAAACAATAAAGCTGTCACTTCGAAATTAAATTCCATCTGAGACCCCTAACAGCCCCACTCCGATCCGGGAATCCAAAGTGAAACCAAGCCACCATGCATGGAGGTTGAAAAGGATCCCTGTTGTCGTTTTGTTTCAAATAAATTTAAACCCATTTTTCAGCTGTTAGTATCCCTCCAGACTCCCTTGTCCCTTGGATTGCTGTCTCCCGAACAAATGGGTCAAGTGGTGGATGACATTTTGCGGCACCGGATGCCTTTTTAACTTCCGTTTTAAGGATTACCTACATCCTTTTAGGTAGGCGAGTGAGGGACGATGGCCGATAAAAAGATTATCAAACGTTCTTTATCAGGTGGATTGGTATTGAGGGCACGTTGTAGTAATTCAAGCTTGGGAAGGACATTTGCTGGTTTGTTGAAACGCTTTGTAGTGCAATAAATTCTTGCGATTGGACTCGTAGCTTGATGCTTAGCAGTTATTTATTGCTGGATGTGCAGTAAAATTGCATCGAACAAATCGTGTCGCTTACTACCGGAGGGAGTGGTGAGTATTGTAGTGAGACATTATCAACGCATATGAAGGAGAAGAATGGGGTATTGGTAGAAAACGTTAGCCGCAAATTAATCTGCACATTCAACAGTAATTTCAACAGCTGCTTTCACATATCATCATCTCCTGTAATCCCAGAAGATTGCCAATGGCCATCATTAACACCGATTTAACACGTCCTTTTTGCCCGGTTGCCCACGGGTACCGAGAGATAATCTCATCATCCATTTTGGCATAAATATAAGCAGCGCTGGTTCTCCATTACCCTACTCCAGGCAGTAAAAAGAGCCACAAAACTATTAAAAAGCAACCCTTTTTATCGATAGCTTTAAACTGGTTCCAGTCTCGTCTCAACTCGTCTCTCCAATTGGAATCACCGGTCGGATTTGCCCTCTGGACACCTACTCAGCAGTGTTTGTTTATTTGGTTCTACATCAATTTACTGGATCTAGGCTTGTTCGTGCAATCGACATTCACCGCCTTTACTCTATGTAATGAAATATTTTTTGTTTTTACCAATAGATGTCACCATTCGTTTGTAAATGTAATTGTCATGGCAGGATAGCCCAAATAATCGTCACATTTTAATTTTAAAATCACAACGTACAAATCGGGTCCTATCTGTGCGCGATCAAGGCCTAATGATGGTGATTATAACTAAAATGTACGTAATCATAACATACAAAGGTACAGAACATTTAAATACATGTCGGTTTTAATTCAATCACTTATAACTCAAAGATCAAGCTTTTATTATTTAAGTTGACAGGGTTGATTTAAATTGCAATTATAATTACATGCTACTCAGTCATTTTTATATTACATACGCTATAAATTTACATGCCTGGCGACTCTGGTTGCTATACGCTTTAACAGCTTGCACAGAACAAATCGACAGTGTGCGTTCATAAGGGCCTAGTTGCAATTATCGATGCCCTCCGACGATTTTCTCTTGTGTTAATAACTAACTTGGATTCACATTTCTCGGGGCGTTTGCTGTTGATTGTGATAGCCAATACAACCTGTTATAGTACTGCATTGGCAAAATTCCTGAAAATTGTGTCAGAAATATATGAAGACAATCGATCATTGCAATTGGGCCCTTATGAACGCTCACTGTCAATATTTTGTCTTGATGCCCTGCTCCCATAATCTTGATTTCAAAATAAAGCTTGCTGCTCAACGTGGAGGAGGATTACAAACTTACAAATACATACTTTTTGTGTTTATTGTATTTTACTAAATTCCATCAGCAGAACAGATTCAGAACGTTGGTGGAGGCACAGACTGTGGCAACGGCTGCAGCAAGGGAGCGACTCAAAAACGACTTAACAACATCCGCATCAATGACGATGAGAAAAACGAAACAGAGGCGATATTATCTGGTAACCCAATCTTCACAGGTTACAGAATAGGTACGTGAGTTTTGAAGCTTCGTCGCCGAAACTGGATTCTGCGAAGTACCTTTCCAAATCCGAAGGATTCGCGTTCACGTGTTAGATATGCAAGATCTGTACCAACAGTGCCACGCCCGGCAGCAGATGCAGGTGAGTCGAGGTAATGAAAAACAAAAATGCAAGGTCTAATTGATTCGATTCTTCTATACGTTTGTAGGCCAATACAAGAACGTGCTGATTGTCGGCTTGTGCTACAATGAGTTACACGCACAGGTAAACAGGCCGCACCGTTCTGAACGACGACGAGTATTAGGAAGCGTTTTGACACTTACTATGATTATGAGATCGTCTGGGAGCTGGGCGATAAATTCATGTAGAAGCACAAGATTCACTATGTGACGAAATCCCGTACCGCTTGGAAGATTGCAACGACGTGTACGCCAATATTTTCCTCTCGGAATATTCGTGGCGACGCAGCGAACCGAAATATAAAATAACGTTACATGGTCCATGCGGCCAGACCTGGCTAGAGCTAAGGAACTAAACATGCAATTCATTTTACTAAAAAGATTCCGCTTCCAGAACAAGGTGGACGACCTTCAGGAGAACGTGAAGAAGGGCATCCTTCGCAAGTTGGAAGCAAATCCATTGACTTATCTGGACTAGACGACAGTTAAATTTCAAATTATAAGACGTGAAGAAGTGCACGTTAGCCCTGTAAAGGATGTCCCACATCAAATTGCATCACGGAAAAAACGCTGTACAAAATAACCCATTGGGTGTTTTCTCTTGAAAATGTGGGTATAAGTAATTTAGAGTGTATTATTTACACTGTATTTTTATCGCTGTCAGTTGGAAAAAATGACGTCACCCGAAAAGCAACGTTGCGAATTGGCAAATCAAAGTTGGCACTCGTGGAGAATAGAAGAACTATGAAAGTGATGATGGTTTCAATATTTTCCACGGGGAGGTATACGAGTGCAATCTTAAAATGCTTTTATTTTGCAAATGGAGCATTTTATTTAAATCTGCTTTCTGCTACAGTTGTAGAAAAGCTGAAATCTATGTCTACACATAAAAATCTGAAAAGAAATTATTTTTTCTATAGTATATGTCTTTTGAGTAGTCCTTTAGTTTTCTACTAACGTAACATTAACCAGATTTAAATAAAATGCTCAATTTGCAAAATAATAGCATTTTAAGATTGCACTCGTATACCTCACCGTGTAAAATTTGGAAACCATCATCACTCTCATGGTTCTTCTATTCTCCACGAGTGCCAACTTTGATTTGCCAATTGATATTGCGCACCCACCTGGAAAATTCTCAACTCACTCATCGGGACATCGGAAAACAACTAGGAATCGTGCAGTCAACCGTAGGTCGTGTGATTAAAAGTTACTACAAAACTCTGAGCATCGAACGGAAGGAGAAATGCGGTCTGAATGGATGTTCTATGAGTGATCAGGATCACAAACGTGTCGTGAAAGCGTTTAAGCGCAATCCCAATGCTTCGGTCAGGGATGTGGTCAAAAAGTTGAATCTGTCCAAATCTTTCGGAGCCAGGAGGGGCTGCATACGTACAAACAGCAGAAGGCTCCAAATCGTGACGAACGGCAAAATCCGGTGGGAAAGTTACGGGCCCGAAAACTGTACACCTAGATGCTGACGAAGCCACATTGTCTCATCATGGATGATGAGACTTACGTCAAGGCGGACTTCCGGCAGCTTTCGGGGCTACTGTTGATGTTCCGGAGGAAGTAAGAAAGCAGAAACATTCAAAGTTTGCCAAGAAATACATGATTTGGTAAGCGATCTGCTCATGTGGCAAACGGAGTACGCCGTTACAAGTAGGAAACTACCGGGACTGTAAACGGGAGATCTACCTCAAGGAGTGTTTACAGAAGCGTCTGCTTTCTCTGTTGAAGCAACACGAGGGCTCTTCAATCATCTGGCCGGATCTGGCTTCGTGCCACTAATTAAATTTTGTCCTGGAGTGGTACGAAGCAGTGAGTAACAGTGTTTTGCAGTTTACATAGCCGTTTATGAAGGCGTATAGGAACTGTTGACGATAGAAACTATTACGGATCGGAACAAACTCAGCTGAAAATGGTTCAAAACGGGAATTTGTTATGGTACAGTATGATTCCCTCTTGGGTATCGTAAGATATTTTGTCCTTTATAATGATGTCATATTGTTTTCATTAATGAAATAATTCTACAATTATTTGACTTTATAAATTAACTATTATTATCAATTCCATCTGATTCATCAACTCTTAACAATTATCTTACATACATATCTAGTTGTAGCATTCCTGCTACGCATCAGTCATAGGATTTTTCCAAATCAATTATTAGGCGTGATTACCCCCGCCTCCTGAATTAGCAATTTCGCACAATCTGCTTACAAGATGTGTACGCTCATTATCACGGTCATAAAACAGTAACGTTGGTTATTTTTGAATTTGATGCGCTTGCGACCTTTACCTGCAGACGCTGAATTATTATTGTTTATTACACATAGCGAGACCGTTAAGCATGTCTCATGGTTATGCCGAATTGCAACCTTTGCAAGGGCGTCACCCGAGCTATGTTTATGTTGTCTCAGTCGGTTTATTCCAAATATTGTCAATAAACTGTCTGTGCGAGGTAGCATGAATCTAGGTAACTCTAGTCGTAGGAAATATAAATGTAAGCTGAAGAGAAAATAAAGGAATCTTGCCTAATCTAGACACGGGAGAGTGTGGACTTAATTTTGATGACAAGTCCGTAGTGAAGCATCAACGGGAGAGATGCTATTTAGTGGAATAAAAGGAGATTACTTCAAATGAGCATTATCATACGATACCACCGCTTTGAACAAGCTCTCGTCGTATTTAACATGATTTTCCGATTGTAGTCATGACAAAAAATTTCGATTGTTTTTTCCGTGAATTTGGCTAGCCTTTCCCTGTACTCTCGCAAGATCGTTTCCAGCGCTTCAGGTCCTTGTCCTACATCGATCATTAGCTTTGTCCCAAATCCTTCCCAAAAATCCGCTCCTAAAATAAATTGTTGGTAATGGTTGGTACCACCCTTGTCACATGTTCGAAAGTGTATTGGCGTCTTGCAGTGAAACTTTTCCAAGCTTTTTCCACCTTTCGAAGGAAGAACTACTAGAAGGAGGATAGTTTCCAAATTCCCCAAGTAAAACCCAAATTGATCCACCGGGCAGGTGAATATTTAGAACCTTTGTTACCCAGTATAATCTCGTTTTTAATATTATCCAGACATATACGAAGCATTATTGGATTTTTTTTTATAAGTCTCAGTTTCTGCACTGCTCAACTGCTGCATACAAAACAGCAATTGCTAGTTTGAATTGGAGTCCAAATCATAAATCAGAGCTTAGACTTTATACTTAATCTGTTTTATTGTGCTCTACATTCTTTAAGAACAAACTTATTATATACAATTTTATTATATTGCAATAATATTTGACGAACCAATAAAGTTAAATAATCAATCAGCCCGATTCTCTTCATCGGTTTTCCTTTTCGCGAATAGCCCGACTGCAAATGAATTTCCCATTCAGTGTGTTGATTCAGGTGCAACCTAACTATAGTCGCTATATTTATAGTCTGGCGGTTAGAATTTCGATCTATCAAAAAGCGGAACAAATTCAATATATTGTAGACCAAAAATTGAAAAAATACTATCAAGTTTTATAAACAAAACGTTGATTATGCTTTCCTCGCCAATCGAACGCATCATCGGATAGGGGAAATTTTCTCCAAATATGGTGTTAGTTTGCGTAGGCGTGCCTTAAGTCACGAGAAAACGGGTTCCGAATGTTTTGTTCGCATTAGCTGATGTGCTGTTGGTCGTGATTTGACAGTTCAATTGGTCAAACAGCTATTTGACAGCTCAATTGGTTCCCGAGATTCTCTTCGCCAGGCTATGAATATAGCGACTATAAAGCTAACATCATCTTCTGTCGAACTGTCTTGTGAGCACAGCGAGAAATTAGAGGCCGAGGATAGGCCCTTTTCAAATTTTCCGTGAGAATACAGAATAAAATTCGAACAAATGTGGCACCATTGCCAGCGACACCCCCAACAGCTACGGCAGCGGGTTTCCAGGTTTGTTTCACGATGTAGCAGTTACAATAGCGATTTTTTAAAATGAGTGTGATTTATAGACCAAGGTTTAAAGCACCAGTTACACTATCCTCCTTGTGAATATATTGACATGTGTAACGTCCACTTTAGATGTGAGCTTTTTGATGATACAATCTAGTTTCCTCTAAATTGTTAAGCCCTACTTCTAATGGAAATGAGTAGATCTTACTTCATGTTTTTCCAGTTTTTTCGCGCTTTTTCAAGGAAAAAATGCCAGAATGTGATAACACCAACAATTGGATTTTCTAGGTCTATTGGTACTACTACTAGACTGTGTAAAATTTTCGTAAATTTTCCTCATTTTCCAGCAGATTATTGAGGCTTTTATTTGTGTTGATCTCATCGGCCGTGCACAAATTTGAAGGGACAACATCTGACTGGTCTTATAGAGCTTCTCGACGTCTAATCGGCGCATACTACTGTACCATTTAAGTCCAACGAGTGCGATGCGAACAAGAGGGTAACAGATTAGTGGGAAAATACATCTGTGATAGATAGCGAAAGACGATTCAGCATCGAAATTTTTTTTTTTTTTTTATATCTTTATCAAGGAGACTTTCAGCCGTTGGCTGGCTCGTCTCCGACCAAGCATCGAAAAGGTCTATTGTAATACGTAGGGTAGGATGGTTCAAAACGCACCCCTGGGGTAAAATGGCCCTGCGCTGTTTTTCATAGCTTTCCGATTGTCAATTCGTGAATTTAAAAATCAGCATTGCTAGTTCAGTGCTTGAACTAACATTCTGGCACATGATATTTCCAGAATTAGTAATGGATAAGCAACGAAAAACTGCACGGGGCCATTTTAACCCAGGGGTGCATTATGGGCTATTCTCCCCTACATTCCACGATTTTGCGTCTGATTTCTTATTCTGATCATAACGCCCAAACTAAACATAAAGCCTTTTTCTGAATAAAGCCTGAAAAAAAAAAACAGGGGTCAACCGACATGCACGTATCAACCATATGATCGAATAAGCCATCTCGAAAAAATCTTGCCTAGATTAAATTGGGAATCGATTAGGCTTTATAGATTGGGAATGTTTTATACAGGTGAGATAGCTTGTGTGGATGGCTATCGGGCGCAGACGGCAGGACGTGTGAAAATCGATTCTAATACCTATGTTACGCTAGTAACAAAGGTAATAAGGCGGAATCTCGAACACCAAACGTCAGATCGGTATGAAATTTTTTCTGCAGGTAGATATGGATGAGGTCTTTCCACTGCTGCAAATTTCCGTGGGATGTACGGTTGATTTGTAAAAAATCGTTAACTAAAATCATTCTATCCTGTAAATGTCCGGAACCGGAAGTTAGATCGGTATGAAATTTTTTTTTTCGGGAAAATTCTCCCCTTCCCGATAGTGCGTTAGGGCGTTCTTCGGTTCTCGTGAAAAGGACTTAGCAAATTGTTTACAAATTCTAATGGGCCCTTTTCATATGTTAAGCAAGCATTATTCATGTTTTCATTTTTAGTAAACAGGGCCCCGCTGTTGTGTCACTTTTTACCGAGAGAGTGAACTCAAATCCATCCGTGCACTCGTCTATAGAAGGGGCTTAAAATATGCATCAAAAAGCATGTTACATCCATTGACGGCAATCGAATGTGCAGGAAGGCAGCTTCCACACCTGAACATGCCGGGACTAACGGCTTTATTTCCCTTCCGAAGGAAGACGTGACTATCGATTTTTAGGCCTCAGAAAAATCTCACCGACCTCGGCTGGGATTGAACCCAGACACATTGGGGTGAGAAAGCAGTCACGCTTACCACTACACCACCGGTGCCGGTTTATCAAATCCCGTAATAAAGAAATTTTTAATTATGAGTTTGTCAAATCTTTGAGATTGAAGTTGAAGTTGAAAGCTGGTTTTATTTTCCAATTAGGACCAGGATTAATTATCACAAGCATTGAATTAATACCAATGTAAACCTTCGCTTTCAGAAATAAAACCTTGGCAGAAAATATCACATCTACAGAATACTTGTATGCACAAACACTCAATCTATAGGTGTCGTTAAACATTTGAGCGTAAATAGGAAAAAAAGCATGAGCCATACATATATATTGCAATTCTTGGAAAACTGTTTTTTTTTCAAGGAGCAGTGCGCTTAGAAACTAAAGCAGCATAGATTTTTTAATTAGAAAGTACGTTATCACACAGAGTCCTATACACAGCTCCAAATAGGTATCTTCCAACTCGCGGCGCATGGTAATGGGGACACTAGGGTGCTTCATTTTGAAAAAAAAAGTATTAGATTTCTAATACGCCACCCTCCAGTTTTATTCATAACCCCAACATATGAGTCGGTGCAAAAAATGGTAAAGATCAATTAAGGTTTAGTGGTCACGCAAATGGTATGAAATTTGTATTGGGAATTACCATGGAAGCATTTCACTTATATCGGTCTAACTTTGCTTCTAGTTGAATATTGGTTGCTATGACAATGACCAAAATACCTGTTGTTGTTAGGGTCAGTTTTGCAGCAATTCAAGACAGATATAAATGTGAAAATAAAACAAAATAGGTTAAATTGATAGGGGGTCGTCCATTAATTATGTCACACTTTTAGGGGGGAGGGTTGGAAACTGTAATGAGCCATACAAAAAAAAATAAGGTCCATACACAAAATGTGACAAATGGGCTAAATTTGCGTGACATAATTAATTGACCTATCCTAGCTGGATATGTATTTAACAACAACATCAATTTAATAATTTCATCGTTTGGCCAACCAGAACGAAAGTGAGAGCGATGTCAGTGAAATTCGATTATTTCCCTTAGTAATTTCCCAAAATCTCCATGCAAACTTCAAACCATCTGCGCGACCTCTTAACCTTCATTAATCTTTAGCATATTTTAGGGCTATAAGTGAAACTGGAGGGCGCTATATAAGAAAACTGAAATTTTTATTTTTCTAAATGAAGCACCCTAGGCGACACACGTGTGTCAGTTTAATGCAAGGGCCTGACACGCTGCCTTCAGAGTGAACAAGCACTAGAATGTGAAGGTAATAATTGCCGTATAAATCTTTATAAATTGCGGCACATGGTCTGCAACGTATCGCCGTTTATTGCGATTAACATCTGGAAAAACAAGAATAAGAAGAAGTAAACCTATACCTATTTCCGGAATGTGTTCAATTACGTAGCGCAGCCATAACGGTGTTCTCGGCGAGAATGAAATAGATGTGTAGCGTAACGCGGTGGTACCTAAATGTCTTGCGTTATAAATTTACTATGAGATAATAGCTTAAAATTAAAATGGATGTCTACCATTCTCGGTGGTAGACATATATTGCAACAGTACAAGGCACTACTGGGATGATCGGAACGTTTCACAGAGGACTAAATGAAACCAAAACCTGATCAAAAGGGCAGCACTGGAAACGCTATTTTAAAACTTTGCAGCTCAGATTTACTGTCCTGCCCAAATTTTCGTTTTCAATCAAAAAAGCAAAGCGACGAACAAGCTTCTAGAATGAGCTTCCAAAAGAAGCTTCTTTAGAATCTTATTTTAGAAGCTTATTCAAGACGCTTGTCCGCAGCGTTGCCAGGTAATTTTCAGAAAAATCTGAACCAGTTAAAATAGAAATTCTGGAAAAAACTGGAATGCTCCAAAAAATTCTGATGTTAACATAATGCTATTAAATTCATAGTGCTGAGCCAATCTTCCGTAGAAATCATTCAATATGATCATCTGGAATTCATTAAAGGTACCAGAATGTTTATGAATTACTTGTTTAAATAAATTATAAAAAGCGAATAACTTGTTAGCATTGCTAAAATCATCCAAAAGTTAAGAAAAGTATTGACACAGTGTGTCCAAAAAGTTTAAATATTCATTACACAGCATTTCAAAAATTGAGTTAAATTGTTGGTTAAATACAACAGAAAATATTTTTAGAATAGTTTTAAACTGTAGCTTTTTTTGAAAAGAATGAGAAACAAAGAATCACGCAACTTTATGGGATGATTTTTTTTTGACTAATTGTCGGTTTAGTCCTTACAATGATGCAGTACCAGAGCATGTCTTAAAGATTTTATTAGTTCTAAATAATTTGAATATTACCCTGAGGTTGATCAGACTTACAATTAAATTCTTGACATCATACAACACACAACACCCGGTAGATCAGTAGGCAATTTTATTTAAGAGTAAAATTCACATGGCTGAAGTGGGAATCAAAGCCTAGCATCGTGGTACTCACGAACAGTTTACCTAAACTACGAATAGCTCCACTATTCGCATTACGAATAATTTAATGCCAAAGAATAATTTTATTATATAACTAAGCCGAAAATTTTTGGAAGCCGCCTGGATTGCCAATAAATACACCGCAGACAACTCCGAAATCCAGCGAGTCACCTCATCAAATGCCTATGACGGAGTGATATCACTGAGTCAAGACCCAGAGCCACTACGTCGTATTACCTACTACCCGAATCCGGGACGCTCACTTGCCGCTAGCTTCTTGGAAGCCCCTGATCCCCTCATCACAGTCGAGCACCTCCAGCCAGCGACCTTCAGCCGTCCCGGTCCTGTGTATGAGTCCGGAAAAGGGGTCTTCCAAAATCCAACTGCAGGCGAGTATTCTAGTTTTCCGAACAATTCTGTCCCTGAAACGCTTATCACTTCTAGTCGTAATTCGTCAATAAACTCGTTCGTGGTTTACCCTAGTCGGACACCGGGACGCACACTTGCCGCATGCTTTTTGGAAGCCCCTAATTCACCCATCGCAGTCGAGCCAATTCTGCCAGCGACCTCCAGCCGTCCCGGTCCTGCGTTTGGATGTGAAGATGGGGTCTTCCGAAACCCTATTTCAGGCAAGTACGATGATAATTCGAGCAATTCTCTTCCTAAAATGTATGATGCTTACAGCCGCTTATTGCAAAACAAATCACATCCTGTTGTCTTCAACATGCCACTGGGACGCACACTTGCCGCCAGCCTTGTGGAAGCCCCTAGTCCTCTCATCGCAGTCGAGCCTAAGCTGCCAGCGTTCAACAGTCGTCCCAGCTCTGCGCATGAGTTGAGAGAGGGGGTCTTCCAAAATCAAACCGTAGGCAAGTACAGTCAGCAAACAACAACTTCTCTGCCTGTAAATATCTTGGTTTCCAGAGTACCATCTTACGTCTCTGCTCCACGACAATTGTGGTCTAATATTGACAATAACAGCACACCAGCCTCACCATGTTCAATCCAGTTGCCGCTGCACGTCGCAGGTAATTCTCCAGAAGCATCGAGGCCCTCTGACCTTGTCCTGCAAGATGCTGTTTTTGTTCATCGCAACCGACTCGTTCCTGAGATTGAAAGTGGTAGTCCTGTGATCCACCCAGTCTGCGCTCAGACTCAACAGATTACTGGCATGCCTCCCTCAAATTCTTCTTCTCAACTTCGTATCTTCTATCAAAATGTCCGTGGACTCCGAACGAAGATCGATGCCTTCTATCTCGCTGCGGCAGATTCGGAGTATGATGTGATAGTTCTAACCGAGACGTGGCTCGACACTTGCATCCTATCAACTCAGCTATTTGGTGGATCATTCACTGTTTTTCGGACTGATCGCAATCCACTGAACAGTAGAAAGCTGCGCGGCGGTGGAGTTTTGATTGCAGTGTCTACCAGATTGTGCTGCTGTGTCGACCCAGCTCCAGTTAGTGATGCTTTGGAACAGCTGTGGGTAAAAATCAAATTGCAAACGTGTTCAGTCAGTATTGGAGTATTATATCTACCACCTGATCGTAGAGATGATCTGTCCCTCATTCAGCTTCATAGCGATTCTGTTAGTTCAATAATATCATGCTTTAAACCTCATGATTTTGCGCTTCAGTTCGGTGACTACAATCACCCCAACATGCATTGGACTGCTTCAGAGGATGGCGGACTTCATATAGATTCCAGTATATCCCGTTTTTCAACTTCGGATGGTGCTCTATATGATGCCTTTTGTTTCAATGGTCTGACGCAAATCAACTCTGTGAAAAATGCCAGTTCTCGTACTCTTGACTTAGTACTGGTGAACGATACAGCACTACCTAACTGCAGCATTTCTGAAGCGGTTGAATCTCTTGTAGAACTCGACACTGCACATCCCGCTATTGAGGTTGCCGTTTCTTTGCCGTCACCAGTGAGATTTGATCAGCCACACGAGAACCCGCAATTTGATTTCCGCCGTGTCAACTATGACTTGATGAGTGAAGCATTTTCTGTGATTGATTGGCAATTTTTGGATGACGAACGAGATCTGGATGACATCGTTGAGTCGTTCAACTCTGAGATACGTCGTGTTATCGAAGCTCACGTGCCACTTCAGCGTCCTACTCTGAAACCTCCATGGACAAACAATCGGCTTCGTAGATTGAAGCGCCGTCGACGTACTGCTCTTCGGAAATTCAAACGTAATCGATCACAACACCTGAAACGTCGTTTTGTTCTGGCCAGCAATAAATACACTAGCTTTAACCGCGAAATGTATGCTCGTTATATAGACCGTACGCAGAGAAATCTACGCCTGCATCCCAAACGTTTCTGGTCATTTGTTCGGTCGAAGCGTAAGGAAAATGGGTTACCTTCGTCTATGTATCTCGGCGCCCGCTCTGCTAGCACAGATGCCCACAAGTGTGAGCTGTTTGCTGATCACTTCAAGAGTGCCTTCTCGGACATGTCGATTTCGTCCTCGCATCTAAATGCAGCCATCCATGACACACCATCAGATAGGCTCGACTTTGGAATTTTCCAAATCACTGAGAAGCACGTACAAAAAGCGATACGTAAACTTAAACATTCTGCGTCATACGGTTCGGATGGTATTCCTGCATGCATTCTTAAGAATTGCTCAAGTGTCTTATTGATGCCGCTAGTGAAATTGTTTAATATTTCATTACAGCGAATGACATTCCCATCCGCGTGGAAGACTTCGGTCATGATTCCTATTCACAAAAAGGGGGACAAGTGTGATATTTCCAATTACCGCGGGATAACGTCGTTGAATGCTTGCTCCAAACTCTTTGAAATAATCGTGAACGATGCCTTGTTCGAAGCTAGCAAGAATTACATCTCTAGTGCCCAGCATGGATTTTTTCCAAAAAGATCTGTGACAACGAACCTCACTCAATTCACTTCATTGTGCATTCGATCGATGGACGCTGGCATGCAAGTAGATGCTATATACACTGATTTCAAAGCTGCATTCGACCGAGTGAACCATGCTATTCTGCTTCGAAAACTCGAGAAATTTCGAGTATCCGTCGCCTTTGTTCGTTGGTTCGAATCATACCTGTCAGGACGGTCTATGAAAGTTAAATTAGGCTCCTCACATTCAACCGCCTTCCCGATTGTATCCGGAGTTCCACAAGGGAGCAACCTAGGCCCCCTATTGTTTTCGCTTTTCATTAATGATGCATCGTTTGTTTTACCATCTGGAAATCGTGTTTTCTACGCCGATGATGTTAAGATTTACATGGTAATCACATGCATCGAGGACTGTGCCTACCTGCAGAGTTTGTTGGAGTCATTTGAGGATTGGAGCAAACGGAACTTACTGGAACTGTGTGTAACGAAATGCAACACTATTTCGTTTTCCAGAAAACGTCATCCGATCATCTTCCACTATCATCAGGTTAGAGACCTTGGTGTGATATTGGACTCTGAACTTAACCTCCGGACACATTATGCTGATGTGATTTCAAAAGCGAATAGGCAGCTTGGATTTATCTTTAAACTTGCCGATGGATTCCGTGACCCTCTGTGTCTGAAATCACTGTACTGCGCCTTGGTTCGCTCGATCCTTGAATCTGCTGTAATAGTTTGGTGTCCGTACAGCAGTATATGGGTTGACCGTATAGAATCGGTTCAAAGAAAATTTGTGCGCCTAGCTCTTCGTTATCTACCTTGGCGTGAACATCTAAATCTACCTCCCTACGAACATCGATGCATGCTGTTAGGAATTGAAACACTGGAGAAACGAAGGTCTGACATGCAAGCGGTTTTTGTCGCCAAAGTATTAACTAGTGAGGTGGATGCACCTGCCATTCTTGCCGATATCAACGTTTATGTACCTGAACGCCCCCTTCGTCGGCGTAACTTCCTGCATTTGGCATCCCGCAACAGTCGATACGGGCAACACGACCCAATACGGTTCATGGCCTCTCGCTTCAATGATGTATCTGAGCTTTTCGACTTTGAAGCTTCTGATGACTGTATGAATTGTGCTACCTGTTTTCATTTTTGTTTCCGGTTGCTTTCGACCCTTCCACGAGGACTTGACAATCAATGACGATGCTGCACTGTTGCTGACACACTTTTATGACACTGACCGCATTTTAACGTTTTTAATTTACACTGTAGTAATTATTGTATTTTGCATTGTTTTTGCTGTGAACTGTGTAATTGTTAATGTTTAGTTTCTGTTTCTATGTACTTAATTTAAGAAAAGAAACAGGGTTTTTATGCCAATTTGAGTTCACCATGACTCAATTTGGGTTTTCCTTGTCCAACTTCATTAAGACAACCTTGTCAGATGGAGGAATACAAATAAACAAATAAACAAATAAACAAATAAACAAACAAATAAAATCAAAGTCTGAAAGCGTCATTTTTGAAGTCGCAGGATCTTGAAATGATTCTAAATTCTGGAAATTATATTTTTCCTGGGTCCCAGAACATGAAATTTTTTGATAGTCTGAATTTAATTGGGACCTCGCTTGGAACTCTTCACATGATATATTCGTCCTTTTTTCAGTGTTCCATTTGAATCATCTTAGAATTCCATCATACTTTTTTTTTCTAGATTCCCCTAAAATAATCTAGATAATATTTAAAAAAATTCAGTAACATTCTAAGAGTTCTTAGCACTTTCTGTGTCATTGAATTGAGGTTTTATTGGGACCTACGCCGCTAGAGGCGCTTCACTTTTATGTTACTTATGACGGGCACTATAATATATGGATCATAGGTCCAACATAGAATATTTCGTGATTCTGGCCATATAGAAAGTTACTGTCTTCAGCAAAGTTGTTCAAGTGACCAAGTCCTTTTAGATCAGAACTCTCTCACTACGCAGCGCTAGTGTGCAATATAAGCTTGCAGCTATAATAACAGCTATATAAGCTGTATTTCCAAATCCTGGCCATATAGAAGGTTACTGTCTTCAGCAAAGTTGTTTATGTGATCACATTAGGTATGGTGTTCATGTTAGTTCAGAACTCTCTCACTACGCAGCGCTAGTGTGCATGTGAACTTCCTATATAAACTGTATCTCGAGAACCGGCCATATAGAACATTGCTGTCTTCAGCAAAGTTGTTCAAGTGACAAAGTCCTTTCGGATGGTGGTCATATTATTTAAGAACTCTCTCACTACGCGGCGCTAGTGTGCACATGAACTTCTTAATATGTTATGTCTGGAAAGCTTGTCCATATAAGATGTTGTTGTGCAATGTCAGGACACGAAATGGAATACAGATGACGTGTAGAGAGGCTGTAGATCGATTTCGGACGCCATTTTAAAATCCAAGATGGCGGTCATCGATTCAAGAAAAACTGTCAAATACCCTACAATATGGGTATTTCCGTAACTATCGAAAACAGGACGTTTTTTACAAGAATTATTACGTATGTGGTATTCCGCTTGATGGTTTACCCGGAATTTATCAAAGCTAAAAAATCAGTAGCTTTGATCCTACTATTCATCTACATTATTACCAATGTTCTTCCTTGAAAGGATGCAAAAACTTTGGCGCCAAATGTCTTGTTGATAATCCGAGTGTTACACAAAATAAAGTCAACATTTGTGGCTCCTGTTATGTATTAGAATCAAAAATCACGGCCTCAAAGAAGTATAAGACTAAAGCAAAGGCTAAGAAGTAATGTAAACGTTTGAAGTAAACGGTTTACATGTTCAAAGTGTTTTTATGTTACTTTATACGCGAAGTTTTCGATTTTCAGAGTTGGTTGGAAATGCTATCTAACATGAAGCTTTAGTGTGATAATTTATTAACTAGAGAATGGTCTTTAAGAGAGGGTAAGTAGATAGTTCCGTTAGAGTACGGCAGTATGAAAATTGAATAAAGGGTGATACGGTCAAAATTTGGTCAAGGGAAAACGGGTGTAAATCGGTGAAATCGTTTATTTAAAAAATCAAATTAAATTTCTTTTTCAAGTTCAATTAGTATAAAATTCAGGAAAAATATTCAGTTAGGCTTCCGCTTTTCCAAATCCGAATTGCCGGGCCTTACGCTTGACCCCTGCCATCAGATTTTGTACAGCCACCTTGTCCACCTTCTTCGCCGCAGAAATCCAGTTTACCTTGAACTGCTGCTCGCCCTTAGCAGTTTTTTTGGTCTTCTTTAGGTTCCGCTTGACAATAGCCCAGTATTTCTCAATTGGGCGGAGCTCTGGCGTGTTGGGAGGGTTCTTGTCCTTGGGAACCACCTGCACGTTGTTGGCGGCGTACCACTCCATGGCCTTTTTACCGTAATGGCAAGATGCCAAATCCAGCCAAAACATTACGGAACAACCGTGTTTCTTCAGGAAAGGCAGCAGACGTTTATTCAAACACACTTTCACGTAAATTTCTTGGTTGACAGTCCCGGAAGCTATGAAAATGCTGCTTTTCAAGCCACAGGTACAGATGGCTTGCCAAACCAGATATTTCTTTGCGAACTTTGACAGTTTCATGTGCTTGAAAACATCTGCTACCTTTCCCGTTCCTTTTGCCGTATAAAACTCCTGTCCCGGAAGCTGCTTGTAGTCGGCTTTGACGTAGGTTTCGTCGTCCATTACCACGCAGTCAAACTTCGTCAGCATCGTCGTGTACAGCCTCCGGGATCGCGCTTTGGCCGTCGTATTTTGTTTATCATCGCGATTTGGAGTCACTACCATCTTGTAAGTCGATAGTCCGGCTCGTTTTTTGGCTCGATGCACGGTTGTAGACGATACACCCAGCTTATTTGCGGCATCTCGGAGAAAGAGGTTAGGGTTTCGCTTGAAACTACCGGCAACTCTCTTTGTCGTCTCAGCGGCTTCCGGTTTTCGATTTCCCCCCGATCCAGACTTCCTGGCTGTCGACAAACGTTCCCCAAACACTTTAATTACATTTGTAACGGTTGATTTGGCAACTTTTAGCGATTTTGCCAACTTTGCGTGCGAGTAGCTCGGATTTTCGCGATGCGCGAGCAAAATTTTGATACGCTGCTCTTCTTGCTTGGACGGCATTTTGACAACTGAAGAGTGAATTCCAAAATCAAAATAGGAGCAACATTCTACACACACACACCTTCAAAATGAGGGGTGTTCAGGTTTTTTAAATGCAAAATTGAAAGAAATACGTCAAGTTGATATTGACCAAATTTTGACCGTATCACCCTTTAGAAGTTGAAAATGAGCGAAGGGCCATTAATGCGACAGTACAAAGTCAAACGTATACTTGTTGCCTAACCCGTACGATTTACGCGGAGATTTGAAGTATGTCTTCAAATCTACAGGCAAAATGATGAAACGTCGCTAGAACTATTCCACAGCCGCAGACAGTAATGAGCAAAGGCGGGCGCACACCTTTTGCCTGTAGATTTGAAGACATACTTCAAATCTCCCCGTACATCGTACGGGTTAGGCAAAAGGTGTGCGTTTGACTTTGTACTGTCGCATTAATGGCCTTTTGGTAATTTTCAACTTCCATTCAATTTTCATACTGCCGTACTCTAACGGAATTATCTACCTACCCTCTTCTAAAGACCATTCTCTAGCTAATAAATTATCACACTAAAGCTTCATGTTAGATAGCATTTCCAACCAACTCCGGTTTAAATGTGATGTAAAACAAATATTGAATGTTTTTCCCCCTCCCACCCCTCGAATGGCAAAAGAAAACTTGTGATTTGTTTGGAGAAAAAAATATAGACGCGATTATCGATCTATTTAATTCAAAATAAATGTTTCCACCAGCCAATCCAAGGTGGCTCGCCCTCTGGTAATGTATGCTGTCAGATGCAGTTCGATACACCAATAATTGAATCCTAATTAATTTATTACCTATTCATGGTTGGATCTGTAGTCCGTGAAGTGAATCGGTGGCGTACGTTTTACTAGACAAATACAGTGTTCTACATCCAACACCTTGCATTATTTAACGAACCTAACCAAAAATCCTGAAATTGCAAAACTCCCAAGTTTACTACCTTCGTCTTATCAGCCTCCGGATCACCCACAACACCGATTACCGTCGATCGTAAAATTTATCACCGAGTCCCACCATTTACCACCCTTCTTCGATAGATTCCACACTTTCTCACCACCAAGCAACTACCTGCATGCAACCACCCTCCGGCAGTAAGCGTCTCTTTATGAATGAATGTAAAACAAAGCCGAGGTGCGACAGATTTACTATCGAAAGTGCCATCGTTCTTGAGCACAAACTCCCACCCATCCCACACTAATGCTGGTCCTGTGGCCCTGTGAACATTCCGATTTGATGGCGTTTTTGGCTTCCAGTTTCAAAAGTGAAAATTATGACCCGTTCTGATTTAATACCCCCTTCGGGGGATTTGGGCTGAACTGTCGTCAATCGATTTCGATAGATCTTCCCTTCGGGAAAGGATTTATACGACGACGATGGTACGGACCTAGTTCGCATTTATCGGCATGTTTCATAATGTAACGACATAAATAACGTCGATTGAGAGATCGTAAACAGTTTTCTGGATAGTGTAGGGTCAGCAAGGCGTTCACTGGATTGCGGATGATGACGGACCGAATGTGTCATATGTAGGGAAATGGGATATGAATAATGTGGACAGGGTCGTAAATTTCGCTTTGGGACACTTTACAGGGTGACGAGGATGCATTTTTGGAGACATGTTTATGGGCTTAAGCACCATAATGGTCTCTGACTCTGCAGAGCTCTGGTGCGGCGATATTTCATTCGGCTTCGGATTACTGCGGTCACGTTCAGCAGGCGATGCTACTAGACTGCTGCCACTTAATCTTAATTTTTGAACTTTGAATACTTACACTGGCTATATTTCTAGCAGCGTGACAAGAGGAGTAGTCCTCAAGCGAGAAGGTTCTTTGCGGTGGGAAAGTGAAAAATGTCAACGTTTTTAATACAGCCACTAAGTTCCACCGGACAGTGGAGGGAGGTTTGCTTCTGTGTTTCAATGTTATCAAAGCTTCTTCTGCTTATTACTTGGCTTTATTACGTCCCTACTGGGACTTTACGCTGACCCTCAACTTGGTGTTCTTTCAGCAGTTCCAGAGTTGTTAATTGAGAGCTGTGTAATCCTGAACCATTTTTGCACTAGTATTATTGTGTGGCAAGTGTGGTTAATCGTTTTTGTTCAAACAGCTTCGGTTCCAGCAGAATCTTTCACAATCAATAGTAGCCCGAAAACGAATTATTTTCAAATTAAGTATCAGAATTCGGTTCTCATTTCTCACTACACTTTTAATCGTCATTTTTATTGGCTTTTCATGAGAGTTTATAAATACATAGAAAAAATTCTGAATAATAACTATCGCGTAGAACCTCTCTTCGATTAACTTTGAGCTATACTTGGCATAAACAACGAAATCGTTTACAAGCTTGCCTACCATATTGATAATTTATGCGATTATGCGCCTAAGTTTTCACGAAATATCGTGTAAATTTATGCCAAATCTAGCGTTAATTTTATGTGCGCTATATCTCGCAAAAATTTACATGAATTTTTCGAACGGTGTAATGGAGCTGCTCTAGAGTTGTCTGATTTTCATAAGAATAGTCGGATCATCCCAAAAGTAATGCAACTTCCTAAAAAATTTTGAACTCTTTTGAAGCTTTCTGAAGTGCTCTGAATTTTCCGGAAAATCCTGGATAATTCTGGAAGATTTCGTCAATTCCCAGAATTTTTTTTTAATTTCGGAAAAGTTCCTTCAATTTTCTTGAAGTTAGGTTGAGGTTGCTACCGGGAAGTTCTTGAAATTCTCCAGAAGATCTTGGTACTACCCTGAAATTAACGAAACAAGTCTAAAAACATTAAGCTTCCCAGAAAATGTCTGAACTTCTATAAAGTTTCCAAAATACATTCAGATCTTTTTAACACGGGGATACGTACCGTGTTAAAAACCACCATTTAAAATAACCGCAATTTTTCATAAAACCGTGTACAAGAAACCGTGTTGTTTGCGCCCGTTACGGAAAATCTTTCGGACACTCATGAAAAACTCGCGGCTTACAAACAAAACACCTTGGCCTACATTTGGATACTGCTGAATTGCTTCAGTTGTTGTTCTTTGTTGGTGCTGTTAAACATGGTGATGCTTTCGCTTGTTGCTGTTGTTGTTTTGATGGAACTGTGATGCTGTTTTGAAGAAACCGCTGGATTTCCACCGTTAAGTTGGGTTTAGACAGGGCAAGTCAATTGATTAAGTCAGTTGAATTCAACTGACTTGAACGCGAATTGAACGTGTAAACCATGTCATTCAACTGACTTGATCAACTCATGTGAATTGAAAAAAGTTGAACCAGACTCAACTTTTCAAGTCAATTGAATTCAACTGACTTGATCAATTGACTTGCCCTGTCTAAACCCAGCTTTATTGTCGTCGTCGGTCGTTTCAGGTAGGTGTAGTGTACCTCGGAATGGAGAGAACGAAAATGGAGTAGCCAGGAGTAGCAAGTAGTAAACCGGAACAAGTCAGTCAAAGTCAATGACCGGGGGCATGAAGTAGTTCGCCTCCTCGTGGTGTGCCCTGGAAACGTTAATTATCGAAGCCAAGGGAGAGATATTGCGGCTAAACGAACTACCGCAGAGTAAGGACGCTGGAGCCCCATCCAGCTCATCCCAGGAGGTTGAGAAGCCCTGCACAAACCCTCGTTGTGCAAAGGCAGGAGTGACGCCGGGTTCTTAGAGTGCTTAGCACACGCAGCTGGTAAGCAGTCACATCTGTCCTAAGCTGCCCTGTTGGACAGTTGGCTGGCTATCACGTCTGCTCTTGAACTCGGGCAAACAACGAACAGCGAACAATAAGAGGAAGGCCCTGCACAGCTGCTCACTGTGCAGTAGCGAGTGTCACGTCGGACACAACACCAAGTGATGCGCCATAGCGCAACCGGCCCCCTCCCATGGCGTAATGCTTTCGGGCGGTTCCGGGGAGGGCAAGGGCCTAGAGCACAGGGTAAGGTTTAGTGGGTCGGGAGAGCTATTTCTCCCATCCCCACACCCTGAGTTATCTTCTCAGGAGTCTGGGAGCAGATTCCCCCCGGTATAAAAAAAAAGTCAATGACCGTCACGGCAATTCCATGCTGGCACAAGCGCTGCTAGACTCGTGTTTTCAGCATTGCCTGATAACGAAAGAGTTTTCAAGCAAACTTCAGTTTCACGAATCGCCGTCGTATCTGTATGTCTAAGGGAGCGGCTCATCTACGAGCATTTCAACAAAACTCATCAGTGCTGTAAAAAGGCCGAGGTTGTATCGCATTGCATCGTTCGTGGAAGATATGCAGTTCCATGTCCTCTCACAGTTGACTGTGTCACTACCGATTGCAATCTGCGATATCAGTGGCTGGAAGCTTCCGGAATCGTCATATTTAGCTGATCCACGCTTTTATGAACCTAGTCCTATAGACGTCATGAATCGAGGGAGGTGTGTGTGAGGTTGTTTTGTGGCTAGTGGTGAAGTGGCTGTTGATTGAGTGCTTTGTCCTTGCAATGTGGTGGATGTGTTGGTACTAGCGTTGTCTGTCTGTTGGTTCAAGTTTGTTGGCTTGGATTGTGACTGCCGTCTGGTTTGTGTCGGAGGATTTGATTGCGACTGTGGAACGGAGGATCTAGCTGGTGCACCATGCAGCAGGGAGTGGTGCTTCTGTTGACAGTGACGAAATACACCCTTCTCGCAGTTTCGTGCGATGTGGCCAGGACTCAAACAATTCAGGCACAACCTTGCTTTGAACGCAGCTTCACTGCGCTCGGGAATTTGAAGACGTTGGAATTTGCTGCAGATGAATGCAGAATGCCACGATCCACTGCAAAATGGGCACCTGCTTGAAGATCTCATGGTAGTTTGACACACGGATGACTTCAACGACCGTTGATCAGACTGGCTCGCCGGCTTCGTTGGTGCGATGGATTGCAGCACTGCACAATGACATCGAAGGAAACTGATTAGGTTTTCGTACGTCGGTACACGCTTTGAGTTACGGTATGTTTCCCACTGCCGTAGAGTGGCAGGATCCAGTCGGGAATACACCATGTATGTGAGAATCGTACTCTATGCAGTAGTTTCTTCGCCGATCTTCTTTAGCATTTGTAGATTCTTTTTGAAAGCGCTGATGAGATTGCTCAGTCTGTCGTAGCTTTATCGCTTTAAGCCTTTAAGCCACGGCAAAAAGGGAATCCAGATGTGCCTTCACAATCAGCTTCTTGTTCTCGTAGCGGGACTCAAGTGCCTTCCACGCTACGCTGTAATTCACTGCCGAAAGCTCCACCGACTCGATCTCCTGCAGGGCCTCTCCTGACAGGACTGACTTCAGATAGCTGAACCTGTCCATATCGGTTAGTTGCTTGTTCTCGTGGATCAGGCTGCGGAAACTATTCCGGAACGTAGCCCACTCCTTAATTCTACCACCGAACGACGGAAGCCGAATTTCTGGAAGTTTAACCGTCGAGAATGATGCTTCGGATCGGTCACCAAGTTGACCATTTCCAACAGACATCGATGTAGATGAAAGTGAGGTCTGCTTTGACAACAAACTGGCCTTCACGGAGTAATATCGCTCCTCGAAACTACTCAAAGCTAGCAGATTTTCCTTCTCCTACGTTTCCTCGTCAGCTTCAGTATCATCAACATCGTCCATCAACAGCTCAATTCGTTCTCGAACCTCGTAGAACTCATTGCTAACTGACGCTAGCGTTTCCAGTCGTACGCTGACATAGCACTCGTCTCTAGCAGGATCATATTTTGTCGCGAAATTCTCCAGTCCAGCCAACGTATTCAGAACGCACCGCTCACGCTTACTAAGGGTCCTCAAATCAGCCATTGATAGTAATTTACAGCACTACACTGCACTTTGACTAACTACGAAAGGCGTAATTAATCAGTATATTGTACACTGCACAGCACTTTCACCAAAACACTCCCGATCGACTTTAACCTCTATTTTAACGTCGGTCTCTGTTCCGCAATCTAGTGCCAATCACCGACGGACATCGATTGCCATCCATTGACGGCAATCGAATGTGCTGGAAGGCAGCTTCCACACCTGCGTAGGATATCGCACCCATTCAAACACACATGGGCTGGGACCAACGGCTTTACTTCCCTTCAGAAGGAAGACATGAACAGAGATTTTTATGCCTCAGAAAAATCCCACCGACCTCGGCTGGGATTGAACCCAGACCCATTGGGGTGAGAAAGCAGTCACGCTTACCACTACACCACCGGCGCCGGCTCCCGATCGACTTGACTTTCCACAAAAATCACGATCTCAAGAGACAGATTGACTCCTCAAACGACAGCAGCGAGGGGAAATCGACCAGAGAGGACAAACAAGCCGACAAATCCAGCAGACTTCGAGACCAAAACAAACTAGCGGACACCACAGGGCTATGTACCAAAAGGAAAAAAAGGACTCGCATGCATTATCAACCAATTTATTTATTAATTGCCACGGGTAGCCACATGCAACAAGCCATCATACAACATGCACTATGTACTTCCCGATGATATGCTGCAACAGTATGTCCGCCGTTGCTCGTGGCTGTTTTCGTCTCGTTCCTGGCGCGTCGAGATCCTCCAAATGGCCGCAGCTTCATGCCGTACGTGATCGCGATCTCTATCATGATGGCACCGCGAAACGCAGTATTGAGATCGCCAATAAAAGAACTTCGCCAGCCGTTTTGCTATGCCGCCGAGAGTCTTTCACTTCACACTGTGACGTATTGCCCACTTAATATCACGGTTCAGTGGGGAAATTTCACTATTTTTCGAGCCGATTGCGTGCAATTAAATTGCCGTCGGCTTTCGCGCACACATAGTTCTTTTTATTATTGTTTGCTGCTCCAGCTAACAGCAGCCCGTACAAACTGTTCGTGCTAAGGATTTGGGATTTATCCTCGCATATAGCACTACACACCACACAAAGTGTCCGAAAATTCATTTATACGGTTAGAAGGACCAAATGTTCGCGCCCGTCACGGGAAATATTTCGGACACACAAGAAAAACTGTGGCATCGATATTTTTGTCTTCTCGCTCTAACAGGCGTTATTAAAAAAAAACCGCGTTATACTGAACAGTGTGCTTGAAAATGATCTCTACTTCATGATAAAGTTTGACTGATGTTTCATAATAAATCGACTTGATATTCAACGCTTCAACCCAACGTGAACGGAGTTAGGCGCTGATTGGTAGTAGGGTACATCATGGTTCATATAAACTTCCTGATTATGGTGTTCCTTGAAATTCCGATCATCGTGAATGCTGCAGTTTAGCATCGCACGCCAAACAGCGAAAATATAAACGATTTTCAGATTTTTCCTCTCATAATTCTATGAAATTCTATTGAATGTTTAATAACTTGTATTGCCAGCGACTTGTTTGTGGAACGCATGTAGCACTAGAGGTTTTCTAACAAGTGGTAATGACCTCAATAATACCTAATATAATTGAAAGTGGAATTGAAATTGGTGTTGGCCAAATAGTCGAAGGTAATGAAACCTAGTGAATGAAGAATCCGATTTCAGTTTTTAGTCAATTAGACATTATTATTATTATTATTATTATTATTATTATTATTTAATTTTATTCATCGGACTATTGTCTACACGAAACAACCTTAAAGCTAAAACAATTCAAGTGTTTCTAATCTGAGCCAAAAAGCGAGATGGAGATTCCCCAAATTCGAATAATTCTTCGACAGCCGTAAACGTACGCATCATAGTTGTTAGTGGTTCGTTGTAACCGAACGCCGTTCGATGGTACCGCGGTTGGAGAAGGGTACCACTTCGTAATGTTCTCGGTGGTACTCGGATATCCAACAGCGAGAGAAGCCTCGAGCAGTCGACCTCACCATTTAATAGCTTGGCAACAAAAACTGCTTGCTGATTTTTCCGTCGGCATTCCAGAGTATCCAAGCTCAGCAGATTGCAGCGATCAGAATACGGCGGGAGATTTTGCGGATCACGCCATGGTAGATTACGTAATGCTATCCTGATAAACTTGCGCTGAACACTTTCGATCTTCAAGCTCCAAGTCAACTGATGAGGAAACCAGACCAAGGAGGCATTTTCCAGGATTGGTCGCACAAGTGAGCAATAGAGAGCTTTCATGCAGTGTGGGTCAATGAAGTCCTTCGATATTTTCGACACAAAACCTAGCTGGCGATTCGCCTTTGTGATCAGAGCAGAGCGGTGGAGGTTGAACGTCAACTTATGGTCCAGTAGAACACCAAGATCGCTGAACTGGTTGGTTCTTTGAAGAACCACACCGTTGATGGCATAGTCAAAAACAATCGGCTGCCTGATGCGGTAATACGACATTACAGGACATTACCATACATTTAGGAATGCTGAGGGTAAGCTTATTCCGACGACACCAATCAACGAACAGATCCAATACCGATTGAAGACGAATGCAATCCTCAGCAGTCCGCACCACGAAGTACAGCTTTAGGTCATCGGCATACGCAAGCTTACAGCCATCTCCAAGTAGAAGAAGTGCGTCGTTGATGTACAACACAAACAGCAACGGGCCAAGATTGCTACCCTGTGGTACACCTGACGAGTTCGTGAAATACGAGGAAGTACTGGAATCGAGTTTCACTCGCAGAGACCTGTCAGTCAAGTAGGAACACAACCACGAAGTCAAACGGTCCGACGCACCGAGTTTGGATAGCTTTGCCAACATAATGTCATGGTTGATCGTATCAAACGCTGTCTTTAGATCAGTGTAGATGACGTCTATTTGTGCCCCATTTTCCAGTTGCTCAAAACATGTCGTGGTAAAATCTAGAAGATTTGTGGTAACCGATCGTCCAGGCATGAAGCCATGTTGGTCACTAGAGATATAGCATTTGGTGTGCTCAAGAATGAAACCACTCACAATTATCTCAAACAGTTTTGATGCTGCAGAGAGATTAGTAATTCCTCTGTAGTTTTTAACGTCACGTTTATCTCCTTTCTTGTGTACCGGAACCATAAATGACTCTTTCCAGATTGCAAAAAGCTCACATTTCTCCCCGCCTATCGACGATTCAACGTCATTGAAAAAAACGCTTGCAGGCATTGTTGAATTTTTCCTCTTCGAGTTTACATAGCTCCAAAAGCTCTTAAAAAACCCATATTGTGGGGTATTCAACAGTTTTTTCATAAACCAGAAGCTGCCATCTTGTATTCGAAAATGATGTCAATCATCGATTTTCAGCCTCTACACGTCGTCCCCGTTCCCAGAATATTCATATTGTTGACTATTTGACAGTTTTTCACAAACCGGAAGACGCCATATTGGATTCCAAAATGGCACGAATCATAGATTTCCGGCCTTTACACGTCGTCCCCGTTCCGAAAATACATACCCATATTGTCCGCTGAACCCACTTCCAAGCTTGTTTTTTTTTGGCTAAGCTTATTCCTCAGAAAACACTTAACATTTTTCGGCTATTATCCGCGTTATTTAAGAAAACCGTATAAAAAAGACCGTGCAAAAAATCCATATAAAAAGACTTGAGTGTATGTCTGAAAATTTTAAAACTTGCGGAATTTCTCTGGATTTTTTTTTATTTATTTTTTTTTGTTTATTGATTTAATTGATAAGGCTCAATCGACTTTACTTTACCGAGCCGAGGACATCATAACACTATAGTCAAAAGAGCGGCGCCGGTGGTGTAGTGGTAAGCGTGATTTCCTCTCACCTCAGCAGGCCTGGGTTCAATCCCAGTTGGCGCCGCCGGGATGTTCTGAGGCATAACATCTCTGATCACGCCTTCCTTCGGAAGGGAAGTAAAGCCGTTGGTCTCCGGTTCATGCGTCGGTAGCATTGGTGCTCAACACGGAAAACATGATCGACGGAAAACAAATCAAGGAAAAAATATACAGTCAGGAATCCTTATTGCCGGGGTAACGGAGGCGTGGATAATGAACCGTGAATAAGGATACCCACAAATTATGGGATTTTCACGAATAGGGGCTGTGGTTGTTTTATCTCATTTATTTCAATATATATAGCTATACTGTCTTCGACAAAGTTGTTGTGCTGAAATAGACCAACAAGCTCGTGTCGTTGGATTGAGGTCTAATTGGGAACTACGCCGTTAGAGGTGCTTCACTTTTATGTTACTTATGACGGGCGCTCTAATATATGGATCTTAGATCCAACATAGAATATTTCGTGATCCTGGCCATATATAAAATTTTTGTCTTCAGCAAAGTTGTTCAAGTGACCAAGTCCTTTCGAATGGTCGCCATATTAGTTCCGAACTCTCTCACTACGCAGCGCTAATGTGCACATGAGCCTCGTATATAAGCTGTATCTCAAAATCCTGGCCATATAGAAGGCTTCTGTCTTTAGTAAAAATGTTTAGGTGATCATGTCATTTTGTATGGTGTTCAAACTATTTCAGAACTCTCTCACTAAACAGCGCTAGTTTCCATGTGAACTTCCTATATAAACTGTATCTCGAGAACCTGGTCATACAGAAAGTTGTTGTCTTCAGCAGAGTTGTTCTGGTGGCCAAGTCCTTTCGGATGGTGGTCATATTATTTCAGTACTCTATCAACACGTGGCGCTAGTGTGCACATAAACTTTCTTAATATGTTTTGTCTGGAAAGCTTGTCCATATAAGATGTTGCTGTGCAATGTGAGGACAGGAACCGGAAAAGGGATGATGACATGGACATGGCCGGTCACAAATTCTGAAACCCCCACCTCCCCCCTCAAATGCTACGTCATTTATGCATGTTCCCTTATGTCATATTAATTCTTATTTACCATCCATCAAGTCATGGTAATTCTTATTAACCATTCATCAGGTCATGGTAATTCTTATTTACCATCCATCAGGTCATGGTAATTCTTATTTACCATCCATCAGATCATGGCACTAATACTCCGAAAATTTTCTCAGTGTAGTTTTTTTTTTTTTTATTATTAATTTATTTGATAAGGCTCAACCGAATTAACTTTACAGAGCCGAGGATTCTTGGTCACTATACAATACATCTTAAAACTATAGTCAAAAGGTACAACACAATAAACACTTTATCTTCCGCTATCCAAAAAGCCTCCTCCATCAGAACTGGAGCCGCTTCCAGTGGTTTCATTGTATGGCAAATTGTTGTACGCCAACGAGGGTCAGAGCGCGTCCATTGCAGCAATGGACGCAAAACGTGGTCAGCACTCACACACTCATCACGAAACGGTTGCTTTTCAAAGTCGACGACGCATCGACCGAAAGAACTGCTGATGAAGAACAATGAGGAGGACCACACAATGGTTGCTGCCGAGAAAACAGACGATCGCGTGGCGCACATCGAGAGTGGCCTGCTTTTGTCGACAGCCGAGTGAACACTGATTTTTCTCAGTGTATTTTTTTTCCATTTCACCATACTCTCTTTTACACTATATTTTGCTACCGGCTGCGCCATTGTCGTGACCGGACCGAGGTTTCCAGCCTCGGTCACGGCTACACGAATCCGCGATGTTGTCGGCTGCTCTCTCCTTGACTGCTTTGCCGCAGTTCCTGCTGCTGCTGCTACTGCTGCTGCTCCATCAAAATTCGTCACAAGAATGACTTCAACGAGCTTAAGCTTAGGTACCTCATATTTATACCTGCTAACCTATCAAAATTCTCTAACCAATGAGATTCCGTTTACATACGGACTATCACGCTTCACGCTCACTCGATTCTACTCATTGTTTATTCAACACTAACTCTATCTACTACAATGTGCACACTAGCACTGTGTAGTGAGCGAGTTCTGAACTAATGAACCTGCATATTTTTGCTGAAAACAGTAACCTTGTAACGATCAGGAATTTTGTATAAATTTGTATATAACTTAATAATTATAAATTGTTTGAATTAAATTCCTTAGTGTAGGCAGTAGGAAGACACATACATTTTTGCTGAAATCTTTCCTAAGAGGGGTCCATTTCATTTATGGATAAGGTAGGAAAGGGACAGCCGCACGATTTAACGAGTCAATTTATTTTTCGTGTCTTTAGATTCACGATAGGACACGAGGAGTTTCGGGAAATGATGGACTTCCGGTTCGCCCGAGCTTCACTTTTTTTAATCTGAGGATTCACGGTCTCGATTATTTCATCCGTGACTTCCCAACGAACTTTGAAGTGTGCGCGTTTGATCGTGGTTGTTGTTTTTAAAATTAAAGTATGTAATTTAAAGTGATGTCAAGTGTTTAAATAAGTTAAATTTTTGTTCGTTTCCATAGCTAGTAGAAGTCAATATACCGTCTGAATAGTTCGTAACAATAAATGTTTTCTTAAACAAACCATCTCCCCAGCTTTAATTCATTGAATGCATTCGACATCACTTCGCGTTCTCCATTGTAGTTTTTGGGTCCCGTCCTCTTGTTGAGAGTTTGATTGTTGGGAAGAGTAGTCCACTTCCAGATCGGGGCGATGTCTAGTGGCAAATGGCGATACTGCCGATGAGGATAAATTCTCTTTCATAGAGTTCTTTTTGGTTACACTCTCTGAGTGATTATCGTGTTTGTGATTTTACGGAGAAAATAGGGTCTTCCCGATTGGACGGTTAGTTGAAAGCCGGCTTGCGTCTAGGCGAGTAAGAGAGGTGACATAGTCGGAAGAAGTGTTAGTTTGTTTACTAAAATGAACTATGCCCATTTTGTTATGGCAAGTTTTGCTATAAGAAATGCTCCTCGTGTTTATTAACGAAATTCACATCAAATGTTGATTATTTGCGTAGGAAATCAGTTTGGCGCGGCATTTAAGACTAGAATACACCTTCTGGTCGTATGAAACAGGTAAAAAACTGTCCAAATACGCAGATAAAAATTTTGGTTTTGAATTTCTGTATGGCAAAATAGTGAACTTTTCGTGAACATTAACGGCAAAGAACTCACCAACACTGGGAGACCGTTAGTTCCTGCCCACCTGTCATTTCCTATCTCGGGCTTGCCTGATCCGTAAATACTTTCTAGGAAATTTATTGGACTCACCCTTAGGAGAGTCTCAACAGGGCAAATTTACAGTGAGCGTGCGGTCTCCCTTGTGGAGTGGCGCTTAAACCACGCGTTTTAAGACGGATCCGGGCTGGCTTCAAGCTTCTATATGGCCAGAATTTTGAGATACAGCTTGATCATGTGCACACTAGTGCTGCGTAGTGAGGGAGTTCTGAACTAAAATGACCACCATACGAAAGCACTTGCTCACTTGAACAACTTTGCTCAAGACAACAATTTTCTATATGGCCAGGATCACGAAATATTCTATGTTGGACCTAAGATCCATATATTAAAGCGTCTATCCCAGTACAACAACTTTGTTGAAGACAGTATAGTATTTGTGAAAATCCCATAAGCTTTGGGTATCTTTATTCGCAGATAGCCCGGCTATAAGGGATACCGGCAATAAAGGATGGCAATAAGGAATCCGTCAATAATGATTCCTGATTGGAGTCAAAAGGTACACTCAAAAATTCTACACGTTTGATTCATGTGATTCAGCTCTTGATTTTTCAAATGCACATTCAAACTAATTTGATGTGTTTTCAACATCCATGCTTTACACTTAAGTTTTAAATGTTTTGATCTATGAAATGTTTTGAAAAATCTTACCATATCAATCTAAGTGCATTGCACGTTGAATCCATTTGCACAATTTATTGAATCACGCTACTGTTCAAAACATAAGGATTTTAAGTGTTTTGTATTTCAGCACGATATGATTTGCTTGTTCTGCAAATGTAAACAACAGAACTTTGTTTGCCACCTGTCAATTGCATAAGTTTGACTTGAGTTATTAAATTTCGTTCCGTATTAGCCCAGGTTTTATCATTCAATTAGCTGCAACACACAACATTCGCTGCCAGACTGTTGAGCAGTTCAGTCGATTTGAATTCTCTCTAGTTTCGTTCGTTCGTTCGCAAGTCGAATTAGCTCCGCGTTGTGTAGTGACGCTCTCGCTGACCCAGCCATGGGTAAGAAATCGCGCGGTAACGCGAGTGCCGGTTTACCGGGAAAACAGACTCTCCCAGGAGACGGCGCGACCACCGAGCCAGCCCAGAAGAAGCAGAAGAAAACCCCATTGCCCATCCCGACAGGCGTTGCGGACCCGCAGCCGGGGCCTCCCGGAACTAAACGACCCAGACCTGAAGATAGCAGCGCCACCGTATCAGCAGCAAAAAAGCTGCTGAGCAACAATCCGTTCTCCGCCCTGCAGAACGGAGCGCAGCCGCAGTCGGACCCTGAGACGGTGCCGAAAAAAGTTAAGTTGCCACCCTTCTATGTGAAGGGCTTCCCTCCCGGGCTATGGGAGCAGCTGGATTTCTACATTAAGCAGGGCCTTCGCTGCACCATTCAACGGTGCACGGAAGGCTACAAACTGATGGTCCCGGCCGAAAAACACTTCAACGCAGTTCAGGCCCTCTTGGACAGAATGAAGCTGGAGTACTTCTCCCACGACATCGAGGCCACCAAGCCGCTGAAAGTGGTGCTGCGCGGGCTCCACGACATGGACACCACCACCTTAATGGACGAGATTAAGGCGAACGGCCTCAAGCCGGTCGAAGTCCACAAGATGACCCGCAGCAAGGCCATCAAGTATCGTGACCAGCTCTACCTGGTCCATCTGGAGAAGAACTCCACAACCGTGAAGGATCTCCAGACGACACGCACACTGTTCCACATCGTAGTGAAGTGGGAGCGGTATAAACCCACCCACCGTGGCGTCACTCAGTGCTCGAACTGCCTATTGTTCGGGCACGGCACCAGGAATTGCCGCATGGCCAGCCGCTGCATCAAATGCGGCAAAAACCACAAGATCGACAACTGCGACAGCATCGAGGAAGCCACTCCCACATGCGCTAACTGCGGTGCCGCCCACAAGGCCACGAGTAAGGCCTGTCCGAAGCGGGCCGAATACGCCGAGATCCGGAAGAAGGCCTCGTCCAACAGCCAGCCCGGTCGCAAGAAGGTTCCAGAAAACAACGCGCAGAACTTTCCTCCGTTATCACCGGTCCAATCACGGCCAATTCCAGTGTTGCCGCCGCTCCCGCTCAACCAACAGTTGGCTGCCGCTGCAGTACCCGGTCAAGCCTCCGGGCCATCGACGGATCCCCCTGCTCCGGGATTGGCCGGTACAACCGGTGAAGCTACAGACGATTCTCCGCTGTCAACGGATGAGATCGTCACACTGTTGGCCCAGGCCATCATCATCAAGCGCACCTGCGCAACAAGAACACAACAGCTCCAAGCTATCATCTCCTTCGTCGCTAATTATGGACCGTGAACCCATAAAGAGCGCCAACTGGAACGCTCGCTCCGTAGGGGCGAAAAACATTGAGCTTGCAGACTTCCTCCGCAAGCACGACATCGACGTGGGCCTTCTCACCGAGACTCACCTCAAGACCGGTGACAGCTTCTGGCTGCCCGACCACAGCATTGTCCGGCTTGATCGCACCAGCTCCAGGGGGGGCGGTGTCGCGGTCATCATCAAGAAAGGCATCAAGTACTGCACCCTACCCCACTACCGCACTTCGATCATCGAGGCCGTTGGCGTAGAGGTGGAAACATCGACCGGAAACGTCCGGTTCATCGCCGCCTACTGCCCCCGGCAATGTACCGTTAGCAATGGTACAGCACAGCAGTTCAAGAACGACCTTGCCATCATAACCCACACCAATGCCCGCTTTGTAATCGGAGGGGACCTGAACGCCCGGCACGAGGCCTGGCGGAACTACCAGCAGAACCAGAACGGCCGCCTGCTATTCGACCATTCCCAGCATGGTCTCTATTCCGTCTGGTTTCCGGACGAACCAACCTTCACATCACCGACGGGCAACCCATCGACGCTGGACCTGTTCTTGGCAAACACCAGATTAGCCAAGCCGGTTGCCGTCAACGACCTGAGTTCGGACCACCAACCGGTGCTGACCGAGCTGGGCTACAACGTGGCCCCTGCACCGTGCCAGCGGAAGGACTACCATCGAGTCAACTGGGTCCAGTTTCGACGCGTGGTCGACCGCCACATCGACGACAACCCACCGCTCGACACAGTGGATGACATCGACCGGGCCCTGGAGGGTCTCCATCAAGCCATATCCATGGCTGACGAAGAGTGCGTTCGACGAGTTCCTGTGAGGGGTAAGTTTCAAGCAATTGATTCCCACACCAAACTCTTGATTCGGCTCAGAAATGTTCGTAGACGCCAGTTTCAGCGGACTGGGGATCTGCAGCGTAAATACGAAATGGTCGATCTGAATCGGCAGATCGCTTCCAGAATGGTCTCAATCCGGAACGAGAGTTTCGGGCGGCTCGTTCAGAACCTGGACGACCGTTCCAGACCATTCTGGAAGGTTGCCAAGGTGCTGAAGTCTCACCCCAAGCCCATTCCACCACTTAGAGTCAATGACGAACGGCTTATCACCAACGAAGAGAAGGCCAATGCAATTGGGGAGCACATTGCCCAGTCGCATTTGCTTGGCTCTACAATCCCAAGTCCACTCGAGAACCAGGTTGTGCAGTGCGTTCAGACGTTAGATGCCTCCCCTTGTGCCGTCCCTCCAGAAGAACGGATTACAGAGGAACAAATTTGCTCAGCGCTGAAACACAGTACGAACATGAAGGCTCCCGGGTTTGACGGAATATTCAACCTAGAGTTGAAAAATCTCAGCGCGAGGGTGCACTCGCTGCTGGCTGCCATCCTCAACAGATGCTTGGAGCTGCACTACTTTCCAAGCATCTGGAAGGTGGCAAAAATCATCCCGATCCGCAAACCTGGGAAAGACCCTTCACTACCGTCAAGCTACAGACCGATTAGCCTGCTCTCAGCGCTGAGCAAGCTGTTCGAAAAATTGATCCTCAGCCGACTAAACAAGTTTGTGGAGGAACATGACATTCTTCTTCCGGAACAGTTCGGGTTCCGTAAGGGACATTCCACCAATCATCAGCTAGTGCGGGTGATGAATAACATCCGGAGTAACAAAGCTGTATCCAAGTCCACAGCCATGGCCTTGTTAGACGTCGAAAAGGCGTTTGACAATGTCTGGCACGACGGACTTATATACAAGCTTTGTAACTCCAACTTTCCACCATACCTTGTGAAAATCACCCGTAACTATCTCCAGCAAAGGTCGTTCAGGGTGTCGTTGAATAGTTCCCTTTCGGGACAATTTCCGATCCCAGCAGGTGTTCCGCAAGGGAGTCTGCTGGGACCACTGCTTTACAGCATCTACACGTCGGACATCCCTCCTCTAAGAGACGGTTGCGTGTTCTTTCTGTTCGCAGATGACACCGCGATAGCCGTCAAGGGTAGGATGCCTCGTGAAATTACGAACAAGCTCCAACGATGCCTTGACACCTTTACTGATTATGCCACCACGTGGAAAATCAAAATCAACGCCTCGAAAACCCAAGCGATCATGTTCCTTCACAGACAATCATTAAAACTTAAACCGTCTCCCTCCTGTACCGTAATAATGGATGGTACAAGGGTCGAGTGGTCCACTGATGTTACTTATCTCGGGATGTTGTTCGATGAGAAGCTCCTGTTCCGCTCGCACATAGAGAAAACCCTAGTTAAGTGCTCCGCCTTGGTTAGGTGTTTGTATCCGCTCATTTGCCGCAGATCCCGCCTCTCAAGGCAAAACAAACTGGCTGTTTACAAACAGATCATAGCCCCCGCGATCTTCTATGCCGCCCCGGTGTGGGAATCGTGCGCTCAGACCCACAGGAACAAAATCCAGGTTGCACAGAATAGAGTGTTGAGGATGATCCTAGATCGTCCATTCGACACAAGAATAGCAGACCTCCATCAAGAGGCAGAAATTCCCAAAGTAGATTCCAAAATTGATGATATGACAACTAAATTTATTCAAAAATGCAATCTTTCTGAACATGCTTTAATAAGCAATTTGTACATAGTAGGTTAAGTGTATATAGTAGAGTAGGTTAGTTTTAAGCTGTAAATAGTAGTATTAAGTAGTTTCTCTTCAAATTCTAAAAACAAAACAAACCAATCCCACCAAGGTGGTCGACCGTGTACTAAGTCTAGGACTAATTCTGTAAAACAAATTTTGAATTTTGCCCATACCTAAAGATGAAGAAAGCAATTAAATCACTTAGTAAAAATTTATATGGAAATCGTCCAAGTTAAACTAAAATAAAGATCATTTAAACTTTAAAAAATTCAATTAGCTGCTGAAGAAGCAGCTGTGATCTTCACGATATTGTCCAGGTAATTCTTAATAGAAATTTATGATTGATTTTCTTGATACATCCTTGATTTAAGCTGCAGATAAGGTACTGTGAAACCTAGTTTGGATTAATTTTACTGCAAACAAAATCGGGATAGTAATTTGTTCAAAATATGCCACCTAAACAAGTTTTTTTTTTTCAGAACTGATGTAATCCAGGATTGGCAAGAAGGTGAAGAAGAAAGGTGCAGTTCAATTTTTGTCAAAATTTTTCGTAATGTCGTTGTCGAACGGAATTTGGAAGAACGATCATCCGTATGGCGATTCCAGTCGTAGTCACTGCAGCTGGAGGAATATGTGTTCCTTTCGCGTGATTTCTCAACCGTAACGGAGAACGGGAGTAAGAACGAGGCATGTCTGGACCAAACAAAATTAATTTCAATAATGTTCAGTATTATTATCTTTTGTAATTTAATAATAAACATTTTAAATAATCTATAAAAAAAAAGATGAATGTATGCAGGACTCTCAATTCATATGTGATAGACAATATGAAGTTGAGAGTAGAATATTCGACAATTATTGGTTGTTGATACTGACGATTGGTTGTTGATACTGACATTTGAAATTTGCGCGAAACCAAGTGTGAAACACATTATAGTGACGTGCTCATTTTTTTGAGTGTACAACACAACAAACACTTTATCTTCCGTTATCCAATAAGCCTCCTCCATCAGAACGGAATCCGCTACCATTGGTTTCATTGTATGGCAGTATCGCCAACGGGGGGCAGAGCGCTTCCATTACAGAAATGAACGCAAAACGTGGTCAGCACTCACACACTCATCATGAAAAGGTTGCTTTCCAAGGTCGACGACGAAAGAACTGCTGATGAAGAACAATGAGGGGGACCATACAACGATTGCTGCCGAGTAAACAGTCGACCGTGTGGCACACATCGAGAGTGGCTTGCTTTTGTCGAGTGAACACTGTGATAAACACGAGACTGATGCAAAATTTTAAATATGTGCACCACGGTGCTCAAACCGTTCTAAATGGGCGCCAGAGAGACAACTAGCCTGACTTTGCCAGGTCAACGCACTGAGAATTGTTCAACAGGATAGTGGTAGTATGGCGCCGGGGAAACGACGTTTGACGTTTCCGTATTTTCACGTTCTTCGTTTGATGCCATTTTTGCAGTTTTGTGCTCGTCGCCGCGGATTTTATCGGGTTTTATCAATAGTTGGATCATTTGCCAACCTCGTGACGCAGTGCATAAGGCTGGAAAGTGTTGTGAAATATATATAAAAAAACAATATACCAAAATAAGCAACGAAACTAAACATTGCATTTTTGGAGTGTATTTGTGTAGCATTGCACAGTAGGGTGCTTCATTCTGAAAAAAGTGATGAATTTCTGATGGGCCACCCTCCAGTTCGATTCATAGCCCCAAAATATGAACCTGTGCAAAAATTGGTAAAGATTGATGAAGGTTTAGAGGTCGCGCCAATGATTTGAAATTTGTATGGGAATTACTATGGAAGAATTTAAAAAATCGCTTATATCGCTATAACTTTGCTTCTACTTGTCCAAATGTCGAAAAAATTTAGTATGTTATTGCTATGGCAATAAACAAAAAGCCTACAGTTGCTACGCTCAGTTTTGCAGCGTATCAAGAATTATAAAAATGTGAAAAAATGGCAAAATAGGGTAAATTGACAGATGAATATGTACAAGGCAACAACGCCAATTTCATCGCAACAACAACAGGCTTGTTGATCATTGTCATGACAACCACATATTTTTTTTCAACGTTTGGACAACTACAACCAAAGTTAGAGCAATGTAAACGAAAATCAATAATTTCCCATACTAATTCACCAAAATCTCCATACAAAATCCAAATCATTGGCGCGACCTCTAAACCTTCATCAATCTTTACCATTTTTTGCACAGGTTCATATTTTGGGGCTATGAATCGAACTGGAGGGTGGCCTATCAAAAATTCATCACTTTTTTCAAAATGAAACACAGTGGTCCAGAATGCAGATTCAGGTGGAATGATATGTTTTGAGCTTGAAATTGAAACTTTAGACTAAAAGTCTCTTCTACAAAGTTGTTCCTTATAGTTAGGCTCTCATTTTTATGACAATGAATTCTAGGGTGGTTCCTATTATCATTCAAATCAAAAATCGAACTTTTTTGTTTGAATAAATTAAGGTATACATTTTTCGGCAAAGTTATAGCTGAGCTAATTTCAAGCAACTTTGTTGGAAACAACTTTTTTGTATCTCTTAAATTGGCCGATTTTGGGCTATTTTCTTGAATTGAGTAAGGGTGGTTCTAAAAAAAAAACAGTTTTTTTGCTCTAGTTTTCTAATTTCGAATTTCTCAGCAAAGGTGTCTTTAAATAACTTTTAGATCTTAAGAATGCGCACATATTTTCTGCACAAAGCTTGCCAATATCTTTCGCCGATCAAGTGTTCTTCACTAAAGAACACCACAACCTATTCGATCTGTTCAAATCGGAAAACCTAAATTGTACAAGGATGTACGCCGCTTTGCTAAGGTAACAAAACTAGACATGTGAGCTAGTTGAACCAAATTAAAAGTGACACAGGGCATATAGTCGCAGAAACTGGCGCTACCCCCCTCAAGCTGACAGTGACGGCTTCAGCTCAAACCAGAAAAAGAAGAAGGATTATTGGCCAACCTCGTGACGCAGTGCATAAGACTGGAAAGTGTTGTGTAATATATTAAAATAAGCAACGAAACTAAACATTGCATTTTTGGACTGTATTTGTGTAGTGTTGTGAGAGGGGGGAACCAAAATAAAATGGCAGTGTGCCTTAATTTAAATGGGTAGTTTTTTATTCGAATAATTTAAAAACCCCGGTTTATGTGAGCTGTATGACAAGGTAAATGTTTATGTTTTTGTTAATGGTATTTCCAACTTTCACAAAGTGCAGCAATCTTTGCAAAATTGTGTAATTACAGAAGTGATTCCCAAACACACAGACGCTCGCAAAAATGTGCTATGCATTTTTCAAGCTGACTTCCACCTTAATTCAAATAATCAAGCAGAATTCAAGCATTCCGGAAAATACTGCATTACCAAAGTCTCGCCCCTACATAAGCCAAGCCCTAAATTACGCGTCCCAAACTAGCCAGAGGGTAATTTGCAACATGCGACTATTTTCCACTAATATGGGTTCACTAAGGCCGTCAACTGTGTGATTAAAACAAATTATGATAACCTCCTGCTCGTGTGTGTATGTGTGTTTGTGTGACTGGAGGCCACCGATCGAACAACACTCGTCGTGTATTACGATGGTTATCATTATGCTTTGTCTCTGTGTTGTTCCAGTTCTTTTTTCGACTATAGCTGAAGGGTGATAAAGTTTCGCACACAATTTATGACTTCACCATTTGCCTACATTGTGCTTACGCCCACTCTCTTCGCCAGTTCGACGCTCAGTCACGCAAGTCCCAAAGTGCTCTAAATTAGGGGGTTAACTTTCTTCGACTATGACAACAAATCAAGAGTTAAATAACGCTGAGTTGGAAATTTCCGCCCGGAAACTCGAAGGGGTGATGATTATGATGATTGCTTTAATAAAATTTGAATACAACATTTAAGGAACCTAACTAGCCTCGGTCGTGCCACACAAATAAACCACCTGGATTCGTGTTGGAAACTCGCAAACACGTACCCAGTGTGAATCCGGTCACGAAATGATCCCGACTGGAACAGTGCCTCCTGAACCAAGACATGGGGGGGTATAAATAATGAGAAAATACAATAAAAATTTCGATGCTTTTATTCCGAATCGAACCAAAGGACGATAAGCCATGGACCATTAATTTCAATTATCTCCTGCGGTATCATTACACCGGAACCGGTCCACCCAGTTTCCTTCGATTCTAATGCACCGGTATTCCTTTTGAATTTAATGCATCCTCCTTATGCTGGCTCACATCTCGTTCGGACCCTTATTGCCGGGGAACAAAAACTGATCCAGATCCAGAGCAAGAGCCGGGGCACTGCCAACAAATGGTGGAAGAGATACCGAACGGAAAGTGCAGCAAATAAGTGCACAACGTACGTACAATATGTTTATTATGGGAACTACGTGCCATCGGAAAGAGAAGATGCTAAATCTCGCTGTCGCTTGTCGGTTGTGTATTTCCGAATTCCCCTTGTTGGGTGGGTATCTGGCGTAAAACCCGACCACGTCACGGTTGGATACTATTCGGACTGGTTTAGGTGAGCCATCGGCAAAGAAGCGACTTGAAAGGAATCGAAACACCTAATGTATACATTTCATCCCAACCTATGTAGAGTCATTGTTCTTGTGTTTGGCGGATGCAGGGTTGAAGTGTTTCAAACATTGCGTTCTATGTAGTGAAAGAAACGAAAAAAGGTCATGTATTTTTTTTTTTTTTTTTTTTATATGTTTATTAAGGAGACTTTCAGCCCTGGGCTGGTTCGTCTCCCATAAGGTCATGTAGCCATATAAGTCAAATTCTTAATTCTTCACTTATGTTCAATATCACATTCTTTGCTTCTTAAGGCACACCCACATTAGATCCGTTTGCGTTGCGTTGACATAAATTTGACAGTTTGACAATAGATTTAGCTGTCCCTTTACCGCAACGCATCACATTTGGATCGAATTTGGGTGGCGTTTTACTACTATAGAGTCGGTGCCAAAATACGTAAATACCCATATTCCGTCTTGTGATGATCCACAGAATAAAAAAACCTTCCCTTTTCGATGAAAGCTTGATGACCATTTGAGTTGACGTGTGCCTAGACTATTCTGCCCCAAGAGGATTTTTTAAAGCTTTATTAGCTAGATTTTTAGCTCGTTGGCTAGTTCACCTCGTTTAAAAGATAAAAAAAAAATGGCCCCAGAGAAAAACCCTCAACGGAGGGCTTTGAAAAAAAAAGTTAAAATACATACAAACACTTTGACATAAAAGATTGTTGTGGACAACCCTAATGCGGAGTATATCAGTATATGCGACCATCAGCATCCTGCGTGGGTTGTTTGCTCGGCTGGGTATGCCCGTTACTCTAGTCAGCGACAACGGTACCCAGTTAACTAGCGCCGAATTCTGTAACCCGCCAGCCTGTCGAGCCTTCCGTTCTCAACATGGGTGGTTTATGCGCCACTCCCAAAGCGAGACCACCCAGTAGATTGCAGGTTTGCCCGGCCTGAGACCTTCCTGAGGATTAGGTCGATGTTTCCCGAATACGGGGAGAATGCTGACTGACTGCGGGAAAGATTCGCCCGAGAAGATTTCCCGCGAAGTCCCTAAAAATTACAAGTGCACAAGAACAACAATTTGTCCAGAACAGAAGTCACGTGAGCGGGGTTTTCATCACGGGCCAAACCAGATCGATCTATCGTACCAACTGTTAAGATTCGTGAGACGCCAGAGATCAGAATCGGGCTGATCATCCCAGTAAACTACCAAAGCGAACGGAACGACATGGAAACCCCCGAAGACGTTAAAACCTGAGAGCTTTTCCTACTACGCTATCATAAGAAAACCATGTAATTGGGTGTTCAACGGTATTTATTTAGGGGAACATCACAATTGTTGCCCTTTACCTAAGCTCATCTCGACACCAAAGCTCCACTCGAATAAAACAAGCTTTTCCGATCGGTAGGGTAGAGCGCTACTTCGTCGTAATCGCCCATTTCCGTTCTATCGATCAGAAAAGATCAATAATATCAATGATCTCACCGTGCACAAATCAATAATATGTATGTGCCGATGCGTTAGTTCATTAGCTACAACATAAATCCTATTTGAGCGCATTGTATGAATATGTACGCTCATTGTTTTCAAAACAAAAGAAGCGCTCCTAGCGAATTCCCTTTTTCTACGTTTATCCGTAGGACGAAGAAAATCTAATGGCGTTTCAATGCGTTAGGACGGAATTGAAACTCGTAGAACGGATTTAGAATCAAGAAGCAGTGTTAGATTTTAGACAATATCTCAATAATTTGTGACTCTTTATCAAATCCAATGGTACGTATGGGAAGGTGAATAAATTTGCAAGTCATCTTTGACAGAAATATTCCCCTTTTTGTTTAAACTCGTTCAGAAAAGAGGGATAAAGCGTGGGTTGTGCTTAGTTCGACGGAAATTAGATCAAAAACCCTACATTCGTTTGTGTATTGTTTGCTCTCTACATGTCTGCTTGCCTAGGCCTTTATCTTCCCTTCCCTTTCCTCTCCTCTTTCTAATCCTTTAGTGTGCACTACCAATACTATTTACCAGACGTGTGTTCAGCGTGTGTCCTCCTAACTACAGTATGACCCATAAAAAAATGCGACATTGATTACAGCTTATTTTTGGGTTTATTTTAAAACTGTTTTTACCACTATTTTATATGCGTGTATTCGTTAGAATCTCTACTGTCAAGTGATGTAAACAAAACAGTGATTTTCGTTTTAAAAAATTGCAAAAATGTACGCAAAAGAAATTGTTACCAGTTTGCTTCTCGCCCAAAAGTCAGTGAAAGAGATAACAAAGATCGTAGGATGCCACCGGTCCACTGTTCATCGAATTAAACGTTCTCTCCTTGCTGGACCACATCCACGGAAGCCAGGAAGTGGACGTCCGCGATCGGCACGCACTCCAGGGGTCATCAGATCGGTCAAAAGAAAAATAACGGTGAATCCGGTAAGATCGATCCGGAAATTGGCAAAACAAGCCAATATCTCCAACACCTCGATGCAACGGTTGGTCAAAGATGACTTGAAGGCTTCGTCTAGGGCTAGAGTGAAGCGCCACCTGATAACGAACCGGATTAAGGGACTGCGGCTTGAGAGATCTAAGCGGCTTCTCTCCATCTTGAAGAAGAAAAAACCAATAATCGTGTTCTCTGACGAAAAACTTTTCAACATCGATCCGGTGTCCAACACGCGCACTGACCGGTTTATTTCGCCGAAGAAGATCGAGGAGGTTCCTGAGAACATAAAATTTAAGTTTGCCAGCAAGCATCCTGCAGGAGTTATGGTTTTCGGAGCAGTCGCGTCCAACGGCTTGAAAATGCCTCCGGTATTCATCAAAGAGGGTCTAAAAGTGAATACGGAGGTCTACATCGGCATTTTGAAGGACCATCTGATGCCATGGATTAAGGTCAACTTTGGAGAAGACCAATTAGTCGTTTTCCAGCAGGATGGAGCGCCCTGCCATACTTCTAACAGGACCCAAGCTTGGCTCACCGAGAACCTGAATTTTTGGTCGAAGGAGCTTTGGCCCCCCAGCAGCCCGGACTTGAATCCATTGGATTATTCAATATGGGCCTATGTTCAGGCTAAGGCCTGTGAAACCTCCCATCCCAGTGTGGATTCGCTCAAGTCATCCATTCGCAAGGCATGGAACTCGATGCCAGCGTCATATATTACGACCGTGTGTTCCAGATTTCGACCCCGCCTGGAGCAGGTGATCGAGAACCAGGGAGGACACATTGAATAAATGTATTCAAAACATGTCAAATAAACATGGGAAAGCAAAAATATATTTGTTTCAATCAGCAGTTTAGAAGGAATCACATTTAATTGGAAAAAATGTCCCATGTCGCATTTTTTTATGGGTCATACTGTATTCCTGTTCTTCGGGTGCTTCGGGTTTTCACTGGTTAACCCATTCAGTGAGACTCTCACGGACTTTCGTTCGGTCTCATGCGCATAGACGATTGACGAGTGCACGGATGAATTTTGAGTTCACTCACTCGACAAAAAGTGACACAACAGCGGGGCCCTGTTTACTAAAAATGAACACATATGTGTTCATTTTTAGTAAACAGGGCCCCGTTGTTGTGTCACTTTTAGTCGAGTGAGTGAACTTAAATCCATCCGTGCACTCGTCAATACAACGAGAAATGGGTTACATGCATGTACTCACGATTGACTACCTAGGATTGAGGAGACGGCGGCGCGCGGTACCGAAGCTGCGTACGCATGCTGTTCGGTGTTCCGACAGATAACACACGCGCACGCTAGTAAGTCGACCTATTTTGTAGTCTAGGGATTACTACCTTTACCCCATGAACTTCTGGATCCACACACTTTGCCGCCCACTGCACTGCACTAGCTAGAGTTTGCCTAACTTGTCTCTAAAGGAAAGGGAAATGTTTTAACAATCCTACTAGGGATTATCATGTCGTTAACTACCTGTTTAAACACACCAAGACACGATAAAAAAACTGACCACTCTTGCCTCTTCCACAAGTCGATTCGAATTGAACGATTCAAGCTAGGACATTCCTCAGTTAGCCGCTAGTACAGAACTTTGCCCCGGAATCGTGAAATTGAACGAAGTCCAATTTCACGAACACCAAAATTCTCGCAGCATCTCTTTCTAACGAGCTGTTCAAGCATCCAGACAATTTCTCTCCGAAACTCAGGGGGAGGGCGCAAAGCCGAACGGAAACAAAGATCAACGCATTTTAAATGGAAATTTGGCGGGTCAATGTCCGCTTCTCGACGTGGTCGCGTCGGTACGCTCAACAGGCAGTTTTAATTTTATTTTGCGCTTGCATCTGAACGCAGGGAACTCATTTTGTACGACAAGTGTAACTCAACATGAGTGGATATTCTTTGGAGGTGAACACATTTATGAATTTAATTGAAAAAAAAAACGAAACTTCATGCAATTTGATTAAATGAGTATATTGTATAAATATGAATTCTGACCTAACTAAATAAATAACTATCTATGGAAAGCGTACTTGTCACAATTCGCAGATTTCTGCGTTTCTAATGTCATTCAGCACCTCACGACAGCCCCGTTCCATCCACAATCGAATGGCCAGGCGGAACGATTCGTGGATACCTTCCAGCGGGCAGTCAAAAAAAAATCGAGAGGGGGGAGGATCGTTCCAAGAAGCACTGGATATCTTAATGTTGACGTACCGAAGCACGCCCAACCGTGCTGTACTGGATCAGAAAAAATGCGAACGCCAGCGCCAACGAACGACGACCGCAAGAAACCGAGGTCCTTCAACCGAAATGACCCCGTATACGCTAAGCTCTACGGGTTCCTGGTGTCTTCGTCGGGAAGATCGGAGACGTCATGTACAACGTGTCGAATGCTGCGCTCGCATACAAACCAACTTCGGAGTCGCCTTGTTGCTGACATGACGTTGAAGCAATCCGCTGAGCAAGCCACCTCGCACCAGCATTCGTTGCCGCTCGACATTCTGTTGGGTGCCTGGAACTTGCCAAATCAATCGCCAGGTACACTGATACCGGCACCGGCTACGCCTACGCCGTCAGCTGGTTCATCTTCGCCTGCATCAGAGCCTGTCTCCAGTCCTGAGCATACCGGCACGGCTCGTGCTACGTCTACGCCACGTCATGAAGTTTCAGCCATTGTTCCGTCTATGTCAAAGTTATCATCAATGTCAACATTTTGGCGTTCTACCATCCAATCCTCAGTGGAGGATCGGATGGTCGGATGATGCTTGGATGATCAGCTACTTACTCGTATGTACGTCCTATCCACGCGATGGTCCGAGGTGCAAAGAGGCAGAGTTTGCCTCGTGAGAATGCAAGTGCTGAGAAAGGGATTGAATGGTATCTGGAGAGGTAAAAGGGAGAGGGAGAGAGCCGATGATTACTCGCCAATAAGATATTCACTTATGGCAGAGGTGAGCACTAACTGGCGGGATAATAGCCACGAGTGAACTCTCATTCACTGGGGCTGTTCTTATATAATAGAGAGGCCTATACCCCAAAAACACCAACCGAGTTCGAGTCCGCTGTTGAAGTGGAACCGGTGGTAGATCTTCCTAGGCGTTCTTCACGTATCCGAAGACCGCCGCAAAGGTTCGACCCGTACCACCTCTATTAAGAGGGGAGATGTTGTGGACAATCCTAATGCGGAGTATATCAATTTCTTCGTTCGTTCGATACTCCGCAAACTCGCAGGGCTCGCACGCGGCAGCATAGCTGTCACTGGTTGTGGTTGTGAGTTGTTGTTGTTTTGTACCGTATTGATTCAGTTAGTTATGTAACGTCCATTAAAGTTTTTCTTTGTACCGTTTTAACGTGTCGCGTAATAAAGTAGTTTTGTTTAGCGTAACGGTGCGCGTTTCAATACCCTGATGTGAGAACATTCCGAGTGCCATTCCCGGGGTATCGGCGGTACAGAAAAGCTGATACGTGAACAAACCGAGACTGAAAAATTCACTGCTCGAAGAAAAGTACGTTTGATTGAGCTATATTTCGCGTCTGTTATGACTCAAATTTATGTCAAAATTGACGCTCGTATATGTCACTCTCAGAGCACCTATATTAACATTATTTTTTCTAAGTGTGTGGATGAAAGTGTGCGTACGTTAGATTTGGTGGTAGAGCCCAACATCCCTGAGGAAAACCATCACTACAGCCAGGGTGCATGGTTCGTCACCGAGGGTATCACGGATGCTGGCCGGAATCCCGTATAGTTGTCGAAGGTTGTCGTATTGTGGACACACGCCAAGGAAGGGTTCCACCATAGTTGTAGAACTCCTCGGTGATTTTACGAGTGGCCTGGCACCGAGACTGCCACCATTCGATCTTCCAGGCCTCACTAATTAAGCTGGCTATCCAACGTTTGATGTCTTGAGGTGGGACTTTGCTAGAATGGTAGGGACCCAAGGGTCCCGCCCCAGCCAGGCTGTCCGCTTCTTCGTTGCCAGGCACTCCACAATGGCCAGTGATCAAGGCGTATACAGTGCTGGTAGGCGCGAAACGGATTACACTTTGTACCCATGCCTCAGACTGGAGATCCTGGATAACGCTGTGAGAATCCGTTTGGATGGTTGCGACTTCGGCTGAGAAAACCGACCTTTGCTATGCTAGACTGCTGTTGAACGCTTCACCTGGACCGGAAACGCCGATGCCTACACCTGCTTGGAACCGTGTTCCGTCAGTGTACCAGTGAGTGTAGTTGGGGTATATTCCTGCAGTTAGTTCTATAACCGACCTTCCCCAAGCCTCGGAGCTATCTCCTGCTTAAAGCAGTTTTCCTTTATTCGGTTGTCAATTTTGATTCGGGGAAGTTACCAACTTCTATCTCCGAGCCAGTGGCTCTTGTTGACTGGGGGAGATCCAAGTTGGTGGCCATACGGAGGATTCTTTTCCCCTCCTCGAGGAGAAAGATCCTATCAGCATCCGGGGTTTTTGTGGAGAAATCAGCGGCCTAGTTGTGCGAACCCGGAATGGAAGTATTCCTACTTCGATTCAGCCTGCATCGACAGGCGTTCATGGGAGAAGACCGGATACAATGCAGACATAACTGTTAAAAGTCAGAGGTAGGGTTTTGACCAGCTTTTCGCCGGCTGAACAAGTGAGCTCAAGGCCGTAGAGCAGGCGACTGTCGATGATTGCACGTGTAACTTTTAACCGTATGTTGCGGTTGTTGGATAGGTGCTGCCTGGAGATTGTCCGCACCAGGTTTAGTCTGCTACGGCAGTTGGATTGGACGGCTTAAAAGTAAGGTCTTGGTTGCGGTCGATGAGGACGCCCAGGACCTTTAATGTTTTCCGAAGCGGGATGGCAGTGGATGGAGAGGAGCAGACGTGGCACCTGACGCTTTTCGAGGCGGATAGCTGGAAGCCAGCCGTACGGGCACATCTGGCAACAGCTGAGACGGCAGTATGTGCCCTCATTCGGGTGCGGGTCGGAGTTCAGCTGACGAAAACCATCTGGACGTCGTCGGCGTAAACGAAGATAAACATGTTCCGTGAAAGACGACAGAAGACACCATTTATAGCTATCAAGAAAAGCTTCACAATAATGACCGATCCTTAGGGAACGCCCGATTCCTCACAGAAAGTGGCTCGAAAAGAACGATTGGTAAGAAAGTTTTTGGCGAAGTGGACTATCGAGCCATTCAATCCCCAACCGACAAGTTGCTTCAGAACAAGGGGCGTACACGTCCTGTTAAAAGCCTTTGAGATATTGAGAGAGACCATCTCAATGAGGCTGTTGATGCTCTTGGCTTCCTGGAGGACGTCTCCAAGCGTTGCAAAGTATTTTTTTTTTCCTTTGGTTTGTTTTTTCCGTCGATCTTGTTTTCCGTGCTGAACACCAATGCTACCGACGTGCCAGGAAGGCAGCTCCCACACCTGGACCCTACCTACAGACCCATCAACTCATGAACCGGGGACCAACGGCTTTACTTTCCATCCGAAGGAAGGCGTGATCAGAGATGTTATGCCTCAGAACATCCCGGTGGCGCCGACTGGGATTGAACCCAGGCCTGCTGGGGTGAGAGGTTATCACGCTTACCACTACACCACCGGCGCCGTTAAACGTTGCAAAGTATATGAAAGTGCCATATCCCTGCCGAAACGCTAGTTGTCGAGAAGGCAACCATTCGCGACGAACTGTTTTAGTCTGCGATTGACCATCTTTTCCATCACCTTTGCCATGCGGCAGGAGAGTGCAATTAGGCGGTATATGGATACCTCGTGGGATGCTTCATTTGTTTTCGGGATGGGCACTACAAGGCTCTCCTTCCACTTATCAGTGTACACTCTATTCATCCAGAGCTGGTTGTATAACTCTAACAATTTGACGTAACCTGGAACGGGCAAGTGGGTCAGGAGGGGGAGTAGCCAACCTCGTCCGGTCCGGATTTGCAAGTGCTTCGGCTTAACGCAAAGCAAAGCTTCTCCCAGTAGAAGGCCTGGTTGCTAGGGTCCGGTGGTACTTTGAAATTTGCGATGGAGGTAGAGCGGGGCTGTGCGCGGTGTTTAAAATCTTCGTCGTACTCGTTGATACTGGGAAGTACCGAGTTCGTCTGTGACCATTTCAGGGTTGAATACCGTGGATCCATCGACTTGGAGATGCAGTGGAACCATACTTCGCTTTCCACTGAGGGCGTTAAATCGACTGCAAAGGTTAGCCTAGGACTGCGCCTCGTTGATGCTGTCAAGAAAGTTCATCCAGCTGGATTGATTTGCAATTCTCACTTTTTGGCGGCACTGGTTGTGGAGTTTGTGGTAGTTGCCGAGGGCAGTTTCGTGATCGGGGTCGTCAAGGCGGAGGCACTTGAGTTTTCGCAGTGTCTTTCGACTTTTCGTCCTGGTTTGCTGCTCGTTTTCGGAACGGAGGAGCTGCTATACGGGTTGCGTTGCTCTAGAAGAGAACGGATACTGGTGTCGAATTTTGCGCAGTCTGCTAATAAATAGCTGGAAGGTTCGGCAAAGCAAGAAATCCCTTATGAAGTGAAGGTCCCATTCTACTAGTTGTACGATGACGTCAGGCATCCAAGACCTATTAGATGCTTTTGAGACGTCCAATATGACTAGCTCGATATGTTTTTCCGAAGAGAAGCCATCCCACAGGACTTTGCCAAGGGTATTGAAGTAGGTTTTGACCATATGTCGAATAAAATTCGCCGCCGCACGAAGTTGACTGTCTACAAGACGCTGATTAGACCGGTGGTCCTCTACGGCCACGAGACCTGGACTATGCTCGTGAAGGACCAACGTGCCCTTGGTGTTTTCGAACGGAAGGTGTTGTGTACCATCTACGGTGGAGTGCAGATGGATGACGGAACGTGGAGGAGGCGAATGAACCACGAATTGCACCAGCTGCTGGGAGAACCATCCATCGTCCACATTGCAAAAATTGGGCGACTACGGTGGGCTGGGCACGTCGTAAGAATGCAGCACGACGACCCAGTGAAAATGGTTCTAGAAAGTGACCCAACAGGAACAAGAAGAAGAGGCGTGCAGTGGGCAAGGTGGATCGACCAAGTAGAAGGTGACCTGCGGACCCTTCGCATGGATCGAGTAGTAGAGTGGAGACGACTTCTTCGGACAGCAGAGGACAACAAGGCCTTAGTCTGATTGGTAAGATAAGGTAAGTATTTGACCCATGTCCAGGTCTAAAAAAAATTTTTGGCGCTGATCGAGTAGTCTTTTAGTTTCCATAAAATTCAGGAGTCGCCTATTGACCATTCGCTCGATGATTTCAGAGGAACAGCAGGTTAAGGATATGGGGCGATAGTCATGTGCCTGTTTTTCGGTTTTCCCCAGTTTTTTAATCGGGACGACAAGGCTAGGTGTCCATTCAGTGGGAAGGGTGTTCTGGGTCCATTCCAGGTTGTACAGCTCCAGAAGCTGGAGTTTACTCTCTGGTGGAAGGTTCTTAAAGAAGAGGGTAGCCAATTTGTCTAGTCCTGCGGAGTTACCTCTGGCCTGGGTAAGAGCCAACGTAAGCTCGTTCGAAGGGTAAGTTGATATCCGATGTGATTGATTCTTCAGGGATAATCATAGTGGAGAGGGAAGAGGTAGAGGCGGCCTTGGATTTACGGAACTTGTTGCTGTGGAGAGGGATGCAAAATGTTCCCCGAGTATGTCGTTGACCATCACTGGATCAAGGGTGGTGGTCCCCGAGTGCTGCATAGCTATTCCATGGGATCTCCTTTTACCTCTAATAGCGTTGAATCTGCCCCAGGTTTCGCTGATAGTTTGGTTTGGGCTGATACTGTTTAGAATATCTTCCCAGGTACGGCGCTTGGTCACGCGAATTACTTGACGACACTCGTTCCTTTTGGAACGATAGTGCGTCTTTATCGGGATGGTCCTTTAGAAGTCGTTTAAACGCTCTGAGCGCTTTCTTTCTTCTCTTAACTACTTCCTTGGTGAACACGTTCCGGCTTGGGGCTAGTTCTCGGGATTGCTGTATATGCGGCTTGAAATATTAGGCTATGAAGTCGGTGAAGGTGGCTGGATTGGATTCATCAGATGCTTCAGATATAGTCGTTTGGTAGCTGACCCAGTCGGCTTCTTTAAAGAGCCAACGTGGCCGGCGGGAGATGTCGGTCGGTTTGCAGTCCATACGGCTCTTGATTGGGTAGTGGTCGCTACCCATGGTGTCATCGTGAACGTTCCAAAGGAGACGGTAGATGACGCAGGAGCTAGCCAGGGAAACGTCAATGGTGGTTTCCCTCTGACCACTAGAAAAGGTGTTTGACAGATCATTGAGGGTAATAAACTCAAAGGATTCAGCTGTTTCAAAGACGTCGCTTCCTCTGCGGTTGTTCGTCGAGCTTCCCCAGATTTGCGGCCATGCAGAGAAGAAAGGATCTTCGATAATTTTCCTTTGATCTCGGGAACGGGCTGGCATGGCAACCCAAGTAACAATTGGGTTCTTTAAGGGTATTTAGGTTAATGCATATTCGTAATCTGCACTAAAAATGGAACCCAAACCCAAAATTTCCTCAATTTTGGTACACTGGAACTATTTTAAATAAGTACGATTACATTTGCAAAAATCACCTTATTAGCGCCCATCGGTGTCATTTTGTATGGGGCAAGCTGTCAGTTTGCCCGTTTAGTGTCAAACAGTGAAGTTATTATTTTGCTTGAAATCTTGATTTAAAAATCAAGATGAAAGTGTGTGGGTTCGAAAAAAATATCGTTCTGCTCAAAAAACGAAGCTCTTTCAGATTTTTCAAAATTAAAGAACCCAATTCAAGCTGAACAGTAAGAACAGAAGCTGATTATTGGTTGATTTAAGTTGTACAAAGCTGATTTACAGCAGGCTGAATATATAATTGATTAGTAGTGAATGAAGCTAATTGTATCACCATAATTCAACCTCAATAAGGTAGCTGATATAAAGATTGAACAAGCCTTATTTTAGCTTAACACTTATCCACAAATCAGCAATGCACTACAAATATTTTGATAGCCTGATTTTCTGGCATTTTATTTCTTATAAATTCAAAGCCTTACCTCTAATACCAAGCAGCGCAGCAGTAGAGACAAGACAGACGAGTTTTTCTAGTGATATATCAAGGTAGAAGTGGAATTTCTGTGTTTTGACTGCTATAATACACTGAATTTTCAGACAGGATTCCAAAAATATAATTCAATTGTGGCACTAAACCAGCTTCCACATGATCATCGAAATAAATTGCGCACTTGTGTACACATTGTGTTAACACCACTTGAAAATGAAAGGAACGTTTTACCTTAGAGGTAACTCTAAGACCAGAAGGTCCCGAAGAAACGTGCTCTACTTTTTGGCTCAGCTCTGGTACTCTCTTCGGTCCCAAGCAAATCGATGCACCCCTGGAAACATAGTAAAATCCACGAACCCCTTGTTTATCTGTCAAACTTTCATAGCGAATCAAAACAAATATTGTGAATTTTGACTAGAATGGGGTACGTTGATCGATTTGCTTGGGACCAATGAGCCAATTTTAAATCGTTAGTTTCAAACCGGTGGTTTTACTGTCACCAGTTGTTGTTAACAATTTCGGCTTGCTGTACTCTTGTACTCTACCGGTTGCTGTAATTCAATTTAAATTTGACGTGTTTCAAGTTAATGATCATAAATTTTGCCACACATTTGCTTAAGTGGTCCAGTAGGTATGATTTATGCCTGTGAATCAGCGACTGCCAGTTTGTATTCCAAATTGCAATGGTAATTTTTAGACTTATAAAAACAATATAAATATGTAAATCTAACTCGTCAGCACTTTGTTGCAGTCCCATAAAAATAAATAATATATGAAGTGGTCTTCCATATTTTTTAAATAAAACTAGAAAGCTTGAAGGTTGAAAAAGGCTGTTATTTAATGCCTTAAAGGGCTTATAATTTATATAACTGCCCAAGTAACAATTCAAGCTGAACATTAAGAACAGAAGCTGATTATTGGTTGATTTAAGGTGTACAAAGCTAATTAACATCAGGCTGAATATATAGTTGGTTAATAGTGCATGAAGCGAATTGTATCCCCATAATCCAACCTCAATAGGTTAGCTGATCCAAAGCTTGAACAATCCTTATTTAATCTTAACACAACTCCACAAATCAACAATCCGTAACACATATTTTGATAGCTTGATTTGTTAAATGCCGTCAGTGTCTGTGTCACTCCCTACATGTCCGGCATTTTAGTTCTACTAAATTTACTGCCTACCTTTCTATTAACAGGCAGTGGCAGCAGTAGAGACAAGAAAAAGGAGATTTTTAGGAATAGCTCCAGGTAGATGTAGGCTGCGACGACGTCGGAAGTATACATTTATAATCCTGTATTTTGTCTGTTATATTTCACTGAAATTTCAGACCGCATTCCAAAAATATTACTCAATTATGGTACTAAATTAGCATCCAAATGACCATCAAAATAAATCACGCACTTCTGTCCACATTGTGTTAACAGCACTTGAAAATGAGAGGAATGTTGAACTGTCATCAGTTGTTGCTTACAATTCTGCATTGCTGTATAATACTCTTCCGGTTGCTGTTATTCAACTTAAATTTGACATGCTTCAAGTTAATGATCATATCTTTTACCTCACATATGCCTAAATGGCTCAGTAGGTATGGTTGACGCCTATGAATCAGCGACTGCCGGTTCAAATCCCGCAATGCAAAGGTAATTTTTAGACTTATATTAACAAATATGTTAATCCAATTAGTCAGCAAAAAGTTAAAGCAGTTCCATAAAAATGCATAAAATAAGATATGAAGCGGTCCGCCATTATTATTTTTGAAATAAAACTAGAAGGCTTAACAAGGGTTGGAAAAGACTGTTATTTAATGCCTTAAAAAGCTTTTAATATATTTTACTGTTAAGCTTTTGGCTGATTAAAATCACCAAATTTAGATGTTTAAAAGCTGAATAAAGGTTGTCGTGGTCTATGTACAGCAATTATTCAAACTTAGGTTGAATTAAAATCGATTGAACAACACGTGTCAAGCATCAAATTTTTACCTGGGAAGTAGACCGAAATCACAGTGACGGCGACAATCTGGAGATCGGTGTCGAGCGGGATAGTGGTAAACGGGAAGCGGGGAATGGATTCCAATGGCAGAATTGTGTCGTGAGTTATGGTTGTTGTCAAGGATCCATCTGTATTGACCTGATAGGGTTCGGTTTATGCGTTCTAGATTGGCGTGATGTATTTCCTGGATAACAAGAATAGAGGTTTGTCAGAAAACAAGCAGACCCAATCTTGATTCCAGATCCAGTTTGGAGCTGAATAATAAATGAATTCGCTATAAAATAAAGAATATTTTTCGCAAAAACCATTTCGATGTAGTATCCCCTGGTGTTGTAAAATTTTGATGCGATGCTAGTCCTCCTCATCCCAAGAAAAATAACTGATTCATTATTTACGTGAGCGACGCTACAACGTTTTGCATTTCTAAACTACATTACTCATCAACTACTAATTGAAACATTTTGAACTACTCGCATCAGAAACTCTTGATAAATTTTTATAGCAAATTTAGCGCACTTTATTAATCTGCGTTAATATTAAGAGGTTACTTTTAATTTTTTAGTTACACTGTAAAAAATTAGGCGAAACCATCGTAACGTCACGTAGAACGTGCCTTCTGTATTTATTCAAACTGGAAGAGAAACGGAAAGCTACTGATTGATCCTTGGAGTCTCAATCAGAGCCTCTAAGTCCCACTTATTTTTGAGGTATTCGTTGGAGTAGCAAGATACTGATACCTTTGGTTTGTTTTTTCCGTCGATCTTGTTTTCCGTGCTGAACACCAATGCTACCGACGTGCCAGGAAGGCAGCTCCCACACCTGGACCCTACCTACAGACCCATCAACTCATGAACCGGGGACCAACGGCTTTACTTTCCATCCGAAGGAAGGCGTGATCAGAGATGTTATGCCTCAGAACATCCCGGTGGCGCCGACTGGGATTGAACCCAGGCCTGCTGGGGTGAGAGGTTATCACGCTTACCACTACACCACCGGCGCCGTTAAACGTTGCAAAGTATATGAAAGTGCCATATCCCTGCCGAAACGCTAGTTGTCGAGAAGGCAACCATTCGCGAGGAACTGTTTTAGTCTGCGATTGACCATCTTTTCCATCACCTTTGCCATGCGGCAGGAGAGTGCAATTAGGCGGTATATGGATACCTCGTGGGATGCTTCATTTGTTTTCGGGATGGGCACTACAAGGCTCTCCTTCCACTTATCAGTGTACACTCTATTCATCCAGAGCTGGTTGTATAACTCTAACAATTTGACGTAACCTGGAACGGGCAAGTGGGTCAGGAGGGGGAGTAGCCAACCTCGTCCGGTCCGGATTTGCAAGTGCTTCGGCTTAACGCAAAGCAAAGCTTCTCCCAGTAGAAGGCCTGGTTGCTAGGGTCCGGTGGTACTTTGAAATTTGCGATGGAGGTAGAGCGGGGCGGTGCGTGGTGTTTAAAATCTTCGTCGTACTCGTTGATACTGGAAAGTACCGAGTTTGTCTGTGACCATTTCAGGGTTGAATACCGTGGATCCATCGACTTGGAGATGCAGTGGAACCATACTTCGCTTTCCACTGAGGGCGTTAAATCGACTGCAAAGGTTAGCCGAGGACTGCGCCTCGTTGATGCTGTCAAGAAAGTTCATCCAGCTGGATTTATTTGCAATTCTCACTTTTTGGCGGCACTGGTTGTGGCGTTTGTAGTAGTTGCCGAGGGCAGTTTCGTGATCTAGGTCGGCAAGGCGGAGGCACTTGAGTTTTCGCAGTGTCTTTCGACTTTTCGTACTGGTTTGCTGCTCGTTTTCGGAACGGAGGAGGCGGCACCGTCTTGAATCACTTCAGTATAGTCTAGGGTGCTATACGGGTTGCGTTGCTCTAGAAGAGAACGGATAAATACCTGAAAGGTTCGGCAAAGCAAGAAATCCCTTATGAAGTGAAGGTCCCATTCTACTAGTTGTAGGATGACGTCAGGCATCCAAGACCTATTAGATGCTTTTGAGATGTCCAATATGACTAGCTCGATATGTTTTTCCGAAGAGAAGCCATCCCACAGGACTTTGCCAAGGGTATTGAAGTAGGTATTTGACCATATGTCGAATAAAATTCGCCGCCGCACGAAGTTGACTGTCTACAAGACGCTGATTAGACCGGTGGTCCTCTACGGCCACGAGACCTGGACTATGCTCGTGGAGGACCAACGCGCCCTTGGTGTTTTCGAACGGAAGGTGTTGCGTACCATCTACGGTGGAGTGCAGATGGATGACGGAACGTGGAGGAGGCGAATGAACCACGAATTGCACCAGCTGCTGGGAGAACCATCCATCGTCCACATTGCAAAAATTGGGCGACTACGGTGGGCTGGGCACGTCGTAAGAATGCAGCACGACGACCCAGTGAAAATGGTTCTAGAAAGTGACCCGACAGGAACAAGAAGAAGAGGCGCGCAGTGGCAAGGTGGATCGACCACGTAGAAGGTGACCTGCGGACCCTTCGCATGGATCGAGTAGAGTGGATACGACTTCTTCGGACAGCAGAGGATAACAAAGCCTTAGTCTGATTGGTAAGATAAGGTAAGTATTTGACCCATGTCCAGGTCTAAAAAAATTTTTGGCGCTGATCGAGTAGTCTTTTAGTTTCCATAAAATTCAGGAGTCGCCTATTGACCATTCGCTCGATGATTTCAGAGGAACAGCAGGTTAAGGATATGGGGCGATAGTCATGTGCCTGTTTTTCGGTTTTCCCCAGTTTTTTTAATCGGGACGACAAGGCTATGTGTCCATTCAGTGGGAAGGGTGTTCTGGGTCCATTCCAGGTTGTACAGCTCCAGAAGCTGGAGTTTACTCTCTGGTGGAAGGTTCTTAAAGAAGAGGGTAGCCAATTTGTCTAGTCCTGCGGAGTTACCTCTGGCCTGGGTAAGAGCCAACGTAAGCTCGTTCGAAGGGTAAGTTGATATCCGATGTGATTGATTCTTCAGGGATAATCATAGTGGAGAGGGAAGAGGTAGAGGCGGCCTTGGATTTACGGAACTTATTGCTGTGGAGAGGGATGCAAAATGTTCCCCGAGTATGTCGTTGACCATCACTGGATCAAGGGTGGTGGTCCCCGAGTGCTGCATAGCTATTCCATGGGATCTCCTTTTACCTCTAATAGCGTTGAATCTGCCCCAGGTTTCGCTGATAGTTTGGTTTGGGCTGATACTGTTTAGAATATCTTCCCAGGTACGGCGCTTGGTCTCGCGAATTACTTGACGACACTCGTTCCTTTTGGAACGATAGTGCGTCTTTATCGGGATGGTCCTTTAGAAGTCGTTTAAACGCTCTGAGCGCTTTCTTTCTTCTCTTAACTACTTCCTTGGTGAACACGTTCCGGCTTGGGGCTAGTTCTCGGGATTGCTGTATATGCGGCTTGAAATATCAGGCTATGAAGTCGGTGAAGGTGGCTGGATTGGATTCATCAGATGCTTCAGATATAGTCGTTTGGTAGCTGACCCAGACGGCTTCTTTAAAGAGCCAACGTGGTCGGCGGGAGATGTCGATCAGTTTGCAGTCCAGACGGATCTGGATTGGGTAGTGGTCACTACCCATGGTGTCATCGTGAACGTTCCAAAGGATACGGTAGATGATGCAGGAGCTAGCCAGGAAAACGTCAATGGCGGTTTCCCTCTGACCACTAGAAAAGGTGTTTGACAGGGTAATAAACTCAAAGGATTCAGCTGTTTCAAAGACGTCGCTTCCTCTGCGGTTGTTCGTCGGTCTTCCCCAGATTTGCGGCCATGGAAAGAAGAAAGGATCTTCGATAGTTTTCCTTTGATCTCAGGAACGGGCTGGCATGGCAACCTAAGTAACAATTCAAGCTGAACAGTAAGAACAGAAGCTGATTATTGGTTGATTTAAGATGTACAAAGCTGATTAACAGCAGGCTGAATATATAATTGATTAGTAGTACATGAAGCTAATTGTATCCCCATATTTCAACCTCAATAAGTTAGCCGATCTAAAGATTGAACAAGCCTTATTTTAGCTTAACAGTTATCCACAAATCAGCAATGCACTACAAATATTTTGATAGCCTGATTTTCTGGCATATTTTTTTCTTCTTAATTCAAAGCCTTACCTCTAATACCAAGCAGCGGCAGCAGTAGAGACAAGGTAGACGAGTTTTTTTTTAGTAATATATCCAGGTAGAAGTGGAATTTCTGTGTTTTAACTGCTATATTGCACTGAATTTTCAGACAGGATTCCAAAAATATAACTTAATTGTGGCACTAAACTAGCTTCCACATGACCATCGAAATAAATTGCGCACTTGTGTCCCCATTGTGTTAACCCACTTGAAAATGAAAGGAACGTTTTACCATAGAGGTAACTCTAAGACCAGAAGGTCCCGAAGAAACGTGCTCGACTTTTTGGCTCAGCTCTGGTACTCTCTTCAATCTCAAGCTAATCGATGCACCCCTGGAAACATAGGAAAATCCACGAACCCCTCGTTTATCTGTCAAATTTTCATAGCGAATCAAAACAAACATAGTGTAGTACTGGAATTTATACTAGAATGGGGTACGTTGATCGATTTGCTTGGGACCAATGGGCTAGTCAAGTAGTGAGCCAATTTTAAATCGTTAGTTTCCAACCGGTGGTTTTACTGTCACCAGTTGTTGTTTACAATTCTGCATTGCTGTATAGTACTCTACCGGTTGCTGTTATTCAACTTAATTTTGACATGTTTCAAGTTAATGATCATACATTTTGCCACACATATGCTTAAGTGGTCCAGTAGGTATGATTGATGCCTGTGAAACAGTGGCTGCCGGTTTGAATCCCGTAATGCAATGGTAATTTGTTAGACTTATAATAACAATATTAATATGTAAATCCAATTAATCACCACCATGTTGCCCATAAAAATATATAAGATATGAAGCGGTTTTCCATATGTTTTAAATAAGGGCTTAGCTTTAGAAGGCTAAACAAGGGTTGGAAAAGCCTGTTATTTAATGCCATACGAAGCTTATAATGTATATAGCTACTAAGCTTTTAGCTGATTAAAATCACCAGATTAAGATGTTTAAAAGCTGAACAAAGGTTAACGTGATCTATGTACAGCAATTATTCAAACTTAGGCTGAATTAAAATCGATTGAACAAAACTTATTAAACATCAAATTGTTACATGGGAAGTAGACTGAATTCACAGTGACGGCGACAATCTGGAGGTCGGTTTCAAGCGGGATAGTGGTAAAAGGGAAGCGGCAAATGGATTCCAATGGCTGCATTGTGTCGTGAGTTATGGTTGTTGTCAAGGATCCATCTGTATTGACCTGATAGGGTTCGGTTTATGCGTTCTAGATTGGCGTGATGTATTTCCTGCATAACAAGAATAGACGTTTGTCAGAAAACAAGCAGACCCAATCTTGATACCCGATCCAGTTTGGAACTGAATAATAAATGAATTCGCTATAAAATAAGGAATATTTTTCGCAAAAACCATTTTGATGCAGCATCCCCTGGTGTTGTAGAATGTTGATGCGATGCTTTACTCCTCATTCCAAGAAAAATACATGATTCATTATTTAGGTGAGTGACGCTACAACGTTTTGCATTTCTCAACTACATTACTCATCAACTACTCATTAAAACATTTTGAGCTACTCACATCAGAAACTCTTGATAAATTTTGCGTTAATATTAACGGGTCACTTTTAATTTTTTAGTTACACTGTAAAAAATTAGGCGAAACCATTGTAACGTCACGTAGAACGTCCCTTCTGTATTTATTCAAACTGGAAGAGAAACGGAAAGTTACTGATTGATCCTTGGAGTCTCAATAAGAGCCTCTAAGTCCCACTTCTTTTTGAGGTATTCGTTGGAGTAGCGAGATACGAGTGCATTGCTTTGATAGCCACTTCTGGCTAAGAGGAATTTGCCATGATATCCTAGTAAATCTTGCTAATCACTATTGATCTCAGACCAAATTGTTGTAGGCCTTTTTAGACCATGCAGAGCAGCGTAAGTGTGTGTAGCAAGATTTTGAGTATAAGATTGGTAGGCTGATTGATAGGACCATAAAACCAGATTTAATTGCGGTGCATGACAAGGCAATGGTAAATCTAAAGAAAACAGTAGCACCACTTACCAAATGCCCATATGTTCGCAACATTAAACGGCACAATTGCTACAACACTGAGCCGTCCCAAAAGAAGGAAAGAATAACCTAATCCGGCAAAAAGCTTTACCGATGCCCCAACAAAACACTCGTGACTTTGTTTACAGCCACTCTAAAATCACGTATCTTAATAAATAGAAAAATAGTTACACTTTGGCGCTGCTTTCCTTTCGTGCTCCTTCCCCTGCGGACAAAACAGATAGGTTGTGTAATGTGCAGCTAGTTGGGGCTGCATCGCTGCACCCACTAGTGAGCAGAAACCCACACCGGAAAAAGAGTTACAGCAGCGAGCAACACCAGTGGCTGGTTGCACAACCATTAAAATAAATGGAATTTTATTAGTCCAAAACCCAGCTACATCAGAGGTCACACTGTTGGGTGGAAATGGTAAACGGGAGCAAAACCCGACTCGGAGAGCAGCAGAATAAATTCTGCAAATATTGGTAACATTTTGCACTGCCAGTACGGCTCTTGACTTTTGCTTCCGTAATGCTGGTTGAGCTGAGCTGGCGAGCTGGGTGGCAAATATTAGCTAGAAGTGGTGGGTGGGAGATGCGGGGCTGATGAAAAACTAATGGGCTGAGGTTTCTGCGGGTTGCCCAGCGGTGAGTCTCAAAACAGGAAACCACTTCAATCTGCTCCTTCGTTTGCGTTTGGATTTGGTGAGTACAGTGAGAGGGAATATTCGGGCATGGACTCTTGTTTACTGCACCGCACCGCATCTCCGCCCCCTCGGGAGCACACTAGTTGCGCAAGAGTTGGTGCTTCTTGCGGGCCCGATGTCGACGACGACGACTGCTGCCGAAGAAAGAGAATTATCCATGGACTTAATTAAAGTTTCATCTGAACTTTCAAAGATGTCTGTGTGTTCGATGGTAAGATGGATAGATGGAGTCGGTTGGAAACAGATAACAGAGTGGTACGTTTTGATACGATCGGTTTCGCATGTCATCAAAAGGGAATTAGAACTTGCGAGTAAGTTAGATTGAAAAGCTGTGACGAAGTGAATTGTGGTTGGAGCAATGCTTTTGGAAGCGGATTTTGAAATCACAGAGTCAGCAAAAATAGACGAAAACCATTTGGCTGAAATTAGCCTTAGGATGATCCTGAACAGTCTCCGTGGACTCTTAATTCTGACATCCATCAACTGGCTGGAACTCAGACACTGGAGGAGCGACGAACACCTCTGGAATGGTTCAGGGCAGGCCTGTCATGGTGGTTACTCGTGGTGGAAAATTTTGAGAACTCAAGTGACAATAGGAAATAATACACAAACAGTAGAAAGACGTAGCGGCACCAGTGGTGTAGTGGTAAGCGTTATTACCTCTCACTCCAGCAGGCCTGGGTTCAATCCCAGTCGGCGCCGCCGGGATGTTCTAAAGCATAACATCTCTGATCACGCCTTCCTTCGGAAGTGAAGTAAAGTCGTTGGTCCCCGGTTCATGAATTGATGGGTCGATAGGTAGGGTTTAGGTGTGGGAGTTGTCTCCCTGGCGTCCGTAGCATTGGTGCTCAGCACGGAAAACAAGATCGACGGAAAACAAATCAACGAAAAAAAAAGTAGGGAGAAGAGTAACAAATATGCAATTGAATTGTTTCCTTGTATGATTTATTTTTATTTCTTGAAAAGAGCAATACTTTATAGAATATGTTATCTACTTCAAATACTTTCAATTCATGAAGATCCTTATACACGAAAAAACTGGAACCTCAAACAAGTTTTGATTAAATTTTACTGGCCTGCCATGAATGGTAGGGCAACCTTTACTGGTAGAATTAGCAGTAATTATTCGAGCAATTTATTTTTATTTAGTGAGAAGCCAAGAGTTTTGAAAACCATCATTCAATAAAAAATGTTCATTGATTTGACACTGTACTCTACCCCTTGTTATTTTCACAGCATTAAACACTTTACCTGATGCATTATTTTGTATGGGTGCATTGTTTCGTTTGTACATTCTGTTAGCAACTTGCTGTAAAATATTATTTCCTTGCCTGATTTTTTATTTGATAAGGACAATTTTCAAACGGATAAGAAAAAGTTATCTGTAAGCATCCTAATCTTTCTAGATCGTTGAAAACGTGTTCTAAGTTGTGTATATTATTTGTCACATACTCGATTCCGTATATATATTTGTATTCTTCTATATAAAAAGCTAAAAAACTAAAAAAAAAACTCCAATCGACTCCATCAAAACCATTCACTTGAATGAAGATCTGGTACTTATCTGCATTCCATCCCAGTACTACGAATGACGGAATTTCATCTCTCGTCTCTGAGTGTCTGGGTCTGGAGAAACACGAAAAACCACGGGTTACAAAATTGGTTCCCAGAGGAATAGATCCATCCACGTTGAACTACATTTCCTTCAAAGTCGTCGTTAATCAAAATAAACGGGATGTTGCCCTTTCCTGTGATTCGTGGCCAGAGGGTATTCAATTCCGTTAGTTCGATGATTCCCGGTCGAAGAAAGTCACCAAAATCGCTCGAATTGGTCCGGAACATTGACAGCAGTATCAGGATTCTTCCCTTTCGAGGACTGACGCACTGATGAGATGACCTGGGACGCAACAACACAGCGCTTTGGAAGCCTCTGATCCATCCGAAGCAGTCGAGTCGTTAGAAGATCCAATCAACCAAAGTCGTCCTGGCCCTGCTATCGATAATGGCGACGAGATATTCCAGCCTGTACCCACAGGCAAGTATCGTAACATACCTAAACCTCCATCTTCTGAGCCACTTTACGCTTCCAGCAACGATAACGTAATTCTAATAAATGGGCAGTCTATACAACATTCATCTATTTACTCTGGGACGCAGTGATGTCAGCATCTTAGAAGCCACCGATCCTCTCACCACAGTCGTGCCTCTGCAGCCGTCGTTCATCAGTCGTCCCGGCCCTGTGTGTGAGCTTGGAAACGTGGTCTTCCGACCGCACACAACAGGCAATTCCGATTTCTTATGACCAGATCAATTCCTGACTCGTTCACCGGTTTCAGCGCTACAACGATCAACCATGATTCTTCATTTACCAGCATAACTCTGGGACGCAACGATGTTAACTCAAAGAAAGCCCCCTAATCCCCCCAATACAGTCAAGCTTTTCCCGCCTTCGTTCACCAGTCGTCCTGGCCCTGTGTGTGGGATTGGAGCTGCCCAACTAAAAATTTTCGCAATGTAAACGCTTTACTCATTTCATTTATACAGCCTCAAGCTGTATTCAAATGTTATGCGATATGAGGAAACCTTTACTCAACTTCTTTTCAAGCAAATCTGGCGAACTTAGTCAGCTAGTTATGGCTGTTGGGACGGTTGGGACAAGCTCTTATTGCATATCCATTTACGCTTCTATACAGCTGATATCGTGCTGTTTAGTTGTGTGTGAACTTGAAAGGCGCTTATTCAACCTTTTCCCGGCTATCCAATAATTACTACACAGCTTTCTCTGGATGCCTTTAACACTTTTTTTTGTTGGAGGATATAATTAGGTTTATTTAACTGTGAATCAAATTAATCAAAATTAGTTATAAGATTACCACCAAATGTATGTACCTTGCACCGGAAACCTGAAATCGAACTCGAGACGACCGCATTTGCAAACCTTGACAATACCAACTTAACTACGGCAACACTTTGAACTGATGTAAACAAATCTACACGCCCTTTTACAACAAGATCGCTGAGTAGAGGCTTTATAATAGTGTACATGAATCAATTTTCTCGATTAGTTACTTCAGCTTTGCAAAGGAGCAGAGTAAAAGCTATGAAACTGCACACGTCTAAAAGTAAACCTTGTTAACTGTAAAAATGCATCCAAAGTAGCGCTAACACAGTTAACTGAGTACAGCTTGTTTAGTTGTTGAAAAAGCACTTTTGCCTCTTTTTTAATTACCATAGAACTGATTGGGAGCAATATCGAACATTTGTGGAACATAACTTCAATACAAATATTCCTTTGCAAACCAAAGATGAAATTAATTATGCTCTTGAATCTCTGACGACTTCTATAGTTGAAGCAAGAGCTGCCTCAGTACCAAAATGCGAGGTTAAATTCGATTCAATTATAATAGACGACGATCTTCAGCTCTTAATCCGTCTTAAAAATGTCCGTAGGAGACAATATCAAAGAACACGCGATTCTGCCATGAAAGTTATCTGGCGGGATTTGCAAAAACAAATTAAAAAGCGATTCTCTGGCCTGAGGAACGAAACTTTTGAAAATAATGTTTTTAAATTAGACCCGAGTTCCAAACCCTTTTGGAAAGTCACAAAAATTTTGAAAAAACCTCAAAAGGCGAACCGACTCCTCTGAACGGCCGCCGACGTAGATCTCCCTCCAGTGGCCAGGGTCTACTGGCACGGAGACAAAAGTTGGCAATCGCACAAGATTAAAATTGACAGCGGAATCAAGGACCACTTCAGGGCAGGAGACAACTTGCTGGCTTTACGCCGGACAGTTGTCGAAACTCTCGGGGCGCACTACAAAGGTTATGAAGTTAGGTACACCAACGGCTCTCTCTCCAGGAGCGGAGTGGGAATGGGGGTCTCCGGAGATGATCTGCTAGTGAGCAGATCGCTTCCGACTCAATGCTCGGTGTTCTCAGCTGAGGCAGCGGCCATTCTCCACGCGGTTAAGTTACCGGTCGATATTAGTCGTAACTGACTCACACAGCGTGATATTGGACCTAACAACAGAAACACCGAAGCATCCGTGGATCCAAAGGACGGTAAAGCACGCGCTGCCCAACACTGTATTGATGTGGACACCCGGTCATTGTGGGATCCAAGGGAACGTAATAGCCGACCACCTCGCCGGCTCAGGCCACACTGGACCCAGGTCCACCGGAAATGAACCGCTCCAAGATGTCAGAAAGTGGATCAAGCGGACTGTTCGGAGAGCCTGGGACACCGAGTGGAGGAACAACAGGACACACCACCTTCGGAAGATCAAGGCGACCACCGGAACCTGGAAGGATCGATCAAACCTAAAAGAACAACGGACTTGCAGCCCGGTTGAAAACTCTCTGTATCCCAGTAACGGCACTGTTCATTCCGCAATTGGTGCGGTAAGGTTGAGGTCGTAGCAACGCATTGTTCCGTAGAGATCTTGGTCGCACATACAAGTTGATTCGTTGTAGGATTTCAGGACAATCAAATCGACCCAAGTCATCAGAAACCAGCATAGCCTTAGCAACGTCTCTTCGGGTACTAAGTGTATCCTGACGAATTAGCTGACATCGGTGCTCGTAGTTTGGGAGACGAAATGGATCCCGCCATAGTAGACGACGAAGTGCGAATCGAACAAACCGCCGTTGCACTGATTATATTCTCTTGATTCCATTTTGGTAGTGAGGGCTCCAAACAGTCGAACAGTACTCCAATGTCGACCGAACTAATGCACAGTAGAGCGCCTTTAGACAGTTAATGTCCCTGAACTCTTTTGTTAACCGGAAGATAAAGCCTAGATATTTTGAAGCTTTATTCACTACGAACGACACGTGCTGCTTGAAGGTCAACTGGGAGGGTAGGATAATTCCCAAGTCCTTGATTTCGTTCACTCTTACCAGTGGTACTCCAGAAAATGAATAATCATGGAGTTTTGGATCTTTCAGTCGAGAAAACGTAATAACTGAGCATTTTGCAGGATTTACGGTCATACGATTCATCTAGCACCAATGAGCGAATGCATCAAGTTGTTGTTGTAGAAACTGAGGGTCAGTCTCAGAACGAATCTTGAAATATAGCTTGAAGTCATCAGCAAACGAAAGCCTTGGTCCATCCAGCACTGCCTTGACATCGTTGAAGTATAAAAGGAAGATGAGTGGTCCAAGATGGCTTCCCTGCCGAATCCCTGACGTGATTGGAAATGAAGCTGATGATGGTTGACCTTATCGAATGCTGCGGATAAGTACAAATATAGTACATCCGTTTGTGCTCGTGAGGCATAAAAAGTTTGACGCGGTTGAACGACCGGGAATGATGCGGAGATGCCACATGCTTTATGACACAACTGCTTATGTAACTTCTCATACAGCTTAATTGACTAAGCTGTATTATAGAAGCAAAGATATTGTTAATATAGAAGATTTTGAAAACTGTAACAACGCTATCAAATGAAACTGTGTAGGAGTAAACAAAATGGTAATTTAGAGGCGTTTCCTATCGAACCCGGAGCTATGTAAAAAAGTCATGTAATTAATTATTTTAGAATGATGATCCTAAGTTCCTAGTTGTGTCTTATAAAACCGTAACACCATTGCGGAAAATTGGCATTGTCCATCTCCGAGTATTTTCTTAACGAGCATCACTCCATTATCGTATCACTTGTGCTTCATTTTGCTGCTCTCCTTTTATTTTGTCGGCTCCATGGTACCGGAAAAGATATAGATACATACATTATGAGTAATGCTGTGATATACCGTATGCGTGATAATGTTTGCACCATTGAGCAATGTCAAAATTAAAAAAAAAATCTCAAAAATTTTGTTTTAGAGTTTTTTTTTTATTTATTCAAAGGGGGGATGTTTCTAAGAGTCTTAAACTATGTTAATCATCGATCGAGTTTCCACTTGCTGCAATTACGGCCTCCACACGCAAACGGAATGCACGGCAGGTTCTAATAATGTAGTCTGGATCCTCTCCAGGTACGGGTCAATGTTTGTCTGAGGCTTGCTGTACTCGGGTGGCGTTTAGAACAGGCCTTGGCCTTCATGACGCGCCATATTGAGTAATCTAGCGGATTAATATCGGGCTGGATGGCGGCCACACATCCTTCACCCAGAACGGAAGATGCTCCTGCAGCCACTTCTGAGTGCGGTTCGAGGTGTGGCACGGAGCCCCATCTTGTTGAAATACAAACAATATTTGGCTTCGGACCATACTGTTCTTTGATCCACGGAAGAACATACTTACTTAAAATCCCGATATAGACCTTCGTGTTGACCTTGTCACCTTCGGAAGCCACCAATCCAAACACCATAACGCTAGCAAAATGCTTGGTCAGATACACGTTCGTCGGCCACGTCTTTTACCGGAAGAGAACTAATATACCGGTCGGTTCTGGAATTTGATACGGGATCGATGGTAAGCATGCTCTCGTCGGTGAACAGGATTACAAGATTCTTGCATCGTTCGACTCGTAGCTCCCGGATGCGGTTGGTTATCATGTGAGTTTTTTTTTCGTGCCCTCGACTTCGCCCCACAATCTTCCTTTACGATCTTCCGTGCCGTAAAGTCACTGATCCCGTGTTCCTTTGCCATTCTCCTTATTGAACGCACTGGATTCACCCGAATCTTCCTTTTGATAGCAGCGATAACCCCCGGCAGTCTCTTTGGAACTACATGTGGTGAAATATGACACGCACGTTTTAAAGTGAATTGCACATAACAATGACCAATGTCATCACTTACTCACACAATAAATCTACCACGACCAATCTGGCAGAACGTGCCATAACCTTCACTGAGCCAAAGGGCAGGGTTTAATTTCGTGCATTCTTTGTCACATTATTGTTATCCAAGCAGTTCGTGACGTAGATGCTTGTTTACTTTATTGTTTTTTCAAGTCGTTTAATTTCGTTACAAATTTAGCTAATAACAACATTAGCACCGACAATTGACACGGTTTGCCTTGACTATGACTGTTAGCTCAAATGAGTGACCAAAGCAGAATTTTGAATATCGCCGTGTATTGTCGAGATTTTGCAGCACTGTTTGGTGTACATGTAGTGTATAGCAGAAAATATAGTAAGCCATGGATTTTTTTAATGGGTTGCAACCTGTATGGAGAGCGGCGACGGTGGTGTAGTGGTAAGCGTAATTACCTCTCAACCCAGCAGGCCTGGGTCCAATCCTAGTTCTGAGGCATAACATCTCTGATCACGCCTTCCTTTGGAAGAGAAGTAAAGCCATTGGTTCCCTGTTCATGAGCTGATGGGTCGATAGGTAGGGTCCAGATGTGGGAGCTGCCTCCCTGGCGTCGGTAGCATTGGTACTCAGCACGAAAACAAGATCGACGGAAAACAAATTAAGGAAAAATGTATGAAGATACGCCATTATTGTATTCAAATAATACTTACGCCAAATAATTGTTCATATATTTCCGAACAAAAACATTGTGTTTGCATGTAGAGCGTATGTATTACATAGTAAATAATGCGTGGGAACACAAAAGTTGAAAAGTTGATTTTCTTAATATTGGCTCTTACGTCACCTATGCAATCATGGGCAGTGTTGCTTTGATTACTGAAAAATCCTGTATCGCTAGTCTGAAGTAACGCACTACGAAGGGATGGTAGCGAACGCATATAGTGAAGTGGTTTTACAAAATTGTTATTCTTCCTCCCTCCCTTACGCTGACCGAGTGGGTTGGAATGAACGCTTATTTAACATGCGAAAAATTTGCTAAATTTTATTCAAACAAGACGAAGAAATGCCATTTTGTTATGGCATTCAAATGAATCAAGACGACAGTTATTTACAAAACAAGTGTTACCCAAGAAATTACCCACGAATGTCTTCGGCCGCCCCGGCTGCGTCAAATGATTGCCCCAACACTTGCTCAACAATGAATTTTCACAGCCACAGGTTTACCTCAAAGCCTCCTGGCAAATAATTCATCCAAAGCGAGAAATTCTAAAAGAAAGACGAATGTCAAAAACTCCATTCACCCAGTGAGGGCCGTGAGGAACAAGGTTCCAGTCGGTTGTTGAAATGAGGGTAGGCGAAAAAAAAAATGGAAAATTCCATCAGCCTTTTGTTCATTTTTGCCACCACCATCACCGCCGTAATGCGTCAAATACGAACTGGCTGCTGGCTGGTTGGCCTGGTGGTTGATGCCTTCCCATATATTTCCCAGTGTCAAGCTGCGCTCTTCTGACTTCCCTCATTCCTCACCTTTTGGCCTACATATTTACCCATCACAATTCGTCCTAGTCAGTCCTATAGGACTCGGGTATAGTTGTTCCATTGTTATTAATGCTTGAATATGAATTGAAACGAGGCGTGAAACAGTTTTCATAATGAATGAATCCTTACGCCTTCTCGGTCCCTGTCGTCGTCGTCGCATGGCCTCGCACCGCTCTACACTGCATGGGGACAGAAGAGGAAAAGTCAAAGGAGTTGGTGTGATAATGTGATCTTCGCACCCTTTTCCAACTCCATCGGGAACCATAGCCATCTCCTTCATGGTGTGGGCCTTTCATCGGCACAGAGACCACAACTTGATGGGTTTAAACGCCATCTGTTCTCGTAAAGCGCTTCAAAAAACGAAGCCATGACAGACAATGTATTCACTGCGGGACTGAAAAAAAAATATTGCAATGAAGTAAAGCGATGCTGTGGCATGGTGATTTTGGCAAGTAAGAAAGATAAAAATTACTATTTGTTGGGAAGGCCTACGAGAAGGTGTAACTGGTGACAGTTCGAATAGTAGGAGTAAGAGAAGTGTCAGAGAAGTAAAAAAAAACGTGATGGATTCATTGAAAGTTAATTATTTCGAGAAGTTAAAATTAGAGTAAAAGTACGAGATTAGTCACAGAAAGTGAAAGAAAAGTAAGATGAAACGGTAAATTCGTCAACATGAATTAAATTTGATTTGTTTTCGCTAGGACTAGTTACCCGCGTTCGAATACATGGGTTGTTGTAGGGGAAAGGAAGTTAGATTATCGCACAAGAAGAAAACCGTTTTGTAAGTAGCCAACCTTGCTCGAAACATAATTTTTATATTTTAAATAAATTACAGCCTTAAAGTTGTTTTTAAGAGAGCTAAACTAAAGGACGGTTTTGATATTACAACTTTCTCCGCAATATTACTTTAAGGAAAACTGGATGCAACATGGCACACGATTGTCCATTATGTGGCAGAGCCAATTCTGCCGAAAATATGGTGCGATGTGAGGACTGTGGTTACTGGTCCCATTTCAGCTGTGTTGGGGTGAACCAATCAATAGAAGAACGTAGTGTTCACTGCCAGGAATGCCCAAGGGTGGGTTCTGCTACAAAATCAAATTTCAAGAGTATTAATTCGCATACGACTAATCATGAGACGGCGGAGCAGCTGAAACTTCTCGAAGAAACTAAAACAATCCACCTCCGGAAGATAGACGCAGAAGAGGAACGTCAGTGGAAGCTTGTTGAACAAGAAGAGGCCTTCAAGCTTAAGCGACTGGAAGAAGAGGAACAGTTCATCAACAAGAAGATGGAGCTGCTAGCTTTAAGCGGGGGCATGCATACGGTAAAAAGTTTAGCGAGCGCAATCGATGAAGCTTCACACCAGAAGGAGGTCCAAAAGTGAGTTAACACCCAACAGAAGTAAGTTGCCACGTTGGGAATGGGTCTAGAAATGACAAACCGGATTGGCCTGCCTATCGGTGATAAACCCGTAAAAAAAAGAACCATGGAGGTACAATGAAATGTATTGTAACCATACAATAGAGTTTATTGTATTTACAATAAATCGTATTCTCCACAACGATAAAATAACAATAGAATGTGTTGTTTCCACAATAGAATCTAAAGTAAATGGGATAATATACAATAGAACAAGGGGGTTGTTATGTATCTTAACAATACGAAAAATCACTATTTCCCGAACAAACTTGAGCCAATCACCATTAATTGTATTGTTGTTATATTGTTGAAAACTCTTACTATATGGAACGTATTGTACATCTATTGTAATAACAATATGTTCAAATTGCTTGTACAATATACGTACAATAAGATCGATTGTTGGGAATAGATTTGGATGTAATTGTATTTTATTTTATGGTAATTGTATGGTTATTTTTTTCCGGGAAGTTAAGGTAGAGGATTGCTGTTCCGACGTCATCGAAGTATGTCGAAAACCTTCCGTGTCATCCAAGAAATCCATTCAGAGAACCTTATCAGCGCTTTACGGGTCCAAGCAAGGAGCAGTTTACTGCCAGGCATGCAATGAAAGATGAATTACCAAGTTTTTCCGGAGATCCAGAGCGATGACCTTTATTCATCAGTAATTTCACGGTGACCACTAATGCTTGTGGTTATACAGATGTGGAGAACATGGTCCGTTTACAACGGTCACTGAAGGATCCAGCCTTGGAAGCCGTCAGGAGTCGATTGTTGATTCCTTTCCTCAGCACCATCCTTGATAGAGACGCTGAGAAAGTTATTCGGCCGACCTGAAGTGGTGTTCAATTTGTTACTTGCTAGAATTCGGTCCACACCGGCTCCAAAGGCAGATAAATTGGAATCAATAATATGTTTTGGAATGATCGTGACTAACTTTTGTGATCACTTGGGTGCAGCAGAACAGCGCCGCACATCTGTCTAATCCATGCCTCCTGCAGGAACTAGTGGATAGATTGCCAGCAAATATTAAACTTGACTGGGCATGTCATAAACGTAACCTACAAAATGTCGATCTGGAAACGTTCGGAATTTTCATGTCTGTCATTGTCGATGCAGCAGCAGACGTTACGCTGATCACGGAGTTATTCACAGGGAAATTTGTTGGCAAAGGTAAGGAAACGGTCAAGCAGGAGAAATTGAACGTTCACGCAGTAGAGGCAGAAGATTCAGAAGAAGATGTAGAACACGGAGGGAATGATCAAGCTAGGAATCCAAGGAACCAGTACAAGAGTAAACCTATTGAATGTTTCTGCTGCGACGTGCCGAACCATCGTATCGCTAATTGTGAAGAATTGGGGAAAATGACAGTAGAAGACCGATGGAGCCTTGTTCAACGGAAAGGACTCTGTCGTAGTTGTTTGAAAAACACATGGAAGATGGCTCTGCAAAAACTGGAAAGGATGCGAAATAGCCGGGTGCAGGTATAAGCATCAAACACAGTTAAAAAAAGTAGTGTAAATTTCTGCCACTATGATGCACATAAATGGAGCATCACATATCATACAAATTTACATTACAGATCGTGTAAATTTATGAGTCATTTCATGAAATATTCTAAATATTGTATGCCACCATCCATCTTTGTAAGCAACATCTCTTGGAAGTTACTAATTTACGTGAAAAGGAAGTTGACATGCTTCAATTTTAGCATGCATGAATATTTACATCACCATTAAAATTCATATTTTTTTGCTGTGTACGCTGCACACTGGGGACAAAATCGAAACAATGTGTTAAAATTCAAAAACTTCGGTGCTCGCTGGAACAAGAGACTAAAAAATAGTCAGTCTTATAGAAAAAAGTCTCAAAAATCGATTGAAGTGGGTTTCATCTTGGGCACGATAGGGTAAGTTGGGGTTTTTCACAGTTTTGCCCTAAAATCTCCTATTTTGCATGATTTGAATGCTGTATCTCAAGATATCGATTATATAGACGGATGATTTCTTGAGCAAAGTTGATCAGGGGGTCAAGGATTGTTGGATGATGGACAAAAAATTCGGAATTCCTCCACTAGGTGGCGCTACTGATTATTGAAAGTGAATATATTTGTGCTGCTGTATCTCAAGATCCTGACTTTTTAGACGGATGATTTCTACGGCAAAGTTGCGCGCTGTTGCATTTGCTACCTAATAACACGACGAACGCTATTAACAGTGCGGTCGTTGATGTCGAATCTACTATGATTGGCCTGCATATTGCGATGCCAATTATTTTATTCCGTATCATTCCAGTTTGTCTTTACGGTAAATGCGGGGAAATCGACACCTACGCGTTTCTTGACTATGGTTCATCTTCAACGTTAATCGAAGACGAATTAGCAACCCAGCTGGGAATCGATGGTGAGATGGAATCTTTATGCCTGCGTTGGATTGGTGACGTGACGAGGATGGAAAGTAATTCACGGAGAATCCAGTTGACAATTTGTGGCATCTCGTCGAGCAAGAAGTATAAGCTTACTGGTGTCCGTACCATTGCGAACCCTGAGCTGCCAACACAAACTTTGGATTACGAACAACTCGCTAGTAGTTTCGCGTACCTTCGTTGACTACCCATGGGAAGTTACCAATTAGCGAAGCGCAGACTTCTTACTGGAATTGACAACCTACGTGTTCATTCGCCCATTAAGAAAAGAGAAGGGAGGTGCAATGAACCAGTTGCTGTTAAAACTAGAATAGGGTGGACCATAAATGGACGTACATCAGCTAAGAGCTTGCAAGAAGAGTTAAACACAAACTGTTTTCACGTCTGCGAGTGTTCCAGAAACCACGACGATGACGAGCTCCATCAGATGGTGAAGGCGCAGTTAACCTTCAAGAATCCTTGGATGACGGAGCAACCCTTAAGTGAAGATGAAAAAAAAACATTGAAAATTTTGGAGCGAACGACTAAAAGGACAGAAACGGGGTTTGAGACTGGACTGATTTGGAAACACGATCATGTGGAATTCCCTGACTTTTATGTGGACATGTGGTAGTGTCTCGATGTCTTTTTGGTAACAGCCAAGAGCAAGGTTGCTCCATTGAAGCCAGTCAGTATACCCAGATTAGAATTGCAAGCCGCTCTCATCGGAGCTCGTGTAACGACGAATGTCTGTGAAACAATTTCGATACATATAACCCGTAGAATTTTCTAGTCGAATAGTACGACAGTTTTGGCCTGGCTGAAATCAGATAACCGTCGTTATCATCAGTATTTTGGAGTTAGAGTTGGAGAGATACTAACTCACACAGACGTCTCAGAGTGGCGGACGATGCTACCAAATGGACCTGCGAAACGAGTTTTGGAGCCAACAGCGGACCGGCGGACCGAAATTTCTTCACGAATCGGAAAGTGAATGGTCGCAGAATGCTCCTGACCTCACGACTACCAAAGAAATGCTGAAGTTAATGCACCAAGTGTGGGAACCGGTAATCCGTTTTGAACGGTTCTCAAACTGGAACCGTCTTCTCCGGACAGTTGCATACGTTTTTATGTTCATTCAAAAATGCAAGAATGGTGGTGCCATCGCCAAGACAACATCCACTACGAATGAACAGTTGGAGTTTCAACGAGCCGAAAGCTATTTGTGGCAAGTTGTACAACGTCAAACTTATCCCAACGAATATTCCTTGCTGGAGAAATGTGGATCTGATTTGACTGCCTATCGCGAAAAGCTACCGAGGTGCAGTCCTCTATACAATCTCGCAGTGTTTTGGATGAGAATGGAAGGATGTGGATTAGAGGTCGTCTACGGCCTGCACGCTTTTGGATACCGAAGCTCAAAGTGATGTTTCAACGAGTAAGCAAAAATTGTCAGTACTGCAGGATTTACAAAGCAACTGCTCAACCTCCAGTTATGGGACCGCTACCCAAGGTAAGACTGACACCGTTCATCAGACCATTCACCTACACAGGGCTGGATTACTTTGGACCAGTACTCGTCAAGGTAGGACGAAGTTTGGTCAAACGATGGATTGCACTCTTTAGGCAGAAGAGATATATTCCGATAACGGAACTTGCTTTGTCGGAGCAAACCGAGTACTCATTGAACAACTAAAGGAAATAAATGAAGGATGTGCAAGTGTTTTCACGAATGCAAAAACCAAGTGGCTGTTCAACCCCCCCCCCCCCCCGCGCCATACATGGGTGGGGTTTGGGAGCGAATGGTTTGCTCCGTGAAAAGTGCAATGGCAGCTGTAGCCGGAGCCCCACGTCACCCTGATGACGAGACGTTGGAGACTGTGATGCTAGAAGCGGAAGGTATCGTGAATACAAGACCCCTTACATACGTGCCCTTGGACGTGACCACGGATGAAGCCTTGACCCCAAACCACTTCCTATTATACGGAAATCGAGGAGTTACTAAACCAAGCACTGAATTTGTATCACCATGTCAAGCATTGAGGGACAGCTGGAAACTAACCCAGCACTTGGCAGACGAGTTCTGGTGTCGTTGGGTAAAGGAGTATCTACCAGTTTTAAGAAGACAAGTAAAATGGTTTGAACCGATCGACGTCGGCGAGTTGGTAATCGTCATTGAAGAATCGACACGGAACCATTGAGAGCGTGGAGTCATCATCGAGATTTATCATGGATCGGATGGTCATGTGCGGTCAGCGATGGTACAGACCAGTACTGAGACTAAGAAACGTACCGTATCGAAGCATGCGTTGCTAGACGTCGGGAAAGGCCAGAGCAATGTGAAAGACCTGAGTTCCCAGTTAAACGGGGTGGGGCATGTTGGGAAGGCTCCTCGACTGACCGACGAGAAGGTGTAACTGGTAACACTGCTGGTTCAATCAAGTGACAGTTCGAAGAGTAGGAACAAAGAAACGAAGTGTCAGAGTAGTAAAAAGAAACGTGATGGATTCATTGAAAGTTAATTTCGAGAAGTTAAAATTAGAGTAAAAGTACGAGATTAGTCACAGAAAGTGAAAGAAAAGTAAGATGAAACGGTAAATTCGTTAACATGACTTAAATTCGATTTGTTTTCGCTAGGACTAGTTACCCGCGTTCGAATACACGGGTTGTTGTAGGGGAAAGGAAGTTAGGTTATCGCACAAGAAGAAACCCGTTTTGTAAGTAGCCAGCAAACCTTACTCGAAACATAGTTTTTATATTTTAAATAAATTACAGCCTTAAATTTGTTTTCAAGAGAGCTAAACTAAAGGACAGTTTTACTATTACAACTTTCTCCGCAACACTGTTGTTGAACTTCATTATGTTGCTCGCTCGCTTTCACATATTGCACCAATTCAACCGGACTGTTGAGATTTCGGTAAAATTTCACAGATTTCGGTAAAATAATCTAAGTGTGTATAGCTGTGTGGACGCAATCGTTTTTACTATGGTTCTGTAACTCGATAATTCAACATTCAAAATTATTTCCGAAAGGCTGGCACTAACGAAAATAAGCTAAGTGTTCATCTCCATTTAGAAATACACACTACGAATAATTCATTTAAATTTCGGTTCCCTGAGACTGACACATGTAAGCGGCCCTTTTTACATAAGAATCAGTTGAAAGAAACGAGAAAATCAATTTAATCAAACGTTCATTTCGTCGAGGTGCGTATGTTTCGGTTTAAGAACACTTAATTTTACATGAAATGTTTGTTTACGTTCCAAGATTTACGTCCAATATGGATTACGTGTCGTGTAAAAGTAGTTATTTCTAGGTGTGTAGCCATAACTGGAACAGAATCTATCTACACATTTAGAAATTCCTAATTTTACACGTGACGGAACACATCTTTGACATAAAGGATGTCCAAGTAACATTTTAGGTTTTATGAAATACGACAAAGCAACTATAAAACAACATTCATAAAAGCCTGGTCAAGGCTATTTTGTAATTAATGCATCCACCAAAACCTCATTAAGACTAGTTGGCCCACCCTGGAGAAGGTTCTGAAGGGTGTATTCTCGAAGCTCTTCAAGATTGATTTACTGCAAAAGGTTGCATGACGAACGCATTGAGAACCATTTGAAAGCTACAATAAAAGTTATTTAGCAACAATAAAAGCCCTTTCCGAGCCATTTCTCCTAGCCGCATGCTGAATCCACTAGGAAAGCATAAATCAAGTTAAAAAAGAATTTATGAATCCGATCTTATCAAAATAATTAAAATAGAAACTGATGGTATAAAAATCTTGTTTAATATCCAAATTTATTACAAAAGTTCTCATTAAGTGGCTTAGTTTTAAGTGCCATATTAAATTTTATGTGAAATGTACGTGAAAACATCGAAAAAATTAAGTTCACCCTCTTCAAACGTCGATTTGACTAATTATTCAACATTGAAAAAAAAAATATATATATATTCTTCAGATCGAGCTAGGCCGCGACATTTATTTATATCTTTGCTCATTCCAAAATTTACCAAAATATAGTTATATCTAAGGAAATATTGATTGAAAATTGAAGATTGTAAAATACAAGCAAAGTAATTGTAACATGGCGGTGGCATAAAAGTTGATTTTCATGGGTCATTTGTGAAAAAGTTGTTTTGCTTTCAAGAATTCCTTAACAAATTAATAAGGGTTTAAGATGGCTTTAATGAAGAAAATTTTCAGGCTGAACTGTATTTATCTAAAGCTATTTTGCTTGATCCTAACCCGTTCTGATTTATGGCAGCATTTATGGAGGCAAAGTTGCCTACAAAAAGTTAAACGTCAAAGTTTGTTCATCTTTCGATAGTTGCGCTGTGGGATCCAGGGTTCTTCCCGGTGGTTTTCTCCCGATAGATTGGGAGCAGTTACTCAGACAGTTAGCGATACTGTTTTATTACAACATTTCGCATTTCGAACAGCTGAAAGCGCAATCGTTCCCGAAAAAGATCCCCTTCTTCCAGGATGGTTTCAGAAGTGCACCATCCAACGATGCAGGGATGTACGCTTTAATGAAATTTTCGAATAGTTGATTCTTTCGCCGAATAAAATCGCTGCTATGAATCGGAAACCAGCTAATCTTCGCTAACTAACAGTTTAGTGGTTTGCTGTCGGTTGTTATTTCGATTGTCATCTATTCGCAAGATCTGGAGAAGGCTGGTATGTTTTAAAACTTTCGACAATGTTTTATGAATTCGAGGGCCACGCTCTCTTTACTCTTCTCCGCCAGATGGTCATTCGTTGATGGTGTGCTGGTTCTTCTAAAGAAGTAAATTTTGCTAAAATTGACTTGAATTTTTCATCCAACTTCGTCTATCCTTCGAGATTTCCTTGTCATAAATTTGGCATTTATTAACTATGAGGAACCATCTTTTAAGCTAAATTTGTAAACAGAGTAATTGGGGAGTTAATTTTTTTTTTACCTTTGGTTTGTTTTTTCCGTCAATCTTGTTTTCCGTGCTGAGCACCAATGTTACCGACGTGCCAGGAAGGCAGCTCCCACACCTGGACCCTACCTATCGACCTATCAACTCATGAACCGGGGACCAACGGCTTTACTTCCCATCCGAAGGAAGGCGTGATCAGAGATGTTATGCCTCAAGAACATCTCGGCGGCGCCGACTGGGATTGAACCCAGGCCTACTGGGGTGAGAGGTAATCACGCTTACCACTACACCACCGGCGCCGTTAATTGGGGAGTTAATGATGCACTTTAAAAAGCCTTAAAAGCAACAATGAATGCTTTTTGCTCTAATGCAAAACCTAATGGTTTTACGGTTGCTTTTATAATGATAGAACACGTATATAAAGTATTTTTTCAAGACATTAATAAACAATTGCTAATGACGTTTATGTTTGAATTACAGAACAGTTTTAAGGAGGGATTGATAACTGTTTTAAATTTATTTTCAAAACAAGACAGTTTTTGACTTTCTTGCCAGACTATGGAAGGTTTTTAGAACAGCAAAAAGCTGAATTACTAAGCAGGAATGTTTAAAACTTTGAAATGCTATATTTAAACTAATTGGATTGTTCATTGCCGTTATAAAACCATCATAAATCAGAGTGTCATGTAAATGATGCAATTTATTATTACACAAGAAAAGCGCTTGTCACCGGAAGGAGGACTATTTAGGGTTTTTTATCGTCATATCTCCGGAACCAAATGTTAGATCGGAATGAAATTCGCTAGGGTTCTCTGGGAGCTCGATAAAAACAAAATTAAAAGAGTTTTACCAAAATCCCCTAAGAAGAAGTTACATATTTTGCAAGTTATGAAACTTTCAGATGCAAAACAAGAAATGCTCTGTACTATTAAAGAAACTAATTGTTTCGGAATTTTCATTACGGATACGAACAGTCAATTTAAAGAAGGCTATACGAATAGCATTTAGGATCTCTAACAGGAACGTACTGCAACAATGCTTGTTATACTGGAAACATAGTATGGTGCCACGTGAATCAAGAGTCGTTACAATTTACCTGGTTGAATTAACAAGAAAATATTGTGATGCCAAAGATCATTAAGAGTGAATTTTAGAACCAAAATCCCAAACAAAATACTTAGAGTAAATAGCCTAGTCCATCGATTCGTAACCTGGGGTACGAGGAGCCACACGCCCTCACTAACGGTGATTTCTAGTGATGGGCATATTCGTAACGAAGACGACGTGTAGATGCCAAAAATCAATATGCCAGCTCTCAGATGCGGAAAAACGTACGACTTCTAGATGACGAAAATTTATCTCCGACGCCATTTTGGAATACCTTACACTATGGGTACATTCGGAACGAGGACGACGTGTAGAGGCCAAAAACCTATGTCTGACGTCATTGTGGAATCCAAGATGGTGGCCATTGGTTTCAGAAGAACTGTCAAATGTCGTAAAGTATAGAAATTATTTGGAAAAGGGTGACGTGTAGACAGGCTTGCAATTGCTCATTACAGCTCAAATGCTATATTTTGTAATTATGAAACTATGAGATACTATAATGGTAATTTTTATTTGTAAGAAGCAATAATAGGTGGCAAAGTTTGTGTATGACAAAAAAATTGTAAATTTTGCTTTCAGAAGAACACAACTAGCGATTGTATGATCGCTGATTGCTCGCTCATCACGTTGCTCATCGTTACAGCTAATCGCTATTGTGACCCTCTGAAAGCTAAATTGACAGGATGTATGTGCCATACACACACTTTACCTGCTCTACTTGAATTTTATAAATACGAATTATCATTAAAACATTTCAAAGCTTCATAAATCCGAAAAATAGCATTTTAGCTGTAATGAGCATTTGCAAGCTTGCGTGTAGATGCCGAAAATCTAAAAACTGAAAAATACCCTACAATATGGTTATTTTCGGAATGGGAACGAGGTGCAAATAACACGTCATGTCCGACACCATTTTGAAATCCAAGATGGCTGTAATTGCTTTCAGAAAAACTGTCAAAACCTTACAATATGGATATCATCGAAACGGGGACGACGTGTAGATGTCAAAAAATGGATGTCCTACGCCATTTTTGAATCCAAGACGGCAGCCCTCGGATTCGGAAAAAAAAACTGTCAAATACTGTTTCCTAAAATGGCGTCAAACATTGAATTTCCGTACACGGCACCAGTGGTATAGTGGTGAGCGTGACTGTTTTCTCACCCCAACGGGTATGGGTTTAAATCCAGCCGAGGTCAGTGGGATTTTTCTGAGGCATAAAAATCTCTTGGCACGTCTTCCTTCGGAAGGGAAGTAAAGCAGTTGGTCCCGGCCCATGTATGTTGATGAATGGTTGCGATATCCTACGCAAGGTTGCAAATACTCAGTTCAGCTAAAACAATGTTTTTCTAAATTATGAAATAATTAGATGCCATGATCAAATTTTGAATTGGTAGGATACAGGAAGAGGTTGCAAAAAATGTGTTTGACATATTAATTAAACCTGTTTATTTCACTTCATAAGAGTCACAATCAGCGATTTTTTACAAACTCACTCACTCACTCACTCACTCACTCACTCACTCACTCACTCACTCACTCAGCGATCAGCAAATCGCTGATTGTGACTCATAGAAAGCAAAATTTACAGGTTTTATGTTTCAAACGCATACTTTGTAACCTCTTCTTGTAAGTTACAAGTAAAACATGCCATCATACCATCTTTTGGTTTTATTATTCCGAAAAACATTATTTTAGCTGAAATGAGTCTTTGCAACCTTGATCCTACGCAGGTCTGGAAGTTGCCTTCCTGCACATTCTATTGCCGTCAATGGATGGCAATCGATGTCCGTCGGTGAATAAATAAAGGAAAAAAATATCAAAAATGATTTTCCGTCTATGGAAGGGTATTTGACAGCATTTTGAAAACAGAGGGCTGCTATCTTAGGTTTAAAAAGATGTGGGACATCCGCTTTTGGCCTTTACATGTTGTCCTCGTTCCGAAAATACCCATATTGTGGAGGTACTTGACAGTGCTTTCCAGTTTATCTGTGACCAGAAGCCACCATCTTGAAATAAAAAATGGCGACGGACATCAATTGCCGGTCCCTAGACGCCAGTTTTTCTGAAATTGGAAGCCGCCATCTTGGATTTTGAAATGTGTCGAAAGTTTATCCTCTTTTTTTTTGAAGCCGGAAGCCACCATCTTGGATTTAAAAGTAGACGTCATCTGATTCCTAAAATACTAATATTGAATGCAATTGAAAGTATTTCCCACTTTTTCTTCACCCGGAAGCCACATTCGATTTCAAGATGGCATTGGTCTCTAGACGTCATTCAAATTCCGAAAATATCCAGATTGAAGAGTAATTTGACAGTTTTTTTTTTCCTTTGGTTTGTTTTTTCCGTCGATCTTGTTTTCCGTGCTGAGCACCAATGCTACCGACGTGCCAGGAAGGCAGCTCCCACACCTGGACCCTACCTATCGACCCATCAACTCATGAACCGGGGACCAACGGCTTTACTTCCCATCCGAAGGAAGGCGTGATCAGAGATGTTATGCCTCAGAACATCCCGGTGGCGCCGACTGGGATTGAACCCAGGCCTGCTGGGGTGCGAGGTAATCACGCTTACCACTACACCACCGGCGCCGTTATATTTGACAGTTGTTTTTTAGCATTTTCTAAAACCTAAAGCCACTATCTTGGATTTAAAAATGGCGTCCAAACATCGATTTACGGTCTCGAGACGGCACATTTATTCCGAAAATACAAATATTGAAGGGTATTTAACAGTATTTCCCACTTTTTCTAAAATTTGGCATCCGTATCAGAATGGACAGATTATTGTCGTGAAGCTCCTTTTTTGAATTTTATTTTAAATTGGGTTCGTCCACGAAAGAAATGAGCAGAACCCATACGTTGGGACATGAACGAAGAGGTTTGCTTTGAGGTATAAAGTTGTGTTGAACTCAGAGCCGAAAGTGCGAGTTGTCGTAATTTGTCACACGGAACAGTATGAGTGACATAGGACTAGAGTAGCGAGTCGTGACTGGATGAATTCTTGATCTTGTCGTGGCGAACTTATTGTGCGACAAGAAATTGTTGATTGATAACCATATTTGTGATGCATCATGTCTTGGAGCATGTTTGACTAGAGTCAGGATTTCTTGAAAAAAAGTAAGAGGTTGTATCCAAGATACGACCATAGATTTGACGTAGGTTTATGTGCTCGGTATTAATATGCGGCGACTTTGTTAGGGAAAACACTTTTTCTCATCACGGAAACGCCTCGTTTTCTGATGACAAAATTACGCATGCAGGGGGTGAGACCGGATGGAATTCGATTTTGAAATCTGTGTAAGGGAAAGTGTTTTTAGAAGGCAATCGGTGATAATTTTGATCACCATTGAACACCAACAGTTGAACATTCGTGTAATTTTCAATAGTGAAAATTAATAAAATGTTACATCAAATCATTGGTGGTTAGTCATATTAAGTGTCATAGCGTGCGAAAGCAACCGATCGAGTGATGATATCCATCGGTAGGTTGATGTAAGCGAACTTTACATTTGTTACATCCCACCCAGAATCGGTTACACTGTTTGCCAGCATCCGATGTCAAGGGAAGTAAAGCGAAAATTGCCTTCAGTCGCGCAGTACCACCGACCGTTGGGTTTCGCTCGGATAAATTATATTATAGTGGCACATATTTAAGGGAAAAAAAAATTTAATTTAAATTCCTATGCGTTATGACCGTCACTACAGGCATAGCGCTTTCTGCTACAGAATAAATCCACGGGATCTTTATTTTCATTTTAGGGCATTCAGCAGAAATGGAACGTTTATTGTTGTTTCCAAGGTTCACGTGGCATACGAAATAAATGGACATTCCATCGAAGCATCAAACACAAAAATACCATGCTGTGCAGTAACTTCGCAACTCCCAGTGATTTAATCAGCGAATATTAGCTTTCAACGCTTGGCTCACTTCGCCGAATGCAATCATGCAGTAAGCATCATACAAAGCATTTCATAGGCAAGGTGGCATTTGTCAGCGGGTGGACGTACCATAACTACGAACTGAAGATTACAACACCGCACGAGAGGCTTATCTTCTGCTGCTGATGTAACACTGGCACTATATTCTGCCGCTCACATGGGACGAAAGGATCCGGCGCTGTTTGCAAAGACAAATAGATAGACGGATCCAATCATGAACCGCTGATGCATGGCAGTTTCCCTGTCCCCCGCAACAACGACAACCGTTCAAACATGAATCGCTACTCACTGGTGGTACGCAAGTATGGGATAATCCCCGCTCAGGGTTCTTGTTCTCGACTGATGCTCTTGGCCGTACCTATATCAACAATAGGCGGATCGTGGCGAATGACTTGTAAGTTTAAGGCTTACTCTGGAAGCAGGATTTCGGATTCGGGGCACATTTTGACCCACCATTTCGCGTGCTGGATTTGAGTGTGTGGAAATCAAGTGTTGTTGACTGGAGTTGATGTACTAAAGTTGATGGTAAAAGTATAATTTTTCACGAAACAACTTAATCCACTGAACTCGGACTTGAGCGCTCATAGCTTTCAGGCACTATTAACTACTCCTAATCAGGGTATCTTCCATTCATTTTGGGTAATCAAATAAAATATTGGAATGATAAGACATTATGCAGATATTTTGTATGTGTAAGTAACAAGAAAAAAAAAATGTAAAGTTTGTGTTTGACACATAAAACCTGCAAATTTAGCTTTGAAAGAGTCACAATGAGCGATTGTCTGACCACGTCTTCGAGAAGAGTAAAGAGCGAAGAGCGGGTAAGATAAATGCCAAAATCGTTTATTGCGACTCTCATGTAGCAAAATTAGCAGGTATTATGTGTCAAATGCAAACTTCAGAATCTTTTCATATTCCTTACACATACAAAATATTATCATGGTATTTTATTATTCCATACTTTAATAAAACATTTTTTAGAAGGCACCCTGCTCCTAATGTTCTCATCAACTGCAGAAAGCGACCGTGTGCAAGATCTACTTAGAGTCAATATTGGGCCTCTGCTAAATATTGTCTTCACTTATCTCTCTTCCGGCAATCGTGCAACATTCCCAACCCACCGTAGCCTGCCATGTTTTTAAAGCTTCACGATATTCTTTCCGTTTGTGATACAATTCATTCGATGCTTCCAGATGCCACTTCTCCCAGGGCTTCCGGAACCTGTTGCGTGGCCACCATATGATCAATGTCATATAGAAAAGATTCGATGTGTCAAGTGCATCCCTACAAATGGCCACGACAGTAACTTAATGGTAAACAAACAAAATCTATGTTCATAGCTTCAAATTACATAGAATGCAATCGGAACCATATGCGACAATTGCGCCAGAGTTATTTCATTTCCACCTTCCCTTCCCCGCGCATGACCTAGACCGTTGTGCAAACGAAGGGTTTCATGTTGCGCAGTCGGGTAGCACCACCAAAAGTGCAGATCTAGCAAAGATGCATATTTTTAAGGTATCGGTACTCCAGTCGTCTCTTTCTTACACACAAGTTATTTGAGTCACTTGAAAATTAATACATGTAAACTACACAAATTCAAGAAATAAAGATCATTTAAAGATTCAAAGTCTCGGGTCAGTCACCCGAGAGCACACCCTGCAGAGCTAACCCTAGCAGGACGTCGCCAAGCTTAGGGATGAGCTGGCAAAACTGAAGATCTGTAGCGTAGGAAATAAGATCAGCTTCATGCTGCCTTATCTCTCGTCACCAAGTACGGACCGTGAAGCTATAAATATTGAAAATTGGAACGCTTGCGAACAAGCATAGATAACTACTCGATTTCCTCAATACCAAGGAGATCGACATTGCTATCATCACCGAGACGCACTTGAAGCCTGAACTGAACGGATTCTTTTCCGACTTCCGGCTCGTCAGACTTGACCGCACCTGCTCCGGGGGTATACGACACGTGAGCAATACTCTAAACCTTGATAGTCCCACTAAAAACCTTATCAGACTCCGTAACACCATGCGTAGACAGTACCAACGCATTGGACTGACCCAAGACCCATTCCACCACTTGTGCCGTTGAATCAACCCAATGATTCAGTCGCCCATCTAATAATCCCTGAAGAGAAGGCTGATGCTATACGTCAACACATAATCTCGGGCTGAACATGCCTAGTCCATTTGATGCTGTAGTTGTGGTAAATGGCAACCTCCATCGAATTTTCAACAACTTTCTTGTGGAATTGGAGGCTACGGTTGAAAAAAATAATATGAAGACCCCAGGCTTCGACCAAATCCTGAATCTGGAACTCAAACACCTGAGTTTCAGATTCTTCAACCACCTGGCACTGATTTTTAATCCAAGTTATTCAAGCTGTTAGAAAGAGCAGTCCACCATCGACTCCTGGCATCTGACGAGGAAAACAACTTATTGGTCGAGGAGCATTGTTGGACGTTGAAAAAGCGTTTGACTATGGTTGGCATGATGGCCTGGTCTACAAATTGCAGCGAGACGTGGAAGACCGTCTTCCTAGTGAAGATAATTAAAAATTACCTATCGGACAGGACATTCAGAGTTTCTCTCAATGGTATTACATCGGATGCCTTCCACATCGGTGCGGGTGTCCCACAGGGAAACATCCTTGGACCCATCTTATTCAACCTGTTCACCTGTGACATGCCGGCTCTCCCTGATGGTGGATCGCTGTCTTTGTTCGGAGATGACACATCCATCATCTTTAAGGGTAGGGATCTCTAAACTTCAGAGAGGCCTGAATGTCCTGTCTGAATATTTCAACAGCTGGATGATCCGTATCAACGCAGCAAAGATCCAGGTCATCATCTTTCCTCATTCCAAATCACCCAGACTTGTTCCGTCTGAGAATAATAAAATCAACTTGAATGGCACAGTGATGGAATGGTCAAAAGAGGTAGCGTACCTCGGCCTTACATTCGACGGCAAGCTTCTTTTCAGGGAACACATTTGCAAAAGAAAAACCAAATGTAATATCCTGATGAGATCCTTATATCCACTCATCAACAGGAGATCCACTCTGTCCCTGAAAAAGAAGCTTGCTGTCTATAAGCAAATCATTCTTTCTGTAATAAAATACGGTATGCCAATCTGGGAGAGTAGCACAAATTCCCAGCACCTCAAATTACAAAGGGACCAAAACAAGTTTTTGAGGATGATCCTCAACAGTCCTCCACGAGTAAGGAATTCTGAAGTCCATCGCCTGTTTGGTCTTCAGACGCTAGAGCTACGGAGAACAGCTACAATCCAAAAGTTCAGAGATTGCTGTAGGCAATCCGATCAGCTGATCATTAGGAATCTGGCACGTTAGGTTAAGCTGTAGAGGTAGGTTTATAAATTTTTAAATTCAAGAGAAAACAAGCCCTTAAAAGGGTACCCTGTAAATTAGCGCTAAACGCAATCATCACATTAGAATAACCAATTAATTTTATCAAAGCTGAAGAGCCAAAGGCTAACCAATTGAAATATTAAACCAATATTAAAACATAAAAAATCAGCAAATGAACGAAAATTTTACTACTACTACTACTAATTCAGTCATTCGATTCTCGGTCGCCGAACAGAGAGCACTTCGCAGAACTATAACTCTAGCAGAGCGCAAGCTGCAGAGTGAACTTTATCAGAGTGCCACAGACCAACCGATACCAGTCATGGAATCTGGCAGATCAATGCCAAATCACGACAATGGCGCAAACGGCAGCAACGTCAAGCCTCCCGACAAGAGGTGAGTTCAAAAGAGCTATTTTATTATGTTGAGATCTTATAGAAAAGAAGGATCTTAACTGAAAGTATAGTCAAATAGGATATATCACCCCTGCAGGCCTGGGTTCAGTCCCAGTCGGAATGTTCTGAGGCATAACATTTCTCATCACGCCTTCCTTCAGAAGTGAAGTAAAGCCTTTGGTCCCCGGTTCATGAGTTGATGGGTCGATAGGTAGGGTCCAGGTGTGGGAGCTGCCTCCCTGACGTCGGTAGCATTAGTGCTCATACAGTGATGACCCGATTTTGTCAGCCCCTTTTTTGAAAACATTTTCTAATGTTTTACGAAACCCATGCGATTTTCAGTGGTCTTATTGCACCAAATCATACCTTAAACATCGATCTTGCAGATGAATACGAAAGATTTGGAATTACAGTTATGTAGAATTATTGAAAAATAAAAGTCTGATGTGCGGAGGGGATGACAAAATCGGGTCATTACTGTATATGCATGATATTCTTATGGAAAAGTAAGAATTATATGCTTAATAAAGGACTCCGATAGAAATGGCGGGGAAACATAAAAGAATAAATCTCGATTACTTTTTGAAGGGACATATCAGCAGTTGTAAGCAATTCATTTGATCATCGATTTGAGGGAACTGGCAGCTCGCCCACGCATGATAACACTACCATCACATAGGGGAACTTTCTCCCAACTGTTAGTGGTGTTAGTATGCGTGTGCGAGCTACAAATCGATGATCAAATGCATTGTTTGCAAAACCTGATACGTCCCTTCGAAAGAGTAATCGAGAAATGACGAAACCAGGATTGAAATGACGTAGTAACGTTAACATATTATTAGCATTATGATGGAACTAATGCTTATTATTAATAATCATACCTACAGACAGACTAAAGGAAACGCCACGAAGAAACTGATGGACATGTTATTTAAGGTGGATCCAGTGAAGCCTAAGAAGAAAAAGGACGAGCCATCTATGTCGTACATTGGCTACAATGAGCCCGAGGTTGAGTTATGATTTTTACCAAGCAAGATCGAGTACGATGTACGATGTACGATGAACAAAATATCTCTGAGAGTCCTGATTATTCCGGAGTGTATGCCTGCTGCTATCACTGGAAAAATGTCTTAAACGCTTCAATTAATCTTGTGCAAGCTGTGGATGAATCGAATGAGATTGATTTGTTCCTTACTAAGGCGGGTCCATTACTCCTCGAATTGTTTGATGGCACCACAACGCAACCGGGAATGCCAGACGAAAATGTGCTTCCATATTCGAACGTTATTGCTTGATTGGACACGTATTTCGATTCACGAGCATATATCCTATCTCAACGGAGTAAGCTGGCGAACACGATTCAGAAGAACGATGAACTTAACATCTTATTCGTGAAGCGAGTGGCAGCAGCATCAAAAGTATGTAACTATAAACCGGACGAAGAATTCGAAGCCCTATGATATTTCGATTCCACCTTCAAGAAACGTTTATACGCACATTCCAGCTGCATTTAAGGAGTTCACAAAGCAAAAGTTATTTGAGTTACGCGAATCTGGAATAATCGAAAAAGTAACAATGGATATGGATAAAAGTTTTTGTTCTTCCTTCCTTCCTAAAGGAAAATCGGGCATTCGGATTGTCGTCGATCTACGTATTCACAGAACTCCATTCAGGATGTAAATATTCGAATTAATATTACTGAAGCTACATGGAGCAACGTATTTTTCCACGGTCGACTTAACTAGTGCTTGTTTTCATATTTAACTAGATGAAAAATCAAGGCACCTGACAATTTTTTCGCTGGTGAAGTGCTCTACAGATGTTGTCAGTTGCCTATTGGATTAATAAATGCACCTGATATGTTCCACGAGGTTATGAAAACCATAATAATTACAGAATGTGAAGGCATTTCGGTTCCACTTCGCTTTTTCCAGGAGTTCATTATGTGCCACTGGAAAACATACAATAACAAAACTGCTTTTTTTTTTTATTATAGTCACTTTAACATACTTGGGTCATTCGTGACTTGTCCGGGGGTGAGATTTGAACTCGTGACTTTGGCGTGAGAGGTATGGATGTTAACCACTACGCCGGGGTCGCCCCTAAACTGTGATGAAAATTTAGTGCCTCAAATCGCAATAGTGCCCGAGATTAACTCCCTAGAAAACTCGAAGTGGCAGTGAAAGTGCCTGTGGACGCTGGATCGTATCACCTTAAGAACTTAGTATGTTCCATTCCCAGGTTGGATGTTTTTTCAACTTCCCTGGGCATAGAGTATCACTGTGCTTGTAATAATACAGATTCATGCATTGGTCGGCATAGAAAGCATTCAATTAATTATCATTTTCGCTGCCACTTCGAGTTTTCTAGGGAGTTAATCTCGGGCACTATTGTGATTTGAGGTACTAAATTGAGATCACAGTTTTGTTATTGTATGTTTTCCGGTAGCAGATAATGGACTCCTGGAAAAAGCGAAGAGGAACCAGAGCCCGAGGTTCTGGATCGTATCATCTTAAAACAATTTCTATGTTCTGCCTCCCGCTTTTCACTAGTCAGCCAAACAATCCCTTTAGACCGATCGCGTTTGTCATAGTGGTCTTTGGTTTTTTGTTCATGATTCCGTTATAAAAAATCTGGGACTTTGAACAGTTATCTGAAGTCTATGACTTGGAAAATTGGTAACTACACTGCAATGCTCATTTCTGTTTGCAAACTTTGTAAACATATCAAACAAAAATGAATAAATAGTTTATTACTGAATTATAAGTGGGGATGGGTGGAATTCACTAGCCCGAGAATACCCTCCAGATGCTAGCCTCTTCACCAACCATACATCAGTACACACTCAGTAATTTTTACCGAGTTTTTGAATTGCGGAACTCTTCGGTAAAATTTAAAAAATCTGTGAAAAATTCAAAGTTGAGAAAATGTGTAACGAAAATTTACAGACTAACTTCTGGTAACCCCGTGTAATGATGAAAAATAAAAATTTTCGATTTTATCCAATCTTTACGAATAACAGTAATTTGAATTTGAACCGGGTCAGTTATTCAAAAATCCAGTAAAAATACTGACTCAACAACGGAGCTCCACACTCCTCCATCGAAAACAGCACCGCAGCTGAGCTGCGAGTGCTATGAAAAAAAAGGGAAATCGATTTATTACCACTACCTACTTCTCTCCCTGCCGCTCTAAAAAATTCGCCGATTCGGTGTCTCTCACTGTGTGTTCTGCTGAGACTGAGCAATATTCGATACCGCGAAACATCTCCGCAGCTATGTTTTCTTTCGGCGCAGGAGATGTGCGGTAATCGAATGTTAAGAACGTAGTAGAACATTTACAATAACATTCTACCAAATTTTCATGTGAGTAGTCCAGTGCAACAGCCGAATGTACGAACGAATAGGGTGACCATAGCGCATTTTAAGAAAACGTCACAAGTTTTTATGGCTGTTTTAAATCAATAATTACGAAGAAACTATAAAGCCTACAAGGTTACTACCAAAGGTACAAATCTAGGAAACTGCATGGAGAATGTTTTGTAGAACAACTAAATTAACAGAAATGAAAATTTTAAACTTAAAAACCCTAAAATGTATGAAATTTCACCAGTTTTTTTGGTACTTTCAACATACTTTTCAATTTTAATGTATGATAATTAACTTTAATCGAGTTCTTTACTAAGGAGCATTGATAGCAAATCTAATCTAATCTAATCTAATCTAATCTAACACCAACACAGCCAGTTCTTGAAAGCATCTTGAAAAATGATGGATGTACCTCCATAATTTTTCTTGTCTATTTGATATCTGTTTCACATCAAAGATGCGTCACACATATCAAAACGGCCAGGCCTACTGTGCAGCATTTAAGGGGCAAGATGATTCAGAAAACATCGGGCCTGTTTAAATCGAAGATTTAAACACGATGCTTCAGAATCCAATAAATGGATGAAACGTGGACATCTCGTACCATACGTTCCGATTTTGATAATTATATTGGTTGTTGGAAGCATCAAAGCTAGAAAGGTTAAGTGAGGCTCCATTTTATTCTGACGGTTAGGACATGAGCACTAACTCTTGTCCTAGCCTTTTATGCCTTATGGCTATAGCACCATAACTCGCTTTCTGAAAAGAGATGAGTGAAAGGAAAAGGAGAAAGACAAAGGAGACAAAGGGAAAAGGATTATGTAAACTCTATGAACATAAACAATATTTTTGATTTGAAATATACAATATAGAAATGCATAACAGCGGTGGTCACTACCCGAGTCTTGGAACTATTATCAAGTTATAAAAAGTAACAAGCACTAACATGTAATCCTTTGATTACTGGAAAATCCTGATTCCCTAGTTTGAAGTTCTCACGACTAGGGTTCAGTAGTAGATTTTATACCAGTAACGTACCACAAAAAGGTGATCTCTCAATGCTACTGGTTTGAAAAGATAAAAATTTACAAAATGGAACGAACTCACCAAGTTTAGCCAATTGAACCTGAATGCTGCCTGTCCGGTTTATGGTTGATGTATGTAGTTGACTTTTGATCGTGGCCAATAGTCAGGTTCAACGCTACGACTCAAAGAATGATGGGACGCCTCGTTGAGGTTCTACTTGGCTTCGGAACAGCTTCTCAGCGGCAAATAATAGGGATTGAGGAACTAGAAATTGTCTCCTGGGCCTGGTTTTGGCCAGATCAGCAACCGATTATAAATAAAAAAAAAACTCCACGAAGAAACCAACCTTACTAAGGAGCATTGATAGCTAAGACTTAAATCTTTCATTTGGTATGTTGAAATCGGTAAACCACATTAAGATTAAAAAAATATAGCTAACCAAAATTGGCAATACAAAAAAAAATAAAATGTTGAATAACTCACTTGGCAGTCATTTCCGACCCTATGTTTCATGGGGATTTTTTCATAACTTTAGAAGCCCTATCTACCCTGAAAATATGTGAAACCCGGAAGCAAACACCCTGTATATGAGCTACTCGAACACATTCGTTACTGCGAGTAGAACCAGGAGATGTGCAAGCGTCGAAATTATGCTGTCAGAGGAAACGTTCCAAAAGCCAGTGTGAAGAATCCGGGTAGCAGGAAGCAGCATGAAGAGAACCGAACGAATGGGGATGCCGAAGTACTACCGAAACAAAATACGAAGGACGAGTGTTTCAACTGCCACGGTTCTGGACATAATATGATATTATCTCGATAAATTGTCCGCAGCCACAGCGTCGTCCCTGCTGCTCCGTGTGCAATAAAGTGGGTCATGGAGAGGAAAACTGTTTCAAGCGGAGAAACTAATCAAATTCAAGGCAAGCTAGCGGTGAAGCAGCTGATCCGAAGCCATCACTGAGCGGAGACACGTCAGCGTACCCAATCATGAACGGCGAGGAAGGTAATAGAAGATTTTTGGAGGTTAGTGGTCAATCGCTGCTTTCAGTTGACGTCATCATAGAAGACAAGGCACAGACGATTGAGACTCTGGCTGATTCTGGATGCCCGGTGAGTCTAATTAAGAGATGTTGTTTTCAAAATGAACAGTTGTACAGTAAGCAAAGTAACGATGATCTAGTAGGGGCGGATAATTCTCAAATCAATATAGTAGGGTCATACTCGACCAAAGCGATAATTCGATCAAATGTTTACGTAGCTAATCTAACAGTGGTCACTGATAGTACGATGAAAATGGACATGATATTGGGTCAAAAATTCTTCGAGGAAAACGATATTCGCGGTATAATTTTTGCTCGCGATCGAAGTGTTAAAGCGAACTTCGATGGTGAATCGTTGCAAAACTTTTTTGACGGTGATGTAGATTCTTTGTTCGTGGACGAAAAATATGACCTCAAAGTTGGTGACACAGATGAAACAAGATTGTTAAGTGGTACTGTATATAAACTTTTCGAAACTGAGTACTTGTCTTGTCAAAAACCGGTCGAACCATTAGTTAAATATTGCGTTGAGATAAATCTTAAAGATAATCGATATTTCAATTCAATTCCTCAGCGTCTAAGCCAGTTTGAACGGAAGGAGCAGAATAAGATCGTGATTTGCTGTCGAAGGGAATCATTCGTGGAAGTGAATCGCCTTATTCGAGTCGGGTTGTGTTAACGCGTAAAAGGAACGAAAAGTATCGTCTCTGTGTAAACTACAAACCTTTAAACAAGCTTGTTGAACGTAACCATTATCCGCTTCCAATAATTGAGGATCAAATTAGTAAGCTTCAGTGGCGAAAGTATTTTACATCGCTTGATATGAAAAATGGATTCTATCATGTCGATATAGCGGAAGACTCAAAAAAGTATACGTCGTTCATAACCGAAAATGGTCAGTATGAGTTTAATAAGCTACCGTTTGACTTTAGATGAGTTTGTAAGGAGCGGCGAGATCGTAGTGTTTATCGATGACATTTTAGTTAGTACGGTCAATGTTGAACAGCACTTCGATTTACTGAAGAGGCTTTTTCGAGTGTTAGCTCATTATCACATTCAGTTGAACGTTAAGAAGTGTTTGTTCTTGAAGACAAATATTGTGTTTCTCGGTTATGAAGTGACATTTAACCAGATAAGACCGTGTAATTATCATCTTGAGAACGTTGAAAAGTTTCCGGTTCCTACGAATGAGAAAGCGTTACAGAGGTTCCTTGGGTTGATGAGTTATTTTCGGAAATTTTTTTATCGGTACAACCATATCGCGAATCCATTGTACGAATTGATGAACAATCATGAAAAGAATTTTAAGTTTGAGTCACGACATTACGAAGCGTTTGAGAAGCTGAAAGAGGCTTTGATATCGAAACCCGTATTAAGCATCTATTCGCCAGCGTAAGGAACACAGCTGCATACGGACGCGTCCGCTAGCGGTTTCGGTGGAATACTGATGCAGCGACAAGCGTACGATAACCAATTCCATCCGGTTATGTTCTATTCACGTAAGACGACAGCGGCTGAGTCGATTTTACATTCATTCGAACTTGAGACATTGGCAATCGTGTACAGTGTTAAACGGTTCCGCGTTTATCTATTCGGAATAAGTTTCAAAATCATAACGGACTGCAATTCGTTGAAGGCGACGTTACCAAAAAATGAAGTGAACTCTAAGATTGCGCGTTGGGCATTATTCTTAGATCAATTCGATTTTGAGATTGAGCATAGAGTCGGTATGAAAATGCAGCATGTAGATGCATTATCGTGAATGCATTGCTATGCTGTTGATGAGAAATCCAGTTCCATTTTTGAAAATACTGTTTACGTAAATCAGATTCGAGATTCGAACGTTGTCAGGATTAAGGCGGACTTAGAGAATCGAGAGAGCAAGTTGTATGAAGTGCGGGATAATTTGTTGTTTCGGAAACATAGGGATCATCTATTGTTATATGTTTCTACAAGTATGGAGCAATCGGTGATGTTTAAGTATCATAATAGTTTGGGGCATTTTGATATCGATAAAGTTAGCGAATTGATAAAGCGGTCTTATTGGTTGCCAGACGAAGTTGAAGGACCATATTTCCAAGTGTATCACTTGCATCGCATTCAATCCCAAGTTGAAGAAGTTGGATGGACCGCTTCTTATCGTTGATAAAATCAGCATTCCGTTTCACACGATTCACGCTGACCATCTCGGGCCGTTAACGTTAAACGTTTACCCTTAGGGTAAAAACGTTTACATTCTCGCAGTCGTAGACGCTTTTACAAAGTTTTTGAAGCTTTATGCAGCAAAGAAAACAAACTCTCGCGAAGTTATGAAACATCTTAAGTCGTATTTCATCGCGTATTCGACACCTGAGGTTTTATGACTGATAGAGGAACCGCGTTCACGTCTAAGCAGTTCGCGTCGTTCGTGAAGGATCATGATATTCGACATCAGCAAGTAGCAACCGCGTGTCCACAAGGTAACGGACAGATAGAACGATATAACCGAATGTTAATTCCGTTATTTAGTAAACTAGTCCAAGAACGTTCACAAGATTGGGATTCAGTATTGGTTGAGGCCGAGTATTATAATAAAATGTTTAACCAGTCGATTGGCGATGTACCTTCACGTTTGATGTTTGGAATAGTTCAAAAGCGTAATGTAACGGATGATCTTACTACCTATGTTGAAGAATTGAATGATAAATTTGAGCGGGATTTACCAGAAGTTAGATAAGCAGCGTCGCGTAGTATTCGCAAAAAGCAAGAATATAATAAAGACCAGTACGATAAGCGGAGTAAAGTGAATACTCAGTATCGTGAAGGCGATCTCGTTTCTATTCGGACCGTAAAACAAGTAGGAGAGAGAAATAAGTTGAAACCTAAATTCAGAGGGCCATATATCGTCAAAAAAGGTATTGGATCGTAATCGATACGTAATTTCATAAATCAAGTTTCTAATCGCCAATTCAAGGGAGTTTTCGATCCGAGTAACATGAGGTTATACCAGAAGAGAGATGAGGAGGAAATCTCTAAATTTTCAGATTCCGAGGAAGAATTCGAAGATGTTGAGTACCTAGACGAATCAGAGTCAGGAGAATACGTTAAGAAGAATATCTAGATGATAAACGAGCGACTAAAATGACAATAACATGGAGTGCCTAATCAGGAAGTTCAGAAAGAAAAATAAAACAACGTTTATATTAGTTTTTAAGAGAAGAGCGTTAGGCACTCTGTTGAGGGCAACAGAGAGGTCAGGATGAACGAGCTGTAGCAGTTTGAGTCGTCCAAACGTATAGTAATGAGCCCGTTGAGCAGATGCTCAACAGTTAAAGCGTTTTACGCTATACGTGTCACAGCGGAAGTAGCAAAAACAGAAGACGCAACTATAATAACATTCCAGATACGACAGGCGATCAGTGAATACATAGAAGTTATTTTCTCCAGATAAAACGTGTTCGTGCGGGATCTGAAATATCACTACAGTGTATTTTATTTTATTTTTATTTTTATTTAATACATCCATCTGACAATAAGTCTTAATGAACCAGAAGCCATAACAAATACTAAATGTATCTGGAGTTAATAATACGTCTCTGGAATTGAGCAGCAGGTTCCCCAAACTCGAACAACTCTTCAACTGTAGAAAACGTGCGAATCATACTCTTAACAGGTTCATGTTGTTCAAAAGAAGAGCGGTGTGAGTCTTGACGCAATAGGAACGTTGAGCGTAGAAATCTGCTTGGCGCACGAAAGTTCAAGCAAGAGAGTAAGTGGGTAGAGTCAATTTCACCACTTAATAACTTCGCGACGAATGTTGCCTGTTGAATTTGTCGCCGTCGTTGTAACGTGTCCATGCTTAGCAAGCGACATCTCTCAGCATACGGAGGTAAGTTTAGTGGATCTCTCCAAGGAAGTTGTCTTAATGCTCGACGAATGAATGTTTTTTGGATACGTTCTATTCTGATGTTCCAGGAAAGTTGGTAGGGAGTCCAAACAACAGATGCAGTCTCGATAATCGGACGAACGAGTGAACAGTACAGTGCTTTTAAACAGTACGGATCCGAAAAATCTCTTGAGAATCTTGATATAAAACCAAGCTGACGATTAGCCTTAGTGATTACCATTGAACGGTGTAAGTCAAACGTAAGTTTAGGGTCCAGCATTACACCTAGGTCGCTTACTTGTTCTACTCTTTCTAGTACAAATCCATCAATTGAGTAATCGAATACGATTGGCGTTCTTGTGCGATTAAATGTCATGACCACACATTTTGATATACTGACGGAAAGCTTGTTTAAGCGGCACCAATCAACAAATTGGTCTAACATTGCTTGAAGCTGACGGCAATCCTCGACGTTCTTGACAACAATGTATAGTTTGAGATCATCGGCGTATATGAGCACACAACCACTCGGCAAGAGGAGCGTCACATCGTTGAAGAAGATTGTGAACAGCAATGGTCCTAAATTGCTGCCATGGGGAACACCGGAGGTTGCAGCAAATGGTGATGAAGTGCACGAACCCAGCTTGACACGAAGTGTTCTGTTGGAAAGATATGATTTCAGCCAATCAACCAAACCATCCGAAATTCCCGAGACATTTTCCGAAGAAGAATACCATGATCGATGCAATCGAATGTCGCTTTCAGAACGGTATAAACGGTATCTTCCTTGACCAAAGATTTTTATATTATGGTAATCTACAACTTTGCTGAAAACGCTACATACGCTATATTGTAAATGTTAAAATGTAATATTACCTGAGCATCATATTTTTCACCTGCGTACCTTCGACTCAAAGTTTTCAAAAAAGTTCTTAACACAAGAGTTAACGTACATTCAAGCGTCTGTTGGAGGTCAGTAACGTGAATTGATGAAAATTGCAGACGATCTCTGTCAGTACATAAAAACGGATTCTGGACAAGTTCATATATTTATTCTCGGATGCTCGAACGGAAAACACGGGATTGATTGCACTAATGGTCAAGGTTCAATTGTACACGAAACACCTATCTTCTTGTGGTCAGGTATGTATAACTTAAATTTGGGACATTTACTACACGTTGGCTACAAATTAATATAGCCAGGGCTTAATATCTATTAAAATGTGTGATGGTTTTATAGTCTCCTGGACTGCCTATTTTGAGCGGGAGAGTCGATTAAGGGTCGAAGTACAAGCCATTATGTACCCTTTGTTAGAATTTGTGCGGCAGATTGTAAATGCTCGATTTAGCTATTCAACAGTGGAGTTTCCCTAGGCTGATCACTAATATTTATAAAATTGGCGTAAACAATCCAAGCCGCGGTAAAAATGTCTGGAATGTAGGGGAAGCAAGAACAGTTCCGGAGTGATTTGTGGTTTGGGCGTAATTGCATTTATGGAAAAACACGTCAATCGTCGATTTCTCGTGAAGAAAAGCTCATTCTCGTAAACAAACTATACCAAATGATAAATGGATTATTCCTCTACCTCATAGTGTTGTTAGTTTTCGAGATTTCGGCGGTTGAAATTTAAATTACGCCCAAATCTCAAATCACTCCGAAGTTGTTAACCTACAAACATAACCACAAACGCGTTGGTCATACAAAAATGACAAAAAAAAGCGCTTCATTTTACTACATATAACGCAACATACGGCCCGCAGCATAATGCAAGCATGCATGTGGTAATTTATTAGAAATATTTTGTAATTTATTAAATGCTGGCACACTGCCTGCACAGCCGACTGGAAATGCTTGCGGCAGCAAAATGGACTGGATTCCCGAACTTTTTGTTTTATATGTTTTGTTCCCTACTCTGCAGCTACTCCTCACTCACACTCCGGACGTTTCATTCATTATCCAAGCCACAGAGAGCGCTACGGCTTAATTTACGTTGAATGTTTTAAACGGAAGCGTAGCATTTTATTCAAAAAACTGATTAAACTGAGAAAAAGTGTTTGCGTTTCGGAGAAAAGTTTTCATTTCTTTCGCCCTAATTCCTGATTGCTTTGCCGGGTGCAAAACTTTCGCTCGCCCGCTCGTACGGCTAGCCGTCAGCCGCTCGCAGTTGGTCAATATTTATTTTTCAAACGAAGAACTGCCGGGTTTGCTTGTTTTATTTTTTATATAATGGTTCGTTACTTTACTCCGCCCGGTGATGATGATCCATCATCCCCGGATGGTAATTATTTTATTACTAGAGAAACATCGTTAGTGGATGGCATTCTTAGAGTCCTGCTCAGTTGAAAATGTACTACCGGGAATCGTGCTAGAGAGCGGAGTTCATCAGCGAAACGTGTCACGTAATTTCGGGATGAGTTTTCCGGAAATCCGATGAGGTCTGTTGCTTTGTTTTCGGACCAGTGACTTGTTGAACTCTCTGCACCAAGTAGAATGAGGGAGATTTCAGCGAAGTTTTTGCATGTAATTTGATTAACATTTGAAAGTCTTCAATTACGCTTTCGGCTGTACAGCGACGAGTGGCTGGAATGTAGCCAGCACACCATCCAAATGGGGAACGGACCAATATTCAAAGCAGCAGCAGCAGTTGTTGATTTCAAGCTCCAGCTTAACCATGTCCATTTTCCTCTCGCTGTGTAGTGGGGCTAGTGAAATTAAAATTATCCCGATTTTCCTGATTGAGCTGCCACTCCGACACTGAGATTGAACCCGCGATCTTTTGCTCAGTATGCAAATATGGTCACCATAAAGCCACCATGCTCCTAACATCACAACAAACCAATACGACTGACGATATGAAAAGATTTATTCGATCAACTATGTTTTATCCCGTGTTCTTAGTTTAGTGCATGTCGTATTAGCATAGAAGTAAGTAACTCTTTGACCAGATTGTCCCGAAAAAAGTTTATAAATATTTCGACTACTGGCAAACTACCGTAAATGGAACATAATATTTCTTCGACCCTGTAGCTCTACTGTCTGTATCCCGGTAGAAACGCTCAGTTGCAAAAAACCTCTCGAGCTGTATCTCAAATTCGGTTCACTATTGGGTAATCTGGAGGGGCTTTGCGACCATCGTATGCCGGACTGTCACCTGACTAAAGGCTATGGAAACTGTGAGTGAAGCAGTAATCAAGTGGTGTATACTAATTGGTTTTCATTGGGAAAGGTATAGCAGGTGTGGATAGGATTTCTAAAAGACTACTATTGAATGTTGTGGGTGTACAGTGGGTTTTTATTCTGGTATTTTTTTTCCTTTGATTTGTTTTCCGTCGATCTTGTTTTCCGTACTGAGTTATCAATGCTACCAAAGCAAGGAAGGCAACTCCCACACCTGGACCCTAGCTATCGACCCATCAACTCATGGACCGGGGACCAACGGCTTTACTTCCCAGAGTTCCCGGCGCACAGTGGTCTAGAACTGTGAAAAGACGGTCAAAAGTCATTATCTCATGAATCTTGCCTTTTGGACTAGTGGAGTCTTCAGGAAAGTTTCTGGATATAAAAAGACCCTTCTTTTGACATTAACAAATCAACGATTAATCCTCCAAGAAGTTAGATTCAAAATTTATTTTTCCAAAAATTCCATATTCAGGTTTGGTGTCTTCGGCAAAGTTTTAGAAAATATCAAAACAAGAAAGTTTGCTCAAGACTATAGGTGGCTATTTATTATTTTTTTTTTGAAATATGGAATGTTTTTGGTGGGAAACCTCCTAATAAAAGTTTCTACTTAATAATTAATTTCTTTAAACTTCTACTGGTTTGAAATGTTCTACAAAATTGTTCAAAACATTAATACACGTAAGTTTGATGAATATCATAGCACACTTGATCGCTAAATAGGTGAGTAGTTTTTGATTTTGCTCCAAACATATAATTTTTACGATTTACTACCATTTCCCACCACATCCCACTACAAAACCAATAGTAATAGAAGCATTTAAGTGTGTTTTATTCAAAAAATTCAAAATTTCTTGCAGAAACATGAATTATATGTTAAATACTGCATGATATGGGATATTTTTTTTATGGAAAACCCCATAAACGTGATTTTTCCTAGATAAAACATTCTTTAAACCTATTGTTACGGAGACGATGAAGTCGTTCGGACCTCTTAAAGGCAAACTCGTATGTTTGTTTGTTAAGAGTTAGCTTTTAGCTGTAATTTTATTATTTTTTAGTTTCAACGCATGTTTTTTAGCACATTTTAGGTTACTTACAATTTTAATCCACTTCGTAAACAATTATTCGTCTGTCGTAACAATAGTTTATGCTTATTCGTTGAGTTCTTGTTAATGATGTGTTTCAATTAGTATTATGTGTTTATTTTAAAGCAAAGTGTACTTACAATTACAGTTATAATTAACAAATTTATAGTCCAACTTTTAACAATTACTTACTTTTAAGGTGTTGTTTGTTCTGTGTTGATCTTGGTAGTAACATAACAATGATACAGAAATTGATAACTGACAACTCAAGCTGACGACTTCTCACTTGACGTTGTCCGGTGACGTTACCATTTAACCTCTAGTTCTACAGGGTATCGTCAGCGTTTGCTGTTGACGGGGGGTCTGGTACCGTTGCGCACACACTCCACCCCGTATTGCTTGAAGTTCCTTCAGCCATATCAACTTGCTCAAGCACGTCCAGTACCGCCAGCTTGGTCAACGGCCGCTGAAGTACACCCGTCGCAGTCCTCACATTTGCGCTTCGTATGCGTCCATCCTTCCCCGGATACACCTTCTCAACGACTTCTCGCTCCCAGCTATTCCTCCTTGCCTCGTTCATGACTACGACCAAGTCTCCAACTTGGATCGGTTTCACTTCCTGGAATCCACTTCGACTGTCGTGAGATGACTGGAATATATTCTTTTATCCACCGATTCCAAAAGCGGTCAAGCATGACTTGAACGTGGTTCCAATTCGAACGTATAGCCGATTTAATATCCAACGGAGCGACGGTTGGTTGACATACTCCGTTGGAGCTTAGAAGTAAGAAGTGGTTCGGGGTAAGTGCTTCACTTTCCTTCGAATCCAGCGGAAGGTAGGTAAGAGGACGAGTGTTCACCATCGACTCTGCTTCCGCCAACGCCGTGATGAAAGTTTCTTCGTCCGGATTCCTTGGCATCTCCATGGCAGCCAAACCAGCCTTCACCGAACGCACCAATCTTTCCCAGATGCCGCCCATATGCGGAGCATACGGAGGATTCAGCTTCCACTGCGTTGCTGCATTCGTGAACGTTGAGGCCAGTTCATGATTAACTTTCTTGATTTCTTGCTGCAGTTCCTTCCGAGCTCCTAGGAAATTTGTTCCCTGATCCGAATAGATCTCCAGAGGTGCACCACGCCGAGCGATGAATCTTCGCACGGCTAACTTGCATGATTCCGTAGACAAAGTGAACGCAATCTCCAAATGAACTGCCCGCGTTGTGAGGCAGGTGAATAATGCCACCCAGCGTTTCACGGTACAACGCCCAAATCTGACAGTAATTGGTCCAAAATAGTCCAAACCAGTAAAGGTGAACGGCCTGACGTATGGAGTTAGACGCGCTTCCGGAAGTTGGCTCATACGGGGAGGCTGTGGAATCGTCTTGCGCACTTTGCACCTGCAACACTCCTTTACCAGCTTTCCTACCACACCTCTGAGCTCGGACACATGGAACTGTTGCCTGATCTCGTTTACGATCGTCTCTTTATTTGCATGCCCGAATTTTCGATGAAAGCTGTCGATGATCAATGCGGTCACGTAATGGGTTTTGGGTAAAATCGCAGGATACTTTGCTTCGATGGTCAGCCAGGGAGCAGCACCGATCCTCCCATCCTTTCGAATTACGCCATTAGCTCCGATGAATGGACACAACTTGTAGATCCTGTTACTCTTTGCCACTGCCTTACGTTGGATTAGTGGGACTTTATTGTTGGATTCCAACGAAGCATACTCATCAGCGAATACTTCACGTTGAAACATTCTCAGCACCGTATGTTCAGCTTCCCGAAGCTCTTCGCTGCTCAGAATCTCAGGATTCGGAAGTAACAGCTTGTTCTTCTTCCTCAAGCAGATGTCTCGGAATCGCCGCACGTACCCTACAGTCCTACGCAATCTTTCCCATTTCGAGAATCGGTCAAACCCAATTGTTTCACCTGCTACTGTTGTGCGATGGATGTTGACTGCCTGTATCTCCTCAGAAGTTGTACATTCCATTTCCTGTTCTGGCCACTCTAGCTCATCCTTGTAAAGGAATTCCGGGCCTCTGAGCCACCTACTATTTACGGTAGCATTTGGGCCGTTTCCCCACTTCGTGGCTTCGTCCGACACGTTCCACCTCGTAGACACCTTTCTCCATTCGGATACGGCAGTAATTTCCAGAATGTCACCGACCCTGAAGGCTACAAATTGATGAAACTTCCGTTGATCAGATCGAAGCCAAGCCAGGACAGTGTTCTAATCGCTCCAGAATATCTTCCTGTTGATTGGAATGGTGTGGCTGGCAATGATGGTTTTCATCAGCCTTGCACCGATGACAGCAGCTTGCAGCTCTAGTCTCGGTACAGAGAGTTGTTTGAGTGGTGCAACCTTGGTTTTGGACGCTACCAGACAGCAGCGGATAGTTCCACGATCGACGATCCGGAAGTGGGCAGCTGCCGCATCCACAAAAACGTGTAGTTCCAGAGTCTCGAAGGCTTCTGGACCATATCCCGGGAAATAGCAGCGTTCTATTCGCACATGTCTCAGATCTTGGAGTGCTAGAACCCACCGTTGCCACAATGGGAAGATTTCCCCTGGAATTTGTTCATCCCATCCTATACCCGATCTCCACACATCTTGCACCAATACTTTGCCGTGGATCACGAAGTTTGCCACCAGCCCAAGTGGGTCGAATACGCTCATGACTAGGCTGAGAAGTTCCCTTTTGGTAGGATAGGATATTCCATTCAACAACTTCTCGAGGTCGCTTCGAAAGTGTATCGCAAAGGAAAATAAGTCTTCTTGGGGTAGCCAGATCATGCCCAAAACTCGTTCTGAGCCGCTACCTTTCCCCAGCACAAAGTTCTTCGTCGATTCGATTGGTTCTTCACCAATCTTCTTGAGTACTTCTGCAGAACTAGACAGCCAATGTCGAAGTTCGAATTCTCCGCGTTCATGTACAGTTTTTACCTCCTTTGCCAGTTGTACTGCTTCTTATATTGTGTCAACGCTATCCAAATAGTCGTCTACATAATGGTGTAATTTATTATAATTTCTACAAATTTTGCACACCATCAGGAAATGTTTGGCTTAGTTCAGATTTCATTGGTCTGCTCATGGAAAAAAGGATATCACTTGTACAAAAATCATAAAAATATTTTAATTGTTATTAAATTGATTTTTTTTCAGTATATTACCAACCTGTTAAAATTAACCAATGCAGTAAATCCGTCATTGCGGCTTGGCGAAAAGTCTTCCGGGTCCAATGCTATCGAATTGACATTATATTTTTATTCCGTGCTTCCAACGCTTATTCCGAGTATATACCAATCACAGGCTCTAGTGACTCCATTAAATCAGCACCATGAATTAGTACAAACTGTACTGATGATGGTATGTAGTACCAGGAATATTTTTTCTTTAAATAGATGGGCAGCCTCTAGTGCGTTTATTCTGATCTTCTTGGTATTAATTTCGCTTTGATTTTGTCAAGATAGGGGTGGACAATAGTAGCAAATACTCAATGAAGATTTACATAGATTTGCACGATGACCACAACAAAGAAATTATACAGATTTTTATCAGCCAGATACAGATGAAATAGATTTTTGCGATTAATAGGAACATGAAAAAAATTAACAGCTCTAGGTTTGTTACTTGGGTTGGGTCGTTCGTTACTTACTTCTTGGCTGTGGCCTGAGAGGTATGGATGTTAACCACTACGTCGGGGCTGTCCCCAAATTGCAACTCTATTTTAACTATCGGCAGAGTTCATCGTTGAATTGCTAAGCAATTCAATTGAATGTTTGCTTTTAAATAATTTTTGCTTAGGCCTATGACCTACAAAAAAATCCATAGTCGATAATTGGAACACACTATAATAGTAACGTAAAGCCATAACTGAAACATCTACCCTAGTCGAGTTTGACAATGAATTCACGAGAGAGAATCATCATCATCCACATCAAATTGCTCCAACGTCATCCCAAGGCTGCTCACCTCACGTTGGACGTTGATACGCTATCCCGACAAAGTTTCCAACTAAATCTCCTAGCTTTGCTCACCGGTTGTGGTTTAGACAGTTCCGACGGGAGATATCCTTAGGCACCGGTTCACCAGCACTTTACCAGTTCCGGTTTGGTTACAACTCGACCAGAATGTGTCAAGCTTCCAAAGTGAAATATTTACCGTTCTCTTTTTTTCAGCAACATCTACTAAAGCCCCAAGCATCCCATTTCGAAAAAAAAACGACCAAACACATCACCGTACAAATTTGGGTTCCCTCTCGGAATAATGTTCATCACCTGCTATCTACCTACCTAGCTAGCTGCTCGCCAGAGATCAACCATCCGTTGTCGAGCACTATTACTGCGTAGGTATATTCGTTTGACGGTAATTTTCAAGGAGGGAGACCACCACCCGTCCATGACAACACTGCCGAACCTGAACTGACACCACCACCGCATGGAATCGGTTTGCCCGGTGGGTGCCTGTCTCTCTGACTGTGTTTGGAGACGGCTCATTTCGTTCCTTGAATGCGAAACACACTCACTAGGTACGTGGAAAGTGACGTTCCGACCGGCACTGGGGAACCACGTTGGGAACTGTTTGTCGCAATTTCAACCTTCAACGTAAATTTTTTTTTTTAATCTATGTCTGGCTGAAAATAATAGGGGGAATGGCTCTAATGTTGGCCTATGGATCTAAGATTGGACCCATTGCTAAAAATCTGCTATTTATTAATTTTATCTAGATGAACGTGTTTTTGGGACGGTAATAATGGATATTTTCGGTCGCTATTGACAATTTAGTCGATTGCTGAATTTATGTATGAGCCCAAATTAGGGGCATTTAGGCCGACATTACATCCATTTCCCCTATGTAAAATTATATCCAACAACCGATTTTCGCTGCAGACCACAATACAGGAAAAACTTGCCTTATGCAGCGGTTTTTTTGCTTGTCTATGTTTAATTTCTATGGGTTTTCCACGCCAAATGACGAATCTTAAAAATTCGACCTTTCCAGTTTTGCATAAAACTATCCATAATTGTGTGTTATTGAAATTCATTCAAAATTTGGCAAAAATTCGGCCATTTTGGATCTTGCATTTTTTTTAAAATGGCATCTCTGTAATTTTCAAATAAATTGTAGTACGAAAGGTCACTTCTGTTCGAAATGACGTCGAAAAGTAAATCTTAAATTTAAATTTGTTTTTTTTTAAGACAAAAAGTTTTGGTCAAAACTTTGAACTATTTTCCTGTTTGGTATTTGGGTAATTTCTACACATGAAAAAATATTTGAGACATTCTGTTGTTGCCTGTTCAAAAATAGCATAGCATAAACCAGGTTGCACAATGTCGTAGGTGGTACGAGCTCCAAACTGTTGTTAAGAAGGAGACCCAACTTCATCCGTTGCTGTTAGATAGTAATTTGTGATTAATTACGGTAAAAAGGTAAATGGATCATTAAACAATGACGATGTTCCTTAATAAGTAAAAAAAAATCTCCTTAAAATAGATCGGGTTGCTCCTTAAATGATTGATCGAAATACGCTAAAAATCTTAAAATGCTCAGTCAATATTTAAAGTACGCTCCGTAAAATAAAGGGTGATACGGTCAAAATTTGGTCAATATAAACTTGACGTATTTCTTTCAATTTTGCATTTAAAAAACCTGAACACCCCTCATTTTGAAGGTGTGTGTGTGTGTAGAATGTTGCTCCTATTTTGATTTTGGAATTCACTCTTCAGTTGTCAAAATGCCGTCCAAGCAAGAAGAGCAGCGTATCAAAATTTTGCTCGCGCATCGCGAAAATCCGAGCTACTCGCACGCAAAGTTGGCAAAATCGCTAAAAGTTGCCAAATCAACCGTTACAAATGTAATTAAAGTGTTTGGGGAACGTTTGTCGACAGCCAGGAAGTCTGGATCGGGGGGAAATCGAAAACCGGAAGCCGCTGAGACGACAAAGAGAGTTGCCGGTAGTTTCAAGCGAAACCCTAACCTCTCTCTCCGAGATGCCGCAAATAAGCTGGGTGTATCGTCTACAACCGTGCATCGAGCCAAAAAACGAGCCGGACTATCGACTTACAAGAAGGTAGTGACTCCAAATCGCGATGATAAACAAAATACGACGGCCAAAGCGCGATCCCGGAGGCTGTACACGACGATACTGACGAAGTTTGACTGCGTGGTAATGGACGACGAAACCTACGTCAAAGCCGACTACAAGCAGCTTCCGGGACAGGAGTTTTATACGGCAAAAGGAAGGGGAAAGGTAGCAGATGTTTTCAAGCACATGAAACTGTCAAAGTTCGCAAAGAAATATCTGGTTTGGCAAGCCATCTGTACCTGTGGCTTGAAAAGCAGCATTTTCATAGCTTCCGGGACTGTCAACCAAGAAATTTACGTGAAAGAGTGTTTGAATAAACGTCTGCTGCCTTTCCTGAAGAAACACGGTTGTTCCGTACTGTTTTGGCCGGATTTGGCATCTTGCCATTACGGTTAAAAGGCCATGGAGTGGTACGCCGCCAACAACGTGCAGGTGGTTCCCAAGGACAAGAACCCTCCCAACACGCCAGAGCTCCGCCCAATTGAGAAATACTGGGCTATTGTCAAGCAGAACCTAAAGAAGACCAAAAAAACTGCTAAGGGCGAGCAGCAGTTCAAGGCAAACTGGCTTTCTGCGGCGAAGAAGGTGGACAAGGTGGCTGTACAAAATCTGATGGCAGGGGTCAAGCGTAAGGCCCGGCAATTCGGATTTGGAAAAGCGGAAGCCTAACTGAATATTTTTCCTGAATTGTATACTAATTGAACTTGAAAAAGAAATTTAATTTGATTTTTTAAATAAACGATTTCACCGATTTACACGCGTTTTACCTTGACCAAATTTTGACCGTATCACCCTTTAGAGAAAATTGTACATTAAGCATTTGAAAATGCTCCTTAGTATGCACCGCTTTGCACCATTTTGAAGTGTAATTGTACCATATATCATCGGAAAAGCTGCTGTAGAAAAGTTAATGAGTACCATGAAATCAGCTGAAATGTTCAGTAAATCATTGTGTGCATTTGTGCATTTTTACTGAACATTTCAGCTGATTTCATGGTACTTATTAACTTTTCTACAGCAGCTTTTCCGATGATATATGGTACAATTACACTTCAAAACGGTGCAAAGCGGTGCATACTAAGGAGCATTTTCAAATATGCTTAATGTACAATTTTCTCTATTTTAGGGAGCGTACTTTAAATATTTACAGAGCATTTTAAGATTTTTAACGTATTTCGATCAATCATTTAAGGAGCAACCCGATCTATTTTAAGGAGATCTTTTTTACTTATTAAGGATAATTTCATCTGTTTTATTGAGCAAAAGTAGGGCTGCCATTAATTACTACCTCTTAGATAAAGGATGTGTCTCCCTACAACAGACCAGAGCTGTCCTGGCCACGTCCTTGCATCTGGTGGGGAAGGGGGAGGAATGTTTGTCCGACACTTGTGGCAGGTACCATATTATAAAAATCAAAATGTAAAAAGTTGTACATTAATTGAAATTTTTCAAACACCATCGAATTACCCCTTGACGCATGAAGCGTTCGCAAAAAGTTAACTCACCGAAATGTTCATTAGATGGTAAATGAGTTCTCTGTACCATTTCGGGCGCCAAAGCGTAATTCGATAGCCAAACGAAGAGTCTAAGCAAACCACGCGTAAACGCACGGACATCGACCTGCACAATTCTGCTTTCAGGATTTGTTGACCCGTCCCATCCTTTCATGCACTTCGGGTGGGAAGCGAATTGGCATATGCGTTAACTTGATAGAAGGAGAATGCCTTCTTTCGTAATTTTTTACAAAAAATTAGTATGCGTGAAGGCGATTTTTTGAACTTCGTGAAAATCAACTTCGTTGATTTCACGTAATTTCCGGCGACGAAGATTGCAATTCTTGCGCCTAATCTGAGGACCTTCAGACTTGATTCTTTGACTTCGTTCTGGTTTGTGGAAGAGGCGAGAGCGGTCCGAGTTTCAGTTATCGCGCCGTGGTGTGAATTTAAAGTTCGTTAGTTTTCGAAATTAGAGCAGAAAGTGCTTAAAGGGTGTCCACGATGAAATTGCCACACACAAAATTGATTCGCAAAATTCGAGTTTTCATCCGATTGCCATAAAATTTTCAGGGATTGAGAAATAACTATTAAACTTCATTTTACCATTTTACTCGTATTTTATTTACAGTCCATACGCAAATGCCCGCACCTTGGCCTTAACCCCGGCCATAAGATTCTGCACAACCTGTGAATCAACCGTTTTTTGCATGTAAACCCATACTTTCTTCAGTTCCTCGACTGTCTTCACTACCTTAGGTCATTTAAGAAGGTGCTGCTTCATAATCGCCGAGTACTTCTCGATGGGGCGGAGCTCCGGAGTGTTGGGAGGGTTGAACATTTTCGGCACGAAATTGACCTTATTGTCCGCATACCACTTCAGCACGTCCTTGGAGTAGTGGCATGAGGCCAAATCCGGCCAGAAGATTGTTGGGACGTTGTGGGCCTTCAGGAGAGGAAGCAGCCGCTTCTGGAGGCACTCTTTTATGTACACCTGTCCATTCATCGTGTCCTGGGTCACGAAAGGTGCACTCCGCTTCCCGCACGTGCAGATGGCTTGCCAAACCAGGAATTTCTTCGCAAATTTGGACATCTTCTGAGTGCGGACATGCTCCGGAACGCTGAACTTATCCTTGGCCGTGAAAAACAGGTTGCCGGGGATCTGTTTGAAGTCGGCCTTCATATATGTTTCGTCTGTTTGAATCTGTTTGAAGTCGGCCTTCATATCGTCCATGATGCAGCATTCAACTTTCGTCAGCATGTTGAGGTACAACTTCCTGGCACGGGTTTTGGCGGACTTGTTCTGCTTCTCGTCGTGATTAGGGGCCTTTTGTACCTTGAACGTTCGAAACCCAGCCTTAGTTTTGGCCTTCTGGACAAAACTTCGGCTTAGTTGCAGCTTCTTAGCCACATCCCTAACGGAGGCGTTCGGATTTCGGTTGAAGGCCCCAACTACGCGGTTGTGATTTTTGGTGTTGTACGGAATACTTTTTCCTTCACTTCTGGGCTTCCGATCGGTGGTCAACCGTTCCTCGAACCGCTTAATCACTCGCGACACCGTGGAATTCGCGATTCCCAACGTTTTAGCGATGGAACGATGCGAGAGATCCTTGTTCTCGTGATGAATGCGCAAGATTTTATCACGCACGAGCTGTTCTTTCGACTCCATTTCCGCGAGTTTTGATCACAGGACTTTAAAACTTGCAGGATGTAAATAATGCACTATGAACTAAATCCACCCAAATTTTCATTAAATTCTACCCAACGGTTAAAAAGTTAGAGCAATTTCATAGTGTGGCAATTTCATCGTGGACACCCTTTAGTGCGTTAGTTCGGCGGTTAGGAGTGTGCGAAGGTGTATTGAAACCGAGATTTGTGGCAAGTTGCGAAGCTCGTCACACCACCCACATCAGTCAGCGACCGTTTTTGACCCCATTTTCCAGCTTCGAAGAACACCCGGTGGTACCAGAGGCCGGAAAAGGGCAGCAAAAAGGTTTCCGCGCCCTAGGCACAGTGAGCAGCAACCCACTGGTTTCGAACCGGTGACCTCCCTCTCTAGCGGCAACCACTTTCCGCAGTTTCCCGTCGACGGTGACGACCATCGATGCGACGGCCGTACCCCGTCTAGGTAGAAGACCACAACTCAGCGTGTGAGGCGTAGTTGGAAAACGTCATCGGCTATGTGCAGTCCGCAGTAGCATAGTTTCGGAGTCCGTAGGAGTATCACGTGTAGTACACGTGGGTCCAACCGGCATCATCGAGCAACCGCCAATTCCTCCACGCAAGTAGCTAGTCAAAACGTAAGTAACATGCATGTTCACAAAATTCCCATGCGCATGGTGAGTTAAAGCCCCTAGCATAGCATAACCGCTAGCGTGGCCGCTGTTCATTCAGCCGTTACCCATTCCGATCCGCGCAAGCGTCGGTAACGCCAAACAGCTTTTTGTAGCACACACAAAATGAACACCATTCGTCGCACAGCACACTAAATAAATACCGCCAGAAGAAGAAAGAAGAAAAGGATAGCTAACTAGAGGGAATGAATTTGAGATAGGCCTAGAATAATAAATTGTCGATAACGTAGAAGTACGAAAATAAACCATCATGAACAAGAGGTAGTTTGAACATGAAGAGGAGGCGTTTTCAATAAACCAACACACTACAGATAAAAAGTTTTTGTTCATCATTTCCCAAAGTGATCTAGAAAAGCGAATGTAAGGCTTTTTCACGTTTCCGGTCGTTTTCTTTTGAAGTTTTGCAGAGTTTTACTGGGGGAGTTGGCCCCGAAACCAACTAGGATTTCTCTCTATTCGAACGGGATCCGTTCGAAGTGTTGTGTCAAGCCTGCCCGTGATGATAAAATCCGCGAGAGCAATTCATCGGTGGCAGAAATCGTTTTCGTGAATGCTTCATTCTTTTATTTGATTCTTTCACGACCATAGGTCGTGGGCATTTCCGTCCTTACCGTAGTCGATCAACAGCTAACTTGCTTCCCGCTCATTTATTTGAGAAAAACAGAACCTTCCCTGAAAGGTCTCATATGGTCGGGCAACCCTAGTCTCGGTAGATGGTCTCCCTCGGGAGTGGCGCTTAAGCCATTTTTACTAAAAACGGGAAACTCGTAAGGCTGTCGGGCTACACACTTATTTAAGAGAGATGCAGAGAATTCAATAGGGGCCTCATAGCCTAGTCAGTAAAGGCACGGTATTATCAAGCCGGAGGCGGCGGGTTTGATTCCCCGGTCCGGTCGAGGGAATCTTTCGAGTTGGAAATTTTCTCGACTTCCCTGGGCATAGAGTATCATTGTGCTTGCCTTGCCACACAATATACAAATTCATGCATTGGTATTGGCATCGAAAGCTCTCAATTTTAATAACTGTGGAAGTGCATTTGGTGGAACACTAAGTTGAAAGCACGCAATAAGCTAATATGCGCTAAGCAATATAAGCTTGAAATGCGAACAAGAAGAAAGAAGAAAGCAGAGAATTCAACCAGTGGAAACCAGAGTCAATGTTATTATTAGAGTCCCGCCAAAAGTGCAGCCAGAAGTACCCATCAAACTGTCAAGCGGGGTCCAAACAAGCAAAGTAAATAAACATAATTGTTCCCACTGTTATTTTATTTGTTAATATGACTACATTGAAATAACAGCAACTCGATGATTAAAACGGAGCTCGTTTACCTAGTGTCAATTTTTTTTGCTTACTGAGCAGAAGACCGTGGGTTCAATCCCTAGCTTCTTCGCGTTATATGATCGATAGGACATCAATTCAGCTTATCGTTTACCAAAACGAACCCTGCTGCAATCCCAACTCTCTTACCCAACATCCCAGTGATTCCTCGTGGAAGTGCAGAGGTGTTCTTGGCTTCCATCAAAGCGAGTGTCACGCCAACACATTCCTACCCATTCCTTTCTTGACCTGTGTTCGGGCGCGGCCGGCGCTGGTATTGCCTAATTTGAGTTCACCAGTTTTTACACATTGAGGATGATTGCTAGTCCCAAGCATCGTCTATTGGTTATCTGTGTAATTATAGCTAATCTGGCAATAACAGAGCAGCAACCGTGGGCGGTAATGCTCATGCTAAATAATTTAGTCTAGTCTACACATACACAGCCAGTACTTGAAAGAATCCTGGAAAATGATACATCTATCATTTTTCTTGTCATTATTAATGCCTGCTGCACATCAAGGATGTGAAACAAACAATAAAGCGGCCAGGCCTACTGTGTAGCGTTTAGTTAATTTTTGTGGAAGTGAATGTTTACCATGTCTACTTAATAAGTATAGACAGTGGTTAACATTTAATCCACAGGTAATCAAAGAGCGGGGACATACCGTACCAACCGCTCCGTATGCTGGATTTGAAAATAGGCTATATAAATCGTTGGGAGTGACAGAGCTAAGAAAGTTAATGTACACTCCTTGGTTGTCCGATCTCCTGGGATGGAACACAGGTATTTACCCCTTGTGTTCGAGCGAACAGTCCTCCCTCCGTACAAGCGTGGACGGCACCGCCAACCCACTGCCATCCCTCAATCGATCCAGCCGACCTCAGTCGAAGGACAACGGAGAGCGGTGTGCGGACGTAACCTATACGGAGGGAATGCTGTATTCGCCTAGGTTATAGCGCCCTTGCTCGCTACCATTTTCTTCTAGCGGTTGGGACCTGAGCACTAACTCTTGCCCTAGCCCTATATGGCATATGGTTATAGCGCCATTACTCGCTTTCTGAAAAGAGAAGAAGGGAAGGGAAGGAGAGGAAAAGGACTTGGGAAAAGGAAATGCGGAATTCCTTTCCTCATTAGTATTTGTATCGTCAACTTTTATGAAAACTATATAAATCATTTTTCCTTGGTCAGAGGTATTATTACGACATTTGAATAAGATTGTCTTATCATTTGTTATTCAAAATTTAATGTTATAATGATCAACATAGCTTTGGATTATCCAATATAAATCGGTAACACTGTCCTGCAACCGATGATTTTTCTAATCCGAAAACTAAAAGTTACGAAAAAGCACTTAGGCCTTCATTAAGTTCCACTTTCACGCGACGTTCAATGTTTCGCGGTTTGCTCTTTACGCATTGTTCAGGCTATCATAACAAGCTATGACCAACGTGACGATTGCTTAAGCCCTGGTTAAACAAGTAAACAAGTTATTAAAATGAAATCATGTTCCCGAAAGCAGTCAACAATGTATCTTAAACCGGATCAAGCGTGCGCCCTATTTTTCTAAACATTCCGACGCGGTCCGCCCAATATCTATCAATTACGTTTTTCTACAATAGTAGCCTGGGATAAATCCTAATTCGACCGACACGTGTTTGTTGAAACATTATATTCTGCCTAATATCAGTAGTCAGTAGTCATTAGGAAACCTGTTACTAATTACAACATATGTATCCTTCTTTCATGAATTTGTCCACTGACTGGCAGTGGCATTATGGATAAAATCCTCCTGGAACCATCTTTTATATAAATAATTTCAAGAAGCTTAAATCCGGGAGTTAGAAGTTGACAGCTCTATCACAACTCCTAAAGCCCATTTCAAGAACGCAAGCATTCCGAAGCTTTTTTCGTATATGATAAGCCCCGCTCCAATACATTTCAATGTAGGAATCATTAATAATGTACTGGGACTTTCAACCAAGCGGTATTGCTTGATTGACGCGTATTTACTGAGTTGGAAATGATTGTAGTATCACTAGTACTAGTACTCGGAAATTAAGTATGAAAATATTGTAAAGGACAAAATGGAACGAACTCACCAAATCTGGCATCTGCATCTGCTAAAGTCGCAATTGTATACGGTTCGCTTCACAGGGTAATCCGGTTTGTGGTAAAGCTTGCACGGAATGTATAGTCTTGAAATACGTATTGGCTGTCTGATACAATCCACATATGTTAGAAAAAAAAAAATCCGGAGCAACGCAAAATCCATAAATTTAACGGGATGAAATTTCTTCGCTTCCATCTACAAGCACAACACTCTTCTATCTCCCACCGGTTTGTCCACTCGTGGTTGTCTAATAATCCGTTCGTTTCTATTTGTTGTAACAACCGAGCACTTACACACGAAATTATTGATTAAGTTGTAATGCTCATGCTAAATAATTTATATACTTAAATTATATCGAAATCATAGAATCTTGTTTTTACTAGTGATTTTATCTATTCTAAAAGTTTAAAAATACATAAACCAATACAAAGTCCCAGTAGTAAGAAACAAACCTGGTTCGTGCTGAAAATTTCTAATGAAGTAACAATGACTGTTGTCGAACTCACCGCGCGACGAACTGCACCCCTGAACAACTTCGAGGTTAGTCCCGGGAGCTCCTGACACGGAGTGAAAGCTGTCAGCTTGTGGACAAAGGACAGCATAGAAACAAGGAACAAGGAAAAAAGACAACGTAAACGGAAAGCGGAGATTGATTTCTATAGTGAATATAATTAATTAGTAATCAATAGTTATTGTAAAGTCTTGGCCAGTGAAATTTGAACACTAAGCAGTTCTAAAGTATCGGTAAGTAACGGAATTGAAGTTGCAGTGGAAACATTTATTGAAGTTCGATTCTGGACTGTAGGTGATTTGCTGTTACTTGTGGAACGGGAACGATAGACGGACGACTTGCTGAAGTGTATTATAGTTCGATCGCGTAGCAAGAAAAATTGTTTGTAAGTTAATTGAATTGAATGGAACAAGAATTAAAGGGCGAACACGAAATTATTGCGACACCGAAAATGTCATGCCAATTTTCTTATAATGTTTAGAATCAAACCAAAATTTTAGGGTAGTTTTATACATATATTTACTTCAAAAATCAAAAGAAAAGTTGATCGATGGAGCCTTGAGTGTAAAATTTAACGCATTTTCGCTTGATGCCCTCCATCAAAGTCTTTACAGTGTCATCCGGTACCAGTTTCTCAGTTTTTTTTCCATTTTCTTAACATGTCCTTCTCGTCTTTGACTGTCTTCTTGCTCTTCCGAAGTTCCCGCTTCATTATTGCCCAGTACTGCTCCACCGGGCGCAGCTCCGGACAGTTTGGTGGATGCATGTCCTTTGGAACAAAATGGACAGAATTGGCCTCATACCACTCCAGGACACTTTTAGAATAGTGGAATGATGCCAAATCTGGCCAAAATAGCGGAGCTTCATCGTGCTGCTGCAAGAACGGCAAAAGGCTTCTCGAGGCACTCAGATTTGTAGATCTCGCCATTTACTGTGCCCTTTGTCACGAAAGGTTCACTCCTCAGTCCGCAAGAGCAGATGGCCTGCCAAATGAGATATTTGGAGGTGAACTTCGACATTTTCTTCTTCTTAAATTTGTCGTCCACATCGAACTTGCTCTTGCCGGTGAAAAACTCCAACCCCGGAATTTGCTTAAAATCGGCTTTTATATACGTTTCGTCGTCCATCACACAGCAGCCATATTTTGTCAGCATCTTCTCGTAGAGCTTCCGTGCCCGAGTTTTAGCCGTCGATTGTTGCCGCTCATCGCGGTTTGGGAAGTTCTGTACCTTGTATGTATGTAGTCCAGCTCTCTTCTTTGCATTCTGGACGTAGCTCTGCGACATGCCGATCTTTTTAGCCAAATCACGGCTTGAGACGTTGGGATTTGCTTTAATCATCCGCTTCACCTTTCCCTCCATCTTTTTGTTCTCCGGTCCCGGTTTTCTTCCAGCTCCTTTGCCGTGGTCCAACGTCAACCGCTTCAACACTCTGGAGACGGTTGAATGGTGAATGTTCAACATTTTTCCCAACTGCCGGTGCGACAGGTCAGGAAATTCCAGGTGTTTGGAAAGAATTTGTTCTCTCAACTCGCGTCGGTTCACCTCCATTTTCGTTGAATCGAAAAACACGACTTCGAGTTTGACAGCATGTACACAATACACATCAATGAGAAAGTGTGCAAAATTTGGTTGATTTTTACCCAATGGTAAAAAAGTTATGCCCTGTTGAATGTGTCGCAATAATTTCGTGTTCGCCCTTTATATTGTAGAACAATGATTATAGCTTGAATTGGAAGATTGATGCTGTGAAGGTCGGAGAGAATTGGATGAAAGTGCAAGTTAGATTGTAAGACACATTTGTTTGTATAGTCATAAATCATGCTAATGATTACTATCAATGAATATATTTCAGCTTTAAAGCTGCCAACGCATAAAAGGCTGCTGAAAGGACTAATTTGTTTTCTCCTGCATCCGATTCTCGAGATTCCCAACATTCTTTAAAGATTCTATAGTAGCAACGTCATAAGATGGCACCTAACGCCGATCCGAACGATAACCACAACTGTGGGATGTGCAACCGATCCGATTCAGCCAACAATATGGTCGGCTGTGATTTGTGTGGCATATGGGCACATTTCGATTGTGCGGGAGTGACCGACTCGATCGGCGATCCTGATGGAAGCTGCAGAGGTGTCAAGTCAAAAATCTCAGTCATCTCCCTGAAGTAAAACATCCCAGAGATCGTAGTAAGAGGTACAGCTAAGACTTCAGCTGTTAGAAGAGGATCAACGTCTTCGTTTGAAGCACTTAGAAGAAGAAGCAACTAGGAATAGGGGTTACGAAGAGGAAGAAAGAGCTCGACTGAGAGCTACTACGGGCGAATATGGACAGTGCAAACGACGGCACTAGTAGGAGGAGTAGTTTAAGTGGCAGGGCTAGCCGTCAAAAGGTACAAGAGTGGTTAAGTAAGGGAAAGGGTGGAGATAAAAACCCATCCATAGAGGCCCCACCACCAGGCCAGCGAAACCAACGTTTTTGTCGCTAATCGATGCTTCTGCGGATGCACCACCTCACATGATTCTCCCGGTTTTTGCAGCTCAACAAAGTGGTGCGCAAGAAACTGGGCAAGTACCCCCAAATGTCACCTTTACTCCACAATCTTTTCGCAACCCACCTGGTATAGCTCTACCACATACAACTGCCTCATATATTTCCTCTAGAATCCCGATAAATTATCCGACAACAAGTGCAGTTCCTCAATTCTCTCCTACGACTTCAAGTGCACTCCAGAGGAATCTGTTGATGAATGGAACGTGCTTCCGGGGGTAATGCCAGCTTCATCGGGTTTTATTCCACCTCTGCCATCTACTACTGCAGCAACACCATTACTCCTACCTCCTCCGCCAGTTAATACCGGCGCCCTTCCGGCACCAGTCTTCTCTATGCCGCCATCCACTACTGTTGCAGTACATCCTTCAGTCGGTAACTTGCTACCCATCCCAAGTATGGCTGGACCTTGGTTGCCATCAAGTTATGCGCTTTCAGGGGCCTTTCCAGGTGGCATCTACACATTCTCAGGTACAGGGGTTCAGCCTATTCCGAGCTACTGGCCGAGTCAAAGTTTTCCACTGCTTCAGTGTCGGCCACAACCTCCGTTGGTACAACAAGGGTTTCCAATGGCCCCTAATGCACAGCAGGTGAACATTGGCCCGTCTGCAGCCTACCTAGCAGCTCGACAAGTCCTGTCAAAAGAACTACCGAAGTTCACCGGCGATCTATAGCTATAGATCTATAGCGCATTCCGCAACACCACGCAGGCATGCGGGTATTCCGATGCCGAGAATTTGGCGAGGCTTCAAAGGCGCTTGGACGGTACAGCCGAAATTTTCTGAAGCATTAAATCTCTGATCAGGAAGTAACGCCGTTGGTCCTCAGTCTATGAGTTGATGGGTCGATAGTTAGAGTTCAGACGTGGAAGCTTTCTCCTTGGCGTCGGTACTCAGTACGGAAAACAAATCAAGGAAAGAAATACATCTTTATCACGTAATAAAGGCTTTAATAAGGGGCATTACATTTCAATGATTGAATGTCTTATTTTCTTAAATTTCTTGTAATCAAAACAAATTTGAACTTTATTTAAGCAATACCCAAGTAACCAAAAGTTCCGCATTCAACGATAAAACTCACTTTTAAGTTCCATAAAGTTCGAATAAAGTTTTAACAGAACTTTGAAGTTCGGTAAAGTTCAATTAAAGTTCCGATAGAACTTTCAAGTTCCATAAAATTCAAATAAAGTTCCCACAGATTTTTCAAGTTTCATAAAGTTCAAATAAAGTTCCGACAGTACTTTCTTCCCAAGCAACCAAAAGTTCTGCATTCAACGATAAAACCCACTTTCAAGTTCCATAGAGTTCATATAAAATTCCAACACAACATTCTGGCTGCTTTAAAAACTATAGAAGGCACACGAAGAACTTCATGCTCCAAAAAGTTCCGATGCGTACTCCTAGCAACTTGACGTTCAAAAAAAGGTTCCAAAAAACATCGCTAAGCATTTCTTAGGAACTGCAGACAAGGCTGAAAACATGGCCACAACAAAGTTCCGAATAAGTTCCCAGCGGAACTTCTTAGCAACTTGAAAGTTTCTTAAAAGGTCCGTCATAGCCCACATGAAGCAATCCGCACAAGTATTTATTATTAACAAAATTTAATGTACGTAAATATGAGATGATCAGTGGCTCCAAAAAATCATAATTTTTATCTTTATGCATTGCATCAACATTCTATCCAAACATTTATTTAAAAAAAAACAAAGAGCAATTTCCTGGATGCGAACCTTTTGTATTCGGCATGCGATCTACGAACGCTAACCACTGCGCCACAAATGTGTTGGTATACTATGCCGGCAAACACCAATTTAAAATTCAGCAAGGTGTTGTGTTTCGTATTCAAGTCAGTCAGCTGGCACTGAAAACTCCAACAGTAGGCGGGATAACAGCTCACTTCAATATATCTCAGATAACGTAGCGGTTCGTACTGGGGCTCTCTCGCAGTAGGACTGGGTTTAATTCTTCAAACAGTTCATCAATACTACTACTAATGCTGATAAATCAATACACGTTCATACCTGCCTTTAGAAAAAACTTTCACGAAGACCTGACTTTAAAATAAACTTTCATAAGAGTGCGAACTTAATTATAGAGTTAACCACTTCATTCGAGCAGTTAAAATGACGTTTACTACCACTTGAACTTTGAAATAAAACATTAATTTGAGATTTTTTCTTCTAGAACCTCGAGAAAAGTAGCCATAATTTGTGCGTTTAATAAAATAATAGAAATTAGTTGGTCAATTTTTGTGGAATCGCTGGTAGAAAGTCACGACAAAACTGCTTGACAAAGTGGTCAATTGGTGTAGAGGACAAAAACCTTTTTTAACTTATTTTCTTACAGTTCCGTTCAAGTTCCACCACAAGCTGCTTAGAATGCTCTTCAATTATGGTACCGGAACTTTCAAGTTCCTATAACGACTTAAAAATGAGGCTGCATATAATTCTATACACCACCTTCAACCAAGCTGCTTAAGCCACAAGTAGCCTTTTATAAGAACTATTGGTTACTTGGGTAGGCCCTTGTGATGCATCGAAACCGTTTGTTTACATTATTATGAAGATTTTCCAAACTCAAAATAATCAGATCTAATGTACGCGCTCTCCACCACATCGTAGCCCAAGAAGCATTGCAAGTTTTATCTAGGTTTTAAAGCGTTCTACAAGTCTAAAACACGGTCTACAGAACCCTCATAAAACCCAAATTGTTACTTGGGAGGTGCCCGGTACATTTCGAGGCATATTATTTTGCGTCTCTTTTATGTTCCTTCGTGTCACATGTGCTGCGTCTCATCAGCCCAGCTCGGCTAGATCCAGCGAGAGCAGCATAGTACCTACGTCCTGCGTGCATAGCTGATATGGGGGTGGGTAGAAATTTGATGACAACAAACAAACAAGAGAAAATTGATTATTAATTAGTCCTCTCACATTATTGTTGTTAATTGACAGTTTAATTGAGTAGAATTGTTTTTTTTAGTTCCGTGGATCTTGTTTATGATTGTAAAAATCTAGATAGAGCTGGAATTAGGGCGTAACAGCTTTTGTAAACAATGACTTCTCTCGTTGATTTCTATGAACTCAAGGTACGCCTACACAAGCCAGCATATCCATCGGGTAGGGGAAGTCTTCCCCTACTCGATAGTGATGTCGATTTGCCAGAGAGAGTCATGACTTTCGAGAAATCATCAAGAGAAGTCATTGTTTACAAAAGCTGTTACGCCCTAATTCCAGCTCTATCTAGAAATGTTATCTGCAAAAGATGAACCAGAAGATATCGTTCAAGGATGAAGATTTTTTCGCATCAACTACTCGGCTAGAGAAGCTATTTTGTACAGGTAAAAAGTTTAACCAGCTCATGGCTAAACACCTCTAAAATAACCATTCGTTTGCAGTGTGAGAGGAAAATTACGGATTTACGCCCTATCGATCCATGCACAAGGAATTTTCACATCAACATGGTCTGTTGGATACAGATGACGATGAAGGGGAGTGCTCCAGGAAAAATTCAGAAAATTGAGCTTAATTGGATGCTAGGACGCTGATCATCTCATTAATTGAACAGGTTACGGTGAATCCGACCCATTGAAGATAGACTTAAGACTATGCAGCACTTTAATCCGAATTCCATGAAGCCGGTGCTGATGAGTATCTGCTGGAAAATTCAGAAGGTCGAGTCATCATGCTGGCCGTAATCGAGTCATCAAAATTCTGCACCCATACGGAATCGACATTCGACGCATCTTAACGGTGACATCAGACAAGGCGAACAATATTCTTGCCACAGTAAACTGTCTCAAGATGACGCAACAAGAAGCCCTCATCGATTTTGATGCATTGCTTTGTGCTGAAGGACACACGACTTAGCCAAGAATGTCGGATGCAGCGTCTGGTGACGAATTCGAGGAAACGGTTTTGGTCGATGATATCAAAATCGAAGATGCTTCGGAAGACGTGAGAGGTGAAAAACGGATGGAGTTCATAGATCCAATTTTGCAAGGAGTTCGTTGAACGGGCAACACGTTGCAGCTGGCAGTTAACGTTGCAGCTGGCAGTAGCAAAATTGAAAAATCAAACGCTTGAAAACGCTGTGAAAACTACCCTACAAAAGGATGTATGAGTTCAGCAATAAGAAGAAGCCAAAGCTGGACTGCTTGACCAGGTGAAATAGCACCTATACGATGCTGAACAGCTTGTTGGAGGTGAAGGACTTCATTTGTACGTTCATGGAAGGAGCCGAGGAAATGGTCATCGACATTGATTTGTGGGAGTTTATCCAGCGCTTATCGGCAGTGTTTCAACCTGTAGCTGAAGCAACTACGAGATTGCAGAATGCTCCAATTACTTTTGGTGATTTTTTTCTGTATTCATGTTTGATCAATTTGTGCAATCAAATTGATTGCTCTAATTAATTTCATCAGAAGGGGGATCAAGAGATTGTCATTTTCTTTTGTTTCTCTAAATCGATTTCCAAGCAGATTACTATAAGAATCCGAAGGATCGAAGAGGAATTTTCCAAGTCGATGTCCAAGCAGGATTACCTCGGGTAGGGTCTGAGGGACGATCAACTTCATAAAGCAGCTGAATTGTAAATACACACTTCGGAAAATACACACAAAAAATACGTAAATGTGTACACGTTGGAACTAAATTACCCTAATAAAAATACTCAAAAATATTTCAAAAATACATTATACACTTAAAATTCATTTCATAATAAATTGAATACACTTTAATACAAAAATATACAAAACTAAAAAATACATAATTACAAAAAACCAAATACAAAATACACCCTTCTCAAGTCGGGTAAAATCGAAAATACTCAAGTTGACAGCCCCTTGGTAGGGTCCAAACAAGGATCGAAAAGGAATAAGAGTCGAAAAAGGTCGAAAATTTGCAGGTATGTTGAGCACTGAAAAGTGCTGTTTAAATTTGATGTAACACTTCCTTTAGCAAAAAGCAAATAGATCCACACGGTCCACGTTGAGGACTGAGAGGCTTGTTTATTATTTCATTATTTGGTTTGGAAGTGCTCCGTAAACAAAACTATCAAAAACTCGTTTATTTATCGCCTACTCATTATGCGCGTCGATGTTCTTCTTAAAAATGAAAAAAATGGTGCATTTCTAAACGCATTGATTAACTACCACCAAATATAATAGTTTCATGTTTGATCGATTTAATTATCGTCACGATCACAAGACTTCCTCCACATTAATCGAAATGAAAATAGTCATGCTCGATTGGTTCCCGCAAGTGACAGGTCAAATTGGCTGCCGTCAGTCATTGTCTCCCCGCCTGACTATGAACATAGTGAGTACAAGAGGAAGTACCTAGTATTTTGGCAGTCGGCTGTGAAATGTCATAAAAATGTGAGTGGAAATTTTTAGAATGCGAATCTGTCGCCTCTACTGTAAAGTTGGTTTCACTATAACATCAACGTCGTCCACATTGGTTAGGTACCTATTGGATCGTTGATGTAGAATGAGGAAGGCGCCTTCGAAAAAACTTTTCTTTCTGATGATGTGAAATCACGTTGATGAAGAGAGCGGGTATCCGTGCGGTGTTTCTATAGGTATATTTTTATTTGAAGTCAATGTTGATAGTGGTTTTTGTAAGTGATGTTTGAATACTTCAACAGATGGGGACCAAAGATACCAGATATGAAGGCATGTCTTCATTTTGAAGACATTTGAAATTTTGAGAAGACATTTTTTTAGCATACATTTTGCAGACATTTCATGTTTTTTGAAAATATCTGAAGTCGTTTTGGGGGCTTCAGAAGAATTTTGGAATTTTAAGATTTCCCAAGGGTTGGTCACTCCGCACAGTGTGCCAAAAACAGAGTCTGGCACACGTGGGCACATTCGTTGGTACTGTTTGGCATCCATGGTTAGAAATTTTCATGATCGTTGAAGATACTGGCATCACTGTACTATCTCTCAGCCTGCGCAGTACATGTGTCAAATAATTGTTGTTGACACATTCCAATTTATGAATGCGAAGAATCGCAACCCCGTGAATTTTCAGCCAAGTTCACCAAGATTTCCCGAAACCGAGTACAGATTCCCCAGCAGCGCACATCCTAATGCCTGTTCGAAGCAGTGATTCATTATGCGTAAGGCAGACCAAAATCAGGGCAAACGCTAATGATCCACTTCGTTGCATCCACATTCCAAAAAGCTCCGGATGTGATAGGTTGATATTAAGAAATTGCGTCCGATCTACTGTAGAGATAACTTAAGAAAGGAAGAGAATCGGCTAGGCAATCTGTATTTTGTTTCAGTTTGAGCAATTCGAAATGGGCTTTGCTAGTTTTAGATTAGTTTTAGATGGCTCTTATTTTACTATGACCGTGAGATTGTTACTTTCTTACATGATTTTTTCGGTGGTAGTGACGGTCGCTGACGATGTTGGCAATGAAGACTGGGTGGTGGTGAGAGGTATCATCGATGAACACAAGCGGGAATAGCTCTTCTCTCTATTTTTTAAATGCATCCACCTGCTATTTTGTAACACCGCTGAAGAAGCGGAGCACTTTCGTAGCATTCTCCCGTGTTATTTTCACAGAGCCACTTAACAGGTTCAGCTCGTTTTTTCTCTTCCAGTTCATACATGACTTTGGCCACTTTAAACCGTGCATCCGCGTTGTCCCGGTTCGCTGTTTGGTATCCAACGTTAATTTCCGCGGCCAATTTCGATCCCCGGAAAAGTTGCAACGATTCGAACAGCAGCTTGACCCGGTGACTTTGCATTTAAAATACAATGAGTAATATCGCACCTTTTGTCGAGTTCTTTGTCAAACAGCGCACACTGGGGACAAAATCGAAACAATGTGTTAAAATTCAATAACTTCGGTGCTCGCTGGAACAAGAGACTAAAAAATAGTAATTCTTATAGAAAAAAGTCTCAGGAATCGATTGGAGTGTGCTTCATCTTGGGCACGATAGGGTAAGTTAGGGTTTTTCACAGTTTTGCCCTAAAATCTCCTATTTTGCATGATTTGAATGCTGTATCTCAAGATACCGATGATATAGACGGATGATTTCTTCAAAAAAGTTGATCAAGAGGTCAAGGACTGTTGGATGATGGACACACAAATTCAGAATTCTTCCGCTAGGCGGCGCAAGTGAGCATTCAAGATCTCAAGATCCTGACTATTTAGACGGATGATTTCTTCGGCAAAGTTGAACAGGGGGTCAAGGACTGTTGGATGATGGACAGAACAATTTGGAATTCCTCCGCTAGTTAGTGCTATCTATGATCTTCTCTGTCTATTACGTCCCAACTGTAACTTAACGCCTGCTCTCGACTTAGTGCTCTAGATGCACTTCCACAGTTTTTAATTGAAAGCTTTCCAAGCCTGTTCGATTTTTACATGTGTATATTGTGTGGCAAGTACAATAATATACTATGCCAGGGAAGTCGAAAAATTTTTCAATCTGAAATCATAGACAAACCGGGATTCAAACCCAGCCACCTCCAGCATGGTTTGCTTTATAGTCGCAGGCTCTACCGACCGAGCTTATGGAGGCCCCCTGATCTATGAATGTAATCAAACTAAAATGCGAGATGGTAGCCTAATTAACAAGTTTTGAGGACAATTTGGTGAACCTAGAACGTCTTAAACATATCGAATTCAAACGTAAATAATGTGCATGATACGTTTAACCCTGTTTGGAGATGTTTTAATACAAAGGGCTTTGAATCAGTGAACCTGGATGAGAATTTGATCTGAACTCAAGGACAATTTGGAGAACCGTGAGTATCTTATACACCTCAAAATCAACTTTAAAGGAACAGCAGAAACTGTGTGCGCACCGCCGAGCACTATCAATACACCTTGCGCCATACCCTACCTGTGAAGCGCAAGAGACGTTGATCCTAAACGTCAGTGAAGGACCGTGCGGAAAGGAATCGGCTGAGAGTGTGTGTGAGCTTGGGAATTGATCAGTTCACGAAGATTTGCCGCACTCTTCTCTCACCCGTAAGTTTTGACAGTTTTGGGTGGTTTGTTTTGGCTCCCATTCGTTGCTTTCTCTTTTACTCAGAAGCAAAATGATAGGGAGCAAAAAGTGAGGTTAGGGACCGTGCACTGATCTATAGGTACATGGATAAGGTAAACAAAAACAGTATCGGAGATATCGAAGTGTAGTAAAGAACCTAGTTATTTTTGCAATTTTCATTGGAATTAATTTAACTTCAGTGCAGCTCAATATAAATTAATAAGTGCATTTATATTGTAAGTAACACAATCATTTTTTGGGACAGTGATTAAAATCGTCGCTTTAATTTAGATTGTTGATGCAATTCGAATTTCAGGAAAGGCTCCGTGAACGTAACCTGAAAAGTACAAAGAAATCATAAATGTGAGTTATTAAATAGATTATATACAATTATACAAACTAATATGAAATAAATTTAGTTTCAGCTGTGCAACAAACCATACTGCTGTGGAAATTTATTTCGAGAACTGGTCCGAACAAACTGTTTAAACGTGTTTCGGAAAGTTTTGTCAGTGAGACCATCGTGCAGATTTTATTTGATCCAGTAGATCAAATAATCTGACCTCTAGAGCAATTTGAAGAACCTAGAACTTCTAATACACCTTAAATTGATGTTGTTTGGAGATGTTTAGTTGCTTAGGACCTTGTATCAGTTATGGTTGATCAGGTAAATCATTTGATCTGAGCTCAAGACAATTTGGAGAACCTTGATTATAAATCAAAATAAATCAAAAACGATCCGCCGAAACTTAATGAACATGTCTTTGTAGGTTTTGTCACTGAGGACATCGTGCAGTTCATGGTGGAGCCAGTAGATCAAAAGAAGTTTTAAACAGTGAGATTCATATTTTCCGCTTAATTTTGACACTTTTTAACAGAATGCAATTTTTTTTGGCGAATTTTTATAATTATTGCAAGTGTATGCACCCAGGTCCATGACTAAAATGCACATCATTTTCGTTGTAATTGATGGTGTATGAGATGTTCTAGGTTCTCCAAATTGTCTTAAGCTCAGATCAAATAATTTACCTGATCAACCATAACTGATACAAGGTCCTTATCAACTAAACATCTCCAAACAACATCAATTTAAGGTGTATTAGAAGTTCTAGGTTCTTCAAATTGTTCTAGAGGTCAGATTATTTGCTCTACTGGATCAAATAAAATCTGCACGATGATCTCACCGACAAAACTTTCCGAAACACGTTTATATAGTTTCTGCTGTTCGTTTATAGTTGATTTTGAGGTGTATAAGATACTCACGGTTCTCCAAATTGTCATTGAGTTCAGATCAAATTCTCATCCAGGTTCACTGATTCAAAGCCCTTTGTATTAAAACATCTCGGTAGAGCCTGCGACTATAAAGCAAACCATGCTGGAGGTGGCTGGGTTCAAATCCTGGTTGGTCTAGGATTACAGATTGGAAAATTTCTCGACTTCCCTGGGCATAGTATATTATTGTACTTGCCACACAATATACACATGTAAAAATCAAACAGGCTTGGAAAGCTTTCAATTAACAACTGTGGAAGTGCATCTAGAGCACTAAGTTGAGAGCAGGCGTTAAGTTACAGTTGGGACGTAATAGCCAGAGAAGATCATAGATAGCACTAACTAGCGGAGGAATTCCAAATTGTTCTATCCATCATCCAACAGTCCTTGACCTCCTGATCAACTTTTTGAAGAAATCATCCGTCTAAATAGTCAGGATCTTGAGATACAGCAGCACAAACATATACACTTCGAATGATCACTAGCGCCGCCTAGCGGAAGAATTCCGAATTGTTCTATCCATCATCCAACATTCCTTGACCTCCTGATCAACTTTGCCGAAGAAATCATCCGTCTAAATAGTCAGGATCTTGAGATACAGCAGCACAAACATATACAATTCAAATGCTCACTTGCGCCGCCTAGCGGAAGAATTCCGAATGGTTCTGTCCATCATCCAACAGTCCTTAACCTCCTGATCAACTTTGCCCAAGAAATCATCCGTCTATATCATCGGTATCTTGAGATACAGCATTCAAATCATGCAAAATAGGAGATTTTAGGGCAAAACTTACCCTATCGTGCCCAAGATGAAACCCACTCCAATCGATTCCTGAGACTCAGTGTTGGAAAAATCGTTTTCAAAAAAAGTTCTATCACAGCTCATTGCAGAGATAAATCTTAAAGGAACTTCTCACAAAAAGTTCGCGAACGAGAGATGATAAAAAGTTCATGAAAGCGTAGAGCGAGAGAAATTTTCATTTCGTATCGCGAAAGATCTTTCGTCTCTCCATCTCACATCATTTCACACGTACTCGTGATTCGAACCAACCAAATAACCAAAAAATGTTTGTTTTCTTCTCGTTCTCCGATATTTTTCGCATCCTTCACATTAAGGTTCTACAAAGGGTAAGTAATGTTGTGTTCTTCTTCTTTTTTAAATATCATAAAATCATCATCATTAGTTTACACATACATTCATATATTATGAATACGAAAATTTAAAATATGTATTTCGTGGGTAAAACACGAAAATTTCCTGGGGAAAACACATTCACTGTATTTACTTACTTGTGTTCTACGAAGTATAGCACAATTAAACGCAATCGAATACACGAAACTCAAAACAACTGCTTCACAAAACTCTTGGTGAACAAAATTCATCACAAAGAAAACCATTTCTACTTTACTGCTTTGCTAGCAATCGTGAAAGTATCATTGAAACAGTGGTGCCAGATGTATTGGCTCTAGCAATTAATTTAAGTTTATTAAAACAATTGCGAAGTCTGCCTTATTAACATAGATGAGTAGATGTATTTAATGGTGGATAAATATCAAAAACTGATTATATAAAACATAAATGACCATTTTAAACATTTTACCGGCCCAATTAAAAAAGTCACAGCAGATTGAATTCAACACTAACAGGGTTGATGGCAGCAGTGCACGTAGCCTGTTATACACTTTCCCGCTCAGGGGTATAAACAAACTTGCATACAGCGCAGTCTGGCAGTGCTTATGTTTTGTCTGCTACATTCTTATCCACTAGATAGTGTGACATCACATTTGCTGTTGTATTGAAATGAAGGAAGAAAAGAGATGGTTAAGTTTTCCTCACCATACCAGTTGATATTTATGAAAAATGGGCAGTTTTGGCGTGGGGACATGCACTTCCAATGAATTTTACCATCACATTTAGAAAATGATGATCGAAGAATATTTCAAAAAGAAGAAGTAAACAAAATAATGACCCTTTGTAGAACCTTAAATACCATTTCCAGAGAACTTTGAGATTTGGGCGTAATTGCTTTTGTAAACAAACACGTCATTCAGCGATTCCGGATTTATTTATAGTTTTAGTTCTCAATGCAACCAGCTAATAATAGATACTTGTAACCAGTGCTGTAAATTTTCATATCATTCGATTGAAGATGAACCACTACAACCATTCACAGAATTGTGTAAACGAATTCTCACATGACCATAATTTGAAGAGCCCCTTTCTCATTCGAAGCTCATTGTCACTGTCAATTGAGTCACTCAGTATCATTTGATATACGACAGTGGAGTATGGAAGAAATCCAGGAAAATGGTCCCGAACAGACAAGTCGACCCGATGTCGGATCAATGTAAGGCTAATTTAAGGTCGATGTCGACCCAATGTCGTGTTAATGTCGGGTCAATTTTGGGTTTATGTCGGGTCAATGTCGGGTCAACATCGGGTTGGGGTTTGATAGAAGTCAGGTTGGTGTCGGGTTGGCTTAGCTTTTTTGCCGGAATGTCGACCAGAGCTCCGTTTGTGTGTAGGTTACACTCAATCGAATGATATATAGCGTTTCTCAAATGAGAATGATCCATGCCTTCGTCAAATGACTAAGCAACTGATATCACCCATTCGGAGGAGGTCCCCTTTGATAGCGAATAGCTACTTTTCTAATTTTCATCAAAAATGTTCAAATGATTTTGAGAATTTACAGCACTGGTAATAGCACAGTGAAAAAGTTCACCACCACCTATATTCCCAACCATCCCCCTGCATATAATTATTGCATAAGAGCTTACAGGAACGATATTACGAACACTAGTGATGAGAGGAGCCATGCATTAACTGTATTTCGTGAAAATGAGGATACATTAGGCGCTCCTCCTTCCGCAACCCCCTATCCTGAGGAACGGTTTTAATATAAAAATTGCTAGTCACAAAATCTTACACTACCCTCCCCGTTCCTCGTTAATGTCGCGTTGACACTTGTGCTGATTCATTCATTTTTTTTTTGCCAGAAACCAATGCACCAATCAATCAGTTGCACAAAACTGTTCACATCATCCTGATAACGGCTACTTTAAACAACAGGCGCCAGTAGACAGCCAGGTACAAGACTTATCAGTCCTTAGAGATTGTATTGATTTACTCGGGATAGCTTTCTGTCTATAATCTTTCCCTTGTGAAATGTGCAGTGCAATTTTCAAGAACGAATGTGGTGTTAAGAGATAGAGAGAAAAAATGATCTGATATTTTTCGTATCCTCACGTTGGTGATTCGAGTTAAAAAAGTTCGCGATATCTCATTCTCTCATCCCAGAAAGTTCGCTCAGGAAATATTGGAGTGTGAAACTAGTGAGGGAAAGTTCCCAAGAGAAAACGTATCGCAAGCGAAAATGATATTTTGGTGAGAATTCCATCACTGCCTGAGACTTTTTTCTATAAGAATGACTATTTTTAGTCTCTTGTTCCAGCGAGCACCGAAGTTATTGAATTTTAACACATTGTTTCGATTTTGTCCCCAGTGTGCAGCGGTCTGAGGGACTCGATCACCTTCTTGAGGAAATCCTCCGGTCGGGCCAGTTTGTTCGGTATTATTGTTGTTGTTTCTTCGCCTTCAAAACACAACATTTGAACTGTCAGAATAACCGGGTTGCCAAGATTGCCATTATTCACAAACAATCAAAGTCAGTCTGCTGACTGGCACTCTCGGCACTGCCGCCACACTGAGAAAAAATTAAGCACAAAATGAGTGTGTAGAGTGACCACCTCTTGAGACTACCAGAATAATATACATTCGACGTGAAGTCTTGAAAAACAATCCAGCGGAATTCATTGAAATCTTTGATCAGCTGGAGATCTTTCAAGTGTTTACTGATCATCTTCCAAGACGGCGGTAGAATATCTGAGGATTTCTAAACCGCTACGAAGTTTCCTAAAATGTCTATGAAGTTTCCTAAAACGTCTACAAAATTTCCTAAAACTTCTACGAAGTTTCCTAAAACTGCAACGAAGTTTCCTAAAACTTTTACGAAGTTTCCTAAAACTTCTACGAAGTTCCCTAAAACTTCTATGAAGTTTCCTAAAACTACTACAAAGTTTCTTAAAACTTATACGAAGTTTCCTGGATCTTGTACGATGATCCCTGCATTACCACGAAGTTTTCTGAAGATCAACGAAGTTCCTCGAAGTTCGACAACGATCCCTGAGCTTTTATGAATTTCTCCGAACCGCTCAGCAGTTTCCTGAAACCAAAGTTAAATTATGTTTCCTTTACTTCTGTGACTTGTTCTTGCCTACTAAGTAGTTTTCTGAACTTTTAAAAATTCTCAATTTTATGAATCTGCAATACTGAACACCGTCCTCTCCTCTCGTAAATTTGAAAAGTATTTGCGAAGGCATATGAAGTCTTTCTCGTTGAAGAATTTTTCCTAATACACCTGACATCCCTCACGGGGACTTGCAAGGTGGCATGCTCGATTCCGGTTTGGTGTAGACAATATTTTGGATTGGACAGTTTCGCGACTTGCCTGGGCATAAAGTATCATTTCACCTGCCACACAACATTCAAATGCATGCATTGGTTGGCATTGGATGCTCTCAATTAAGAACTGAGGAAGTGCATCATTGGTCAGAAAGTTGAGAACAGGCTTTTTTTTTTAAATTCTTTATTTAAGAGATTTTTAGCCTTAGGCTAGTTCATCTCTAGTCAGTTGTTGAGGTCTCAGAAGGAGAACCTGCTACGGAGTTGTTGGACATAGTAGGCTTAAAATGAGTTTCTCCTGACAATGCCTGGGGGGAACACCTTCATGAGGGCCAGAAGACTCATCCCATGTGAGAACAGGCGAAAGCTTGTGTAAAGTGCGTCAAAGCCATCTTGATTTTAAATCAAAGCATTTTAGAAAATTTCATCTACCTATAGAACCACCGTACCCTCCCGCTTGCCAACCCAGGCTTGGAATAATGTAATAATCATAAAACTAAATTGACTTTGATCTTTAATTTAAACTCGTCAGAATATCAGAGGGTGAACGGTGGTGATGGTGGGCCCGTCCCTCGTAACATCGCCGGTGATTGCCCGTAACAAGTGTCGGGAAATTCCCGTTCCGAGTCAAAACAGCTGCTTTCAACCGGTCTGGGTCCCGTCATCAGCGGTCGAGGTTTGATCCATCGACAGGGAGGAGGGGAGGCAGATGGGAGAACGTGTTCAACTTTTCCTTGGGTCGCGGTAACTGTAGCACCCTCGATAGCGTATCAAATTTGAAACGAAAATGTTTCTGCTCTTCCGTCCATTCATTCTAATGGTGAATGAGGAAAACATGGAATCGGAGGTCGTGTTTGTGCCGTTTCCCATTTATTTTCTAATCAACCTGTTATTTTAATTAAAATGGCGAGAAGTTTGGTGAAAGGAATTCGGAAGCCATTCCTGCGATCGGTGGTGGCCTTTGTTAGGTGCGCTTGATTAAGTCGAGAAAAAATGACAACATTAGCGTGTTTGCCGGTTGATTTCCGTTGTTCGGAATCGATTTCGCTGTCAAATGAATTGAAGGGAATGAATTTTGTGCGGAGTCCCACCGACTGTAATGAAGTATTTAAAACATACACAATTTGCTGCTCAATTGCTAATCCAATTAAAAATTCGTAATCAAGGCCTCTCAGCAAACGCAATTAATTTCCGGCAGTTTAGGCTCCAAATTTTGCCATAGCTTAAGGTCGACTTCCCGGGAAAATTCGGGCATAACTAGTCTAATTGTCCTAATTCGTTGAACAACGAGAAGCGCCCTCGTCGTCGAGGGGACAACTTCAGTTCAAAAAGAGGTGGTCGTGCTCATAATTTTAAGAGGAACAGGGATAACGACCGCGTGGTTTTGACGCCTGATGGCGGCATTCGTGCTGATGACCGTGATGAGGCTGATGAGGGCTAAATTAAAACATGATTGCTGATGGAAGCAGCTATAACGACGAGGTTGGACAAAAGATAAACGGGGAGGCTTAATTTTATTTCGAGATTTCTTCTAAAGAAGTGCTAGCAGTGAGGAGAGGAAGACGAATTGAATTTCTTATGATACGTCACTTTTTGTATTATGCAATTAAATTTGTTACGTTATCAGGTTTCTTCGATAATTATTATTCGATAGAGGAAGGTGATTTTACGCGGCTCGAAGTAATGAAGCTCTGGTTTCTCTAATCATGGAACAAAATTGTTTATTTTCAGACTCCGTTCCATTTACTTCTCTTGGGCAATATTTTAAATTTTGATATTCATTCAAAGAACTTTGGAGTGTTGTAACTTCGTCAAATATAGTACGATTTTATTTCTTCTAAAAGCATTCGACTGGAAAACTAATGTAGTTCTATAAAATAGCCACAACATATCCATGATCAACGGATACTGGAGATTTTCCTGGTTTCCGGAAGGTTTGTATAACTTTCTAAATTTTTGATGAGATTTTATAAAGGATGCCGATTAAAAAACTTTCTTTTTTTTTCAATACACAGATAGAAGAACCATTTCCAAACGAATAATATGCTTTAAACTAAAAACGGCATATGGCTATTTCCTTGGAATCGGTTCTGATGGAGGGTTCTGAATGCGGGCAGATCATTTCACCGTTATGTGATCGACAAAAAAACATCTTTAGGAGCTCGACTCGGATACCCACAGATTGAAATACTTACTACTACGGCCAATTTTTACCGATTTTGAATCTTTTGGCACGATAGGATTCAAAAACTTTTTATTTTTCTGAACCTTGCCAACAATATCCAACCTGGGAATCGTCTGGTTCCCAGAAATCCAGATTTCCTGTATAATGTTCCAGAACTAAGCATTTTCTTGCCACTTTCGCTAGAATTTCAAAGAAATCGATATCAAAGTAGGGTAGAGAACTACTTCGGTCTAAGCGCCCATTTTGGGCGTTTAAAGGAGGAAACATCAAATAAATCAATGATTTCAGCGTTAAAAGGTAAATAATGCATTTGCTACGATACTTTAATTCAAACGCTACCGAACAAAGTCAATAAGCACGAGTTATATGAATGTTTGCACCAAACATTCTCAAATTCAAATTAAGCGCTCCGACCGAATCAATCTTTACTTAATCCGATAGGCCGAAGTAAATCGATTTGCGTTTCAATGCGTTAAGCCGATTTTAGAATCCGTAGGCCGAGTTTGGCGTCAAGAAGCAGTATTAGACTTTTAACAATATCTCAACAATTTGTTTTTCCCAATGAAATCTTACGGTACGTACGAAAAGGTAAATAAATTTGGAAGCCATCAGTAATAATAACATTCCGTTTGGTGCTAAGCTGCGCTAGATTAAGAAAGGTTAAATGCGGGATGTGCTTGATATGCCGGAAATGGGGTAGTTAACCCTATCAGAATCTCCTTCAAGAAACAATTTCAGCTCAGTTGGGGACCAGTTTACGGTTTGTCCCCGGAACGCCCATTTCGGTGCAGGTTCCCATAGGGCCTCTAGTGGCCATAGAAGTGTTTGGGAAAAAAACCCCTGTAATATGGGGATCACCATTCAAAATTGTGGTCATCCGAAGGATTTTCCCCAGAACGGCCATTCCGGAGCAGGTTCCCGTAGGGCCTCTTGTGACTATAAAAGTGTCCCTACAATATGGGTATCAACATTATTGAATTTTCAGCAGTAGACTGTTCATAATAACATTGTTAAAAAATAACAAGTAGGGGAAATGGCTCTAATGTTGGCCCATGGATCTACACACTTAGATTTTTTCGCCGAGATGGGCACCACCGAGCAGGTCGGCATTTTATTTTCCTGGATCTCAGTGATAAACTTTCCGAGATTCAGCTAACAAACGGGAATTTTGCCGAGATCTCAGCTAACAAACATATTTTTTGCTGAATTTCCAGCAAAATAAAATGCCGAGCTGCTCGGTGGTGCCCATCAAGGTTAGGCCCTTAGCGATGCTATTTATTAATTTTATCTAGATGAACGCGTCAGGGGGACGGTACCTCGGTCCGGTCGCTGTTTAAAATTTAGGCGATTGCTGAATTTTTGTATGGGCCCAAATTAGGTAAATGACCGACATTACATCCATTTTCCCTACATAAAAAGCAAAATTAATAGTTATCTCAAATGTCTTGGCAGTGCTGATTGCACACAGGTCTTGAGCATGACTACACATCTTCCTGGCCTTCCTGTGCTTGTTGTCTTCATTTGCAGATATGACAGATACCAACTTGTGGCGCCCGTCCGGATGGGTTCCGTTCAACTGAAGTAGTTCTGCTCCATACTATGGCTACCAACACACTTACAAAAATCATGTTAATTTAGGTGCTCTGAGACTGACATATACGAGCGTCAATTTTGACATAGAATTTAGTCATAATAAACGCGAAATTTAATTCAATCAAACGTACTTTTCTTCGAGTAACAAACTTCTCATTCCGGGAGCATTCAATTTTACATGAAATAATGGTTTACGTCTTACAGGATTATGTCAAAGATTGATTCCGTCACGTGTAAAATTAGTTATTTTTTAGTGTGCTACAGGTGAGGCTCCAAGCTCTTTTCCTACGACTTGCTTGATGGGTGATCGAGTGAAATATTTAGCCATTACCTTGCACTGATAAATTGAACTATTCCCATTTTGCTTGAAATTTAATTAATTTGACATTAAACTCAGTTTAATCATATCGAATGATTAAAAATTAATCCTCTCTTTCTAAAAAATAAGCGTCTGATATCAATCCCAGTTTAATCATGGTTGATTAGATTGTAGAATATCTTTTTTGAATAAATTTTAATCATTTTTGATTCTATTTTTATAATTATTGATTGAATTTTAAGCTTTTTTGATTATATATCAGTATTGAAAAAGAATAAAATTTAATACTGGAAAGATTATTTCGATTTAAATCATGCATGACTACTGCCGAACTAATCATGGCTCGGACTCAATAAGGTGAAGCGGGAATCTGCATACTTTTTAAGCTTTTTTTATTTAATTTATCTTTGAGTGTGGGATTCTCGTTTCTTCGTTCAATCGACAGTGTGCATATTGCTGCTGTAGAGTTCACCCACAAGAATAACACTTTCGGATTCAACTTTAAATTATTCACATATGAATTAAATAGAAACAGATTTATTTAAACCAGTCCGTTCGCGTGTACGTACCGTAGTCGACTGCCTCTAACCATTGAATTTAGCTGGTTCTCTGTTTTCTGCAAGGTCCTCCGGCAAGGGGCGCGACAATGTTAATTATTACCACTCTACATCTCTCACCTGGCCAAAAAAAAAGTTATCATATTATCAAATATATATTTTATACGAAAATCAAAGTACTGACTCAAATATATTTACTTATCATACCGTGCAGGCATTTTTGTAGTTCGCTTAGGACGTTTGGCGGTGGGAGATTCTTCGCGAATCGAGCTCCGAGCTGAATCATCTGCGATAGTCTGTCGTGAATCGGAATCGGCTGTGTTTGGAATCTTCTGCAACTCCAAACCATCTCGGCTGTGGACAATTGGACACTTCTTCAAATGAGCTACAGGTCGCCTGTATTTAACTCCATCTTCGCTTAATACGACCACATCGCTTCCGGTTTTATGGATTACTGTATATTTCTCGGGTCGAAAGTTCGGTTCCAGTTTTCCCAGTTCATAGTTTTTGATCAAGACAGAATCTCCAACAACTATTTCCGATGCTTTAGCTTGTCGACGTTTATCCGCATACAATTTACCTTGCATTTTTCTGATAATGTCCTTATATCGTATTTCCTCATCCCGATTCCAGTAGGGCTCAGTTCTTAGTGACGGCAGTAGATCTTTCACTGGTCTTCCAGTGAGCAGCTCCATTGGTGATTTTCCTGTCATAGTATGTGGAGTGGTATTGTAAGAGTACACGTACTCATTGACTGCTTTTCGCCAGTCCTCTTTTGTTGTTCGAGCAATTCGCAAAGTTCGCAGAATCCCCTGGTTCTGCCTTTCAACCAACCCGTTCATCTGAGGCCAGTACGGGATACTGCGCACAAGTCGGATATTTTTGCTAAGACAGTAGCCTGAAAATTCTTCACTGGCGAAAGGAGGTCCATTATCAGTGCGAATTGTCTCTGGGTATGTGTGTTCTTTAAAAACGCGCTCCAGAGCCTCGATAGTTTTACAAGCAGTGGTAGTTCTCATTTCAATGACGGTCAAATATCTACTGTAGTAATCAACTACTACCAAGAACGTCGCACATTCTTTGGCAGAGAAAAAGTCCAGTGCCAAATCCTGCCATGCACGATCCGGCATTTCTTTCCGATGCATTGGTTCTGGAGGCCCCTGCATGCTTACTGAAGCACAACCTGCACATTCTTGAACGCGATGCTCAACATCACGGTCCATATAGGGCCACCACACTTTTTCCCTGAGATTCCGTTTCATTGCAACTACTCCCGGATGACCTCGATGCGCGATATCCAAAGCTCTCTGTCGCAACTTTGACGGAAGAATGATTCGGTCGTCCCTCACTACAACTCCATTTATCACACCCAATTCCTTTGAGAAAGCTTGATATGCGAACAAGTTCGATGGCCACACTTGCGTCGCAATTGATTTGACAACTCCTTTAAGCACTTCGTCGAGATCTGTTGCCTTTTTGATTTCATCCAGCGTAATGGCTGTCGGCCCTTCGCTTATCCCACAAACATAGTGTTCTGATGCTTCGTCAAATGGTGCATCTGACTGCGGACATAGCCTCGAGAAGATATCTGAAATATTGTCGGATCCAGGAACATGCACCACCTTAAAATCAAAAGGCTGTAACCGTAATGCCCATGCCTCGGCTCGCGTACAAGCACGTTTACCTTCCTGATGCTTTCCACCAAAAATATATTCGAGCGTCTTATGATCGGTAAACACAGTGAAGTGTACTCCGAACAAATACATGTAAAAATTTTCCACCGCCCATACGACAGCCAAGGCTTCGCGCTGTGTTTGCGGGTAAACTCTCTCCGTCTTCGTAAGGCCCTTTGAGGCAAAACAGATTATCCTTGGTTTGTTCAAACTGTCTTTTTGGGTTAAAACAGCGCCAAGACCAACCGGGGATGCATCCACGTATAGCTTGATTAGATCTTTTGGGTCAAAAAATCCCAAACGGTGTACGGTGTTCGAAAGCTCATTGCGCAGGTCATCAAAAGCTTTTTGTTGGTCTACACCGAATGATTCCACTTCCCCTCTGATAAACTGTCGAAGGGCTTCGGTTCTAGATGATAGATGTGGCATAAACTGTCCGACAAAATTAATCAACCCCAGAAAACTGCGCACTTCCTCCTTTGTTTCTGGCATCCTGAAGTTCCGAATAGCCGCAACTTTGTCGTCTGTTGGGCAAATTCCATTCACGCTAATTTTGAACCCTAGTATTTCAAGCTCTTCCACTCTAAATAAACACTTTTCTTTATTCAGCAAAGCATGGTTTGCTTCAAAAACATCCAGAACCTTTTGAAGCCGCTCATCATGTTCATTTCGTGTTGTTCCCCAAATAACAACATCATCGATATAAACTACTACGCCTTCGATACCAGCAAGCATTTCACACATTATCCGCTGAAAAATCTCGGGCGCGCAATTAATGCCAAACATCAATCGCTTAAATCGCATTAGGCCTTTACCCGTCATAAAGGTGGTTATTTCACGCGATTCTGGGTGTAATTCCACATGATAGTATGCTGATGTAATGTCAAGCTTGGAAAATACAACCGCTCCCTTTAGCTTATTGAGAAGTGTATCGATAAGTGGTAGCGGATAATGTTCCCTCTTTATAGCCTGATTAGGGTATCGCATATTAATGCATATACGGACATCGTTAGTTCCCTTTGGAATTACCACCATAGGTGAGATCCACTCGGCAGAACCAAAAACGGGTTCAATAATATCAGTGTCTAACATTTGCTGAAGTTTTTGATTGACTTTCTCTTCCATCGCTATAGGAATTCTTAGGTAAGCTATCTTCCTAGGGGGTACCGTACGGTCAATAGATAATGTCACCTGTACGTTGGGGAATTTCGGGAATGGATGTTTATTCTGTACGATACTTTGAACCTCAAGCCCCACTTTCAAAACTTTCAGGTCCTCAGCCGTTCTTTTGCTGAGCAACGATCTTTGCGCTCCTTGAATGACGAAAAACTCAGCATAACTTTTAGGCTTCGTTTCATTTATCGTAACCCATGCTTCAAAGATGACCACAACCTCCAGTGGATCCTGGCAGGCGTATGCCGTAAATTGTCGATCGCACTGATATTTCCTCTTAAAGAGTCTAGCGTTACTAGCCACAAGCTTTTCCCAGACTTGTTCGGTAACTGTGTTAATTATCGCCCCAGAGTCTATCAGAAACTCTACTGCAAGTTGATCAATAAATCCCACGATAATTCCATCATTTGCCTAGCAAATAAATTAAAAATGTCATTATTAGTTTATTAACGTGAATTCATTGTTTATTTCAATGAACTTTCGAAACAACAACTATCAATATCAATAAAAAAGGTTTAAAATAAAAAGAAACTTGAAGAAATGAACTTATTCTACCTTCGTTGCTGCATTCTGCATACCATGACGAGACTGATACTCCGAATCATGACCGCTCCCATCTCGCAAAGCATTGGTAGCATCCGCTTTCTTCCAGGAATAACGAGCCTTAGATTCTCTATTCCGGCCGGTTGAGCACTTCCTCGCAAAGTGGCCTATTTCACCACACTTATGGCACGTAGCATTTCGCGCAACGCAATCTTTCGACTCTCGCAGGTGTCGCCAAGAGCCACAACGACTGCATTCAGTGGCTGATCGTCCGCTACTTTCCCATTTACGCTCACCCTTGTATGAATGCGAAGTAAATCCTCTTACTGGCATCGTCTTCCTTCCACAATCCTGTTTGATCAATGCTACCGCACCGGTTTCTGATCTAAACGGTTGCATTTTCTCCTTCTGTTTTACCAAAACTTCACGATTAATCGCATAGTTTACAAGTTCATCCAAATTCATGGTGCTCTCGAGGCCTTTGTCTCTTGCTCTCTCGTCAATTGCGCCCACGGTTATCTGCTGCAGCAATTCCTTTTCCTCACGACCTTGAAAGTTACAGCATGCGGCTTGAGTGCGCAATCTCAGCATGTAACGATTAAAAGATTCTCCAGCTGTCTGTCGAAGTGAACGAAAAACTTCTAGTTCAACTCTTTCGTTCCGTTTTCCCACGAAGAAAGCATTAAGACGCTTGACAGCATTGTCATACTCTGGAACATCTTGTGGTGCGAGGGGAATCTTCACTGGCTCTGGATAGATTTCTCCCGAAACTGGTGCAAGATGATAATAAATTCGTTGCAGACCTCTTCCACCTCGAGCTAACAGAAAAAGGAGTTTTTCGTGCTGTGATTGAATCTGTTTTAGTTCCAAAACAATTTCACATGCTCTATGCCATTCTTCCCATTCTCGACGAAGGTTAGAAGCATCAGTAGCATCATTAAATGGGTCCAAATGGTACTGATTTTCCGAATCCATCAGCAAGCTAAAAAAACAAAACTTTTATAGCCTTCGCTTTTCAGCACCATCTGTATTACACTCATACACAGTAGTTACTTGTTTGATGACTGAATATTACCAACCCATATGATATTATCACAGTGAAACTTTAAAAACCAGAGCTGCTTTTACCTCTTATACTACCACTACACTTTTTCGCTAAAACCTGTTTCGGCGTCTCGCTTGCTGTTGTTATAAATCCACCCTAGTCATTTTTTTTTTACTCATCCATCACTTATACGTACAGCTAACACAGAAAACCAGGATTTGCACAGGCAATATTCTCATATCTACTCATCGGATACTTTTCTCTTTCTATCATATGCAATGATTACTGTTTTAATAGTCGTTGTGTGTCCGCAGTACATAACCGGTTTTGAATCGGTCTCATATTTTCGCTTTCTATCATGTGTGCGCTGCGCTCGTCAACCGATCTCGCATCTTTTCCTCTTTCTCTCTCTCTCTCTCTCCCTCTTTGTCTATATATATATTTCTCTCGTTTCCTTTTTAAAAAATATGCGCTGCGGTCGTCAACCGGTCTCGCTTTTTTTTTTTTTTTTTTTAGGCAGACTCGACTTCGTAGTTTCAATATTGGCCTCCATCTTGAAGTTTTTTTTTTCCGTTTGGCGCTACCCGGACCCGCATCTTTTATTACGCTTCTCTTTTCTTTTTTTTTACTGTAAATTTGGCCAAAAAAAATAAGTGAAAGAATCCCTGCTTACTTTGCATATTACTGCTAACCACGAATCATTGCAGATGAAGAGAAAAATAATCGGCCATCATGGGTTAATAACTTTTTACTATTAGGTTTTTTTTTTATTATCTCGCTTATTCCACTGTAAATAACTTTAGTGTTACTAACCTTCGAATCGTACCGGCTGCGCCAATTTGTAGAGTTCACCCACAAGAATAACACTTTCGGATTCAACTTTAAATTATTCACATATGAATTAAATAGAAACAGATTTATTTAAACCAGTCCGTTCGCGTGTACGTACCGTAATCGACTGCCTCTAACCATTGAATTTAGCTGGTTCTCTGTTTTCTGCAAGGTCCTCCGGCAAGGGGCGCGACAATGTTAATTATTACCACTCTACAGCTGCAATGGTAGTTCCTGAAGAAATTTTCTGCGCATATCCGTGGCTGAGAATTTTGTATTGTGCTCATAATAAATGATGTATGTAGCAAGTGCAGCTATGTTTATCATATGATGACTGGCTAGAAATAGCCCCAGTCTCATTTTCAGCATCTTAAGCTTCTTCCACCTCACTGTCATCTTCAGTATCGCTGTTCTGTTCTCTCGTTACTGCTGCTACTGCAATATCTTCCGAGATGAGCCTGCGTCGGCTGGGTCCCAGCTTGTCCATTTTCAGAAAACTTTTCGAAGGAAATTTCAATTTATCACACGAGACGGCTAAAAAACACTGCTCTTCAAACAGAGACGTCAAATTGATGTAAACATTTCACGACCACACATAAACATTGTAACTTACTTTTCACAGCAAAATCTCACCAACACCTAAGCGGGCTAAAGGTGAAAAATAAAACACATTTGAAGAGTAACACGGGCAAAGAGCCTACAAGCTATTCGTAAACAAACCTTCTCATTCCATTAAGATTGCTGACGTTTATTGCATTAGTTTGCGTACGCGTATTACGCTATTACGTAGTAAGTATATGTGCGCCTTGTGAGTAAGTTTTAATGAAAATCCGTAGAATATAATAGCAAACCGCTGCCAGGCTCATTTTTGCGGGAAGAATCCATACATTTTAAGGTTAGTTAGAGGAAAACATTGAGCAACTTCACACGGTGATTGTGTCCGTTAGTCTGCGTGCTTTAAACGTCACTAGATCTATTGGAAGCTTCCCCTGATATTCAGATTACGAAATAATAGCATGGGACATAGTATCCTGTTATAAATTCATGAATTTTGATACCCATATTGTAGGCATATAACAAAACAAGGTTGCAAAGACTCATTTCAGCTAAAACAATGTTTTTCTAAATTATGAAATAATTAGATGCCATGATCAAATTTTGAATTGGGAGGATACAAGAAGAGGTTGCAAAGAATGTGTTTGACATATTAAACCTGTTTATTTCACTTCATGAGAGTCACAATCAGCGATTTTTCACAAACTCACTCACTCACTCACTCACTCACTCAGCGATCAGCAAATCGCTGATTGTGACTCATAAAAAGCACAATTTACAGGTTTTATGCTCAAAACGCATACTTTGTAACCTCTTCTTGTAAGTTACAAGTAAAACATGTCATCATACCACCATTTGGTTTTATTATTCCGAAAAACATTATTTTAGCTGAAATGAGTATTTGCAACCTTGCACAAAACTGCCACAAATCAATGCTACAACTCCCACATACGATGAAGACCCTGCTTTCAACAACGGACATGATCTGGAGACGAACAACGATTCTCAACATGGCAACGACCCAGCCTTCTGACAGAAACAACGTAAAAACCCAAATATCTAATTACTGTATTATCGTAACTATTACCCAGGGGGGCCTCTAACTGTTGAAATACCAATTTTCGTATCACCCTAAGCATATGGTACACCTTAAGCGAGTTGGTAAGGAAAGAACTACAATAGATTCTGCTGCAAACTGTTGTACAATAGAATATGCGCTATCTTTTACTACGCAACTGTTTAGCTGAACCACGTGCCGTATATGCCTATATGGACAGCCGGAGAGTGTAGAAGAGTTCGGATATTGTGTAAATCGCTACCGGACTATACTCTGTATATAGATATTAATGACTAGATTTCATCATTGTTCAATGGGAGCCATACCGTGGCAGCCGTCACGACGTCACCCAGTGTCAGCGTTGCCTGAATTTCGGGCATGGCACCCGAAACTGCTACATCAATCCGCGCTGTGGCAAATGCGCCCAAAATCATGTTTCCTCCGAGTGTGTTGTCGACGAGTCGGAAACATGCAAATGCGCCAACTGTGGTGGAGCTCATCAAGGGTCCGACAAACAGTGTCCCAAACGCGAGGATTTCAAGCGGATCCGAAAGCAAGCGTCCACAAGAAGCCAACCAGGACGGAAGAAGGAAAACACTCCGGCATTCAGGGTGGAGGACTTCCCACCTCTTCGTGGTACGCAACACGGTCAAGCAAATCCACGGGTGCAATCCGGCCCCCGTCAAGAAACGTCTGGTGCCTCAGCTGGACAAAGCTCTCCATCCCCCCCTGGACTCTGGAGACAACCAGATGCACAAAACGCCAATCCCGATCTCTTCTCTGCGGATGAGCTGATGAAGATTTTCGTCGACATGACCAGCGCTCTTCGTCAGTGCCGCAACAAACCCGAACAGATCCAAGTGCTCGGTAAGTTTATCATTCGGTATGGCGTCTAAACCGTTAACTATAGTCACGTGGAACGCTTGCTCTGTACGAGCCAAAAAGTTCGAGCTTGCTGACTTCCTCCGCAAGCATAGTATCGACGTGGGCCTCCTATCAGAGACCCATCTAAAGTCCGGCGACAGCTTCTGGTTGCCTGACCACAACATTATTCGGCTTGATCGCACCAGCTCCAGGGGGGGTGGTGTTGCGGTCGTCGTCAAGAAAGGAATAAAATACCACACTCTGTCTCATATCCGCACCTCTATCATCGAGGCCCTTGGTGTGGAGGTGGATACGACTGGATACGTCCAGTTCATCGCCATCTACTGCCCTCGACAGTGTGCCGCCAGCAGTGGACTAGCGGCTAAATTCAAAAAAGACCTGTCCACCATCACCCGTACCGGTTCCTGCTTCGTAGTTGGAGGAGATCTGAATGCTCGCCATGAGGCCTGGCGGAACTACCAGCAGAACCAGAACGGTCGTCTGCTGTTCGACCACTCACAGCATGGGCTGTACTCCGTTTGGTTTTCGGATGAGCCAACATTTATCTCACCGGCTGGCAACCCATCGACGCTAGACCTGTTCCTGACAAATATCGGGTTGTCCAAGCCGGTAGCATTGAACGAACTCAGCTCCGACCACCAACCGGTGGTGGCTGAACTGGGTTGCAACGTGGCTCCTGCTTCAAGCCTGCGCAAGGACTACCATCGCGTAAACTGGGCCCAGTTTGGACGCGTGGTAGACAGGCACATCATCGACAACCCGTCGCTTGACACCGTGGAGGACATCGACCGAGCGTTGGAGGGACTCCACCAAGCCATAACCGTGGCTGACGAGGCGTGCGTCCGACGAGTTCCTGTGAGGGGTAAGTTTATTGCCATTGATTCCCACACCCAATTACTGATTCGCTTGAGAAATGTGCGTAGACGCCAGTTCCAGAGAACCGGAGATCTAGCGAGGAGACGTGAAATGGCCGATCTGAACAAGGAGATTGCTTCCAGAATGGTCTCACTCCAGAACGAAAGTTTCGGGCGGCTTGTCCAGAATCTGGACGACCGCTCCAGACCATTCTGGAAGGTAGCTAAGGTCCTAAAGACGCACCCCAAATCCATTCCTCCACTCAAAGATGAAAATGATGACGATCGGCTCATAATCACCCCTCAGGAGAAAGCAAATGCGATTGGTGAGCATATTGCCAAATCGCACTTACTTGGCTTCAACATCCAAAGTCCGCTCGAAGTTCAGGTTGAGCAATGCGTACTCAACCTTGATTCCTCCCCTTGTGCCATCCCTCCGGAGGATAGTATCACAGTGGAACAGATTTGCTCAACGCTGAAATGCACCAAAAACATGAAGGCCCCCGGGTTTGACGGAATATTCAACCTAGTATTGAAAAATCTCAGCATGAAGGTTCACTCTCTGCTGGCTGCTGTCTTCAACAGATGCTTGGAACTGCACTACTTTCCAAGTATCTGGAAAACAGCGAAAATCATACCTATCCGCAAGCCCGGGAAGGACCCAACGCTAGCTTCAAGCTACAGACCAATCAGCCTCCTTTCAGCGCTGAGCAAATTGTTCGAGAAACTTATTCTCAATCGTTTGCTCAAGTTTGTCGAGGAACACAACATTCTCCTACCGGAACAGTTCGGGTTCAGGAAGGGGCACTCCACAAATCATCAGCTAGTACGGGTGATGAATAACATCCGAAGTAACAAGGCTGTATCCAAGTCTACAGCCATGGCATTGTTAGACGTTGAGAAAGCGTTTGATAATGTCTGGCACAATGGGCTTGTATACAAGCTTTGTAATTTCAACTTTCCTTTGCATCTTGTTAAAATCACCCGTAGCTACCTCCAGCAAAAATCGTTTAAGGTATCGTTGAATGGTTGTCTTTCAGACAAGTTTTCCATCCCAGCAGGAGTCCCGCAAGGCAGTCTGCTGGGCCCCTTGCTTTACAGCATTTACACTTCCGACATTCCTCCCCTTGGAGACGGTTGCGTGTTTTTCCTGTTCGCAGATGATACCGCAATAGCCGTCAAAGGAAGGATGCCTCGCGAAATAACGAACAAACTTCAACGATGTCTTAACGCCTTTGCTGATTATGCCACCACGTGGAAAATCAAAATCAATGCTTCCAAAACACAAACAATCATGTTCCTCCATCGACAATCACCCAAACTAAAACCGGCTCCCTCTTGTACTGTAATCATGGATGGGACAAGGGTTGAGTGGTCCGCCGAAGTAACCTATCTCGGGATGTTGTTTGACGAAAAGCTCCTATTCTGCTCGCATGTGGAGAAAACCGTAGTCAAGTGTTCCGCCTTGGTTAGGAGTCTGTATCCGCTGATTTGCCGCAGATCCCGCCTCTCAAGGGTGAACAAACTGGCCGTCTACAAACAAATCATAGCACCTGCGATCCTCTACGCAGCTCCGGTGTGGGAATCATGTGCACAGACTCACAGGAACAAAATTCAGGTCGCTCAGAATAGAGTGCTGAGGATGGTTCTTGATCGTCCTTTCGACACTAGAATAACAAATTTACATGAAGAGGCAGGCATTGCCAAAATAGATTCCAAAATTAACGACCTCAGTTCACGGACCTCAACACACTAACGCTCTCTTTTATGAAATTACCGGAGATGAATCAGCCTGCGGCTGAAAATCTCGATGATAAATAATAATAATAAAAAAAAGGAAATAAGTGAACGACAAAGTCCATGAATGATTTCTTTAGGCTGTCGTTTTTTTTTAGACCTGAATATGCATCGAAACTGAATTACTCCCACTTTCTTAATTTATAGGGTTAACTATCCCGTTTCCGGCCTGTTAAGCACAACCCACACTTAGTATTTCTTAATCTAGCGCAGGTTAGCACCAAACGGATTGTTATTATTACTGATGGCTTCCAAATTGATTTACCTTTCCGTACGTACCGTAAGATTTGATAAAGAGAAACCAATCGTTGAGATATTGTCAAAAGTCTAAAACTGCTTCTAAAAGCCAAACTCGGCCTACGGATTCTATACTCGGCCTAACGCATTGAAACGCAAATGAATTCACTTCGGTCGGATACGGTCGGAGCGCTTTTTTTTGTATTTGGGAATATGTAATGGGTGCAAACCTTCATACCACGCGTTCTCATTGACTTCGTTCGGTAGCTTCCCAAGTAACAATTTTGGTTTTATTAAGGTTCTGTAAATCATGATTTAGACTTGTAGAATGCTATAAAACCTCTATAAAACTGGAAATGTTACTTGGGTTATTAACTAAAGTATCGTACCAAGCGCATAATTGACTTGTTAACTCTGAAATCATGGATTTATTTGAAGTTTTCTGCTCGATAGGCCCAAAATGGGTGATTAGACCGAATATATGGAGATTTTTATTACTTCCTACGAGCGGATCATGTGTCGCATAAGGGTTATGATTTAAGAATAATCTGGCCACGTAAAACAATCATGTCTGGCTGTTCATGTACTACGTAGACAGTTTCTTAGAGGGTTTAGAACCCCTTCCCCTCACGTAGACAATGGTTCTAAAGTGTCTACGTGGCTTATGAACCGCCCCTAACATTGTTCCACATTATGTGCGAGTGTGAACTTCATTCAAAAGTCGAATTTCCCGGACGTAAGACACTTTTCCAGCTTGGTTTGATTACCCTGCGGACTCCTCGTCTCCCAAGATACCGTGAACCCTCTTTTCCGAGGACGACACTTTCTTCCGAATTATTGACTTTGACTTGCCTTGCCGTTGGGGTGTGGCGTCGTCGTCGTCGTTACTTTGCTGTGCGAAGAGGGATATGATTGGTGAGAAGGGCAATGCGCTGAGACGAAAATTCATGATGACAGCTCAGCAGTGCAAAATGAATCTTTTAAAGCTCGTTTTCGGCTTATGCCACGCGACCCAAGTGAAGCCAACGTCTCCAGTTACCGGAATGTAGACGGTATAGGCACGACAACCGGTGTACGGTAACACTGATTTATGAGTTGCGAAAAAGTGGAAACTACCTTCGCTGCCACATTAGGACGAACCCTGCCTAGGTACGCCAAAGAGAACCTAGAAAATGGAATGTGCAATAAAAGCTGCATAAAAGCACGGGCAGGAGGAACCGCCTAGGTATTAAATTTAAAACATTTCCAACTGCTTCAGCATCAGCAGCAACCTTTATGGCTAAATGATGACGCGGATGCGGATGCGAGTCGTTGGGAAAGTGGAGATTCTTGACGCTTCTTGGTAGATTTGTGGCCAGATTGTGAGCTGTAACTACCTGCTACTGCTGCTGCACCGGCTTGGCCATATTTCACCCACAAGAGCAGTAATTTCCTCGGTGGGCTTCTTGTGTAGAGCACACTAATTGAGTTCGACGCTATGACGCTGCGACGCCGGGGAAAGGAAATTAGTAACACTTACGCTCCATAAGATTCGAAACTCAATATGTAATAAATTAGGACTTACCCTTTACTGCACTTCGTCCAATCATCCGATCAAGAACTAAGCTTAGTTTGCTATCAATGTAACAAAAAAAAAAAAAGAAACTGGCAGATCTTTCAAAGTCCATCGTAATGCTGTCATCAATCGCAGCCGCACCCAAAAGTTGGCGGTTTTGTCACATGCTAGAACCTTAATAAACCGTCCCATAAAAAGAGTAACGAAAAAGTCATCAGGAGAACAGAAAACGTACGAAATTGATAGCAATGCCAAAAAGTGATAACCCGCACCTCGACTGGAGCCGGGAGGAGGTGCGGGTGGATAACATCATAAAATCGATGAATGGGTTCGGATGGATCAGACACGGGCCGGATATTGGATTCTTTTTACCATGGAAGTTGAACTTGTGCACACATACACAACCACATAGGATGCTGATGCCGCTTTGTGCCTTTATCTTCTACATCATTAGGCAGAAGGGTTATGACGTGAAAAATGAGGACACACGTCGTCGCCTCCCCCTCTCTCTCTCTCTCTCTTTCTGGCTCGTCTAGTCTGTTATTCCAGTTTTTTTCCGGCACATGTACATACCCAGACTACAGCAATAGCATCACTCTGGAATAGATGGCAGCAGCAGGAGCAGCAGCATGCTGTTGGTTGGGGATTTTTTCCGTACTTTCCGAAATGCGAAATTGCTATCCGCAAACATCGTCATTTGAAGGTTACGCAGAATGTTTCGTTGAATATGGTGCAACATTAGACGTATCTTCGTGGGATCTATTTTTTCCGGCTGGAGAACGGTGGCTTAAAGGATGTTGTAGGAAGGAGTTGGGGATTTGAGAAAATATAATTTTTGAAGACGCGCAGACAAGAACAGCTGGGATAAATGGTGATCATGGGATTTTGCGTTAATTCCCAAGGTATTTAGTTAAATGGAAGGAAGTTTCTGGAATTTTCCTTCATTTTTCTCATGGAAATGCGAGTAAATAAGACTGCATTTGGAATGAATGTGATATTTTTCATTAGATTTCGCGTATGCCATAAAAATACTTGCTTTCTTTGTAATACAGTGCTTTCCCGATTTTGTCCACCCCCGATTGTGTCCCCTTTTTTTCCCGATTTTGTCAGCCTGCAGATTTCACTAAATTTTTGAGTTTTAAAACATGAATTCTCAAACTCTACGCTAAGAATAATTGTTATTCTCACACTTCGCTGTAATGTGAATTTTAGGGGAAGCGGGGGTAAAATGTGCATAAGGGATAAAATTAACAATTGACGATTTTAAGTGCTTTTTCATTCAAATGTCAATAAGTTGAACGCACAGGTCTTTCATCCAATGTACCTTTTAAATTTTGATTCAAGTACATTAATATAATATACTCCTACTAGGAATTATAAGTTTTGAATTGCTGTTTGCTGGAAAAATCATTTTTACCACGGAAAACCTGTTTCTTTTTTTGCAATTTTAATAAAAACATTGATTTATTGTCAGCAACATTTATTCTTAGAAAATAAAAAAAGAACATTACATATTCCATTGAATTGTACATAAAAGTTTTGATTGACTTAAAATTTTCAAGAGATTTCATCATTCCTCGTCGAACGATCGACAGAGCAAGTTCGCTTTACGCTACCCTCCTGCCGCCGCAAAAAGTTTGGTTTTTGGAAAGACTGGATTTTTTTATTCACTTTCAGGTGTGCAGTGCCACAGGCGGACATTTACGTTTCCCGGAGGAAGCAACCATCTCAGCCGAGTCTGAAGGTTGGATTGTTCAACGGTCAAATTATCAACCACCACATATACATCAAAAGGTATACACCGTACAACGAAGCAGCAGAACTGCAGATCCGCAGTGCTGTGTTCCTAAAATTTGAGCTAAGTAGTCGCACCCAATATTGACCAGCGCCCTTCAAATATAAATCTGCCTTAAATAACGATGGGTCTGCCCCGACGTTGATGACGTTGTTTCAAATAGTGTATTATCTAGTTAAAATGTTACGTTGCGAAACATTTGCACTTTATCGAGCACCGTACTTTACTTTTTAATTTGCTACCCAACAAAAACCTGAAAAATCGCTTTGATGTTCCTCGAATATCTACAAAGTCCCTATATCCTTTCTTCTTGAAATTATTATGAGTTTCGTCAACATTTTCCTAGCACCATAATTTGTGCTTTTTTATTTATCTCATATCATACTTGACTTTCTCCTAATGTCAGGAAAAACCTTGAACAATTTCTAGAATTTTCCTGAACATTCGTGGGCAAAACAAAGTTCCCAAAACTACTAGTATGTTATCAAATCAAAACCTCCGCAGTATAAAGTCCTTACTGCACTAACTGAAGCAATGGCGCAACGGACTTTTGTTTCTCCGAGGCCCCCTTCTTAAGTCACAAGTACTAGGCTAAATAAGGGGAATATTATGGATATGATGATAGTTAAAAAAAGAAAAAAAAAAATACAGATACATAAATATGGGTCACCCGACGCCGGTGGTGTAGTGGTAAGCGTGACTGCTTTCTAACACCCCGATGGGTCGGGTTCAATCCCAGCCGAGGTCGGTGGGATTTTTCTGAGGCATAAAAATCTCTGGTCACGTCTTCCTTCGGAAGGGAAGTAAAGCCGTTGGTCCCGGCCCATGTGTGTTGAATGGGTGCGATATCCTACGCAGGTGTGGAAGCTGCCTTCCTGCACATTCGATTGCCGTCAATGGATGGCAATCGATGTCCGTCGGTGATTGGTACTAGATTGCGGAACAGAGACCGACGTTAAATAAAGGAAAGAAGAAGAAATATGGGTTCTCTTTATGCGTTTTACTCAGAATACCTCTGGCGTTTTACAAAGCATTACAAATTTGCTTTTTACGTTGCTGTTCAATTTATGCTGGAGGTGGTGGATTTGGGAATTATTGAGCAGTTATAAATTATGACTGCTGTTAAAATAGCATACATCCATCGTCAGCATAAAAGAACAGCAACCATAAAAATATATGTAGAATAATGCAAAATGGCATCTGGTAATCTTATGTGGCTCTCGTACAAGAAACCTTACTTTCGTAAAGGAAACTTTTATCTAGGAAACCTCGTGAACCCAACCTTCGCTACTTTAAGCAAAAGTATAAGGCCAGATTCCTCAAGTATGTGTGCGTGTCAATAACGCAATCGTCGTTACGCAAATCTTTTAAATAACAACAAGAGATGTTTGTGCTGTTACAATTGATGTTACCTTTAGAAACCTTAATAGGCAATACATTTACTGTTGTAGTACCAGGTTTTAACGTTTATATCAGGTTCTTGTTTTAGACGTTCACAAGAACTCGTGATTACTGTCAAAAGTGTTAAATCAGTTCAGACAATTTAACACTTTCGGAAGTGAATCTATCTTTGAGTGATTCAGCATTTTCCCTAATGAACTCAAGCTTTTCTGAAGTTATTAAATAAGTTATGAGCTGAATACACGGATTCAGTGTTTTCAATTTTTGCGAAGAGATTTAAAACTTTTGTAAAGTTCAGTACTGTTCGAAGTTATTCTGTACGTGCTATTTTTTTCTGAAATGGTCCAGTACTTTCCAAAGTGATCCTAAGCATTTCTCAAGTTATTCAGTACTTTCTGAAGTGATTCTAAACTTTTTCAAAGAGATTCCAAACTTTCCTAATGTGATATAATATCAGTATAGACAGATCATGTTTTTGGAAACGTAACTACAGTCCACTCTCTACAACTCGAGTTATAGAATTATCAAGTTATAGAATTACAATCCCATACAAATTCGCTATTGCAGTAGCCATGACACTCATTTTTAGTATGGTTATGTAACTCGAAATCGAGCTAGTGGACATCGAGTTGTAGAGAGTTGACTGTGCTTCATCTATGTTGCCAAAATCGAGACCTTTCTCGATGTGTCACAATTGAGTGGCGTAGCGATAAGAGTCAATGCTTCCTTAAGTGAATTCTGTTAAAAACTATTAAAAAAATCGTGGAAGTGAGGAAGATCTCTCGGTTTTTGACGGTCTAATACATCTACATTTGGAAGCGGCCAGCGCTGTTATTGCCTACCGTAAAATATGAGATCACCAGTTTTTACACATTGCAGATGCATGCTCGTCCAACGCATCGTTTGTTGCTTCTCTGTGAGGTAATCTTTTAATATAAGAGTAGCAACCGCGAGCGGTTACTCATTCTCATGCTCAATTATGTCTGTACTATCTGAAGTGATTCAGTACTTTCTGAAGTTTTTCTGCAGTAATTCAGTACTTTTCAGACTGATTCCGAGATTTTCTAAAGTGTTTCAGTACGTTCAGAAGAGATTTTGAACTTTTTTTTCTAATGATTCTGTGCTCCCTTAAGTGATTCCGGTTTTTCTGAAGCGATTGAATATTTTCTGAATGGATTCCTAACTTTTCTGAAGTGATTAAGTTATTACAAAGTGATTCAGCTCTTGAAGAAGTGATTGTAAACTTGAGAGTATTGATGCTGTACTTTCCGAAGCTTTGCGAAGTTGTTCAGTTTTTCCGGAATTATTTAGTTTTTTTCGGAAGCGATTACATACTTTTTGGAAAGATTAACTATTTTATAAAGGGATTCAGAAATTCAAAGCTTTTCTGAAGTGATTCATTACTTTCAGAATTTATTTTGAGCTGTTCAAAAGTGATTCAATCCTTTCTGAAGCGATGCAGTTCTTTCTGAAATGAGTGCTTTCCGAATTGATTATGAAAATTCTGAAGCAATTTAGTATTTACAAAGTGATTCCGAACGTTACTTAAGTGATTCAGTGCATTCCTAACTGATTCAATTATTTTCGAAGTGGTTCCGTTCTGATTTTTTTTACCTCTTTATCTGTTCCAAATTCAAAATAAATTACATTTCATTTTAACCTAGGTGCTTCAGTTACTACAGTAACTTACCAACTTGCAACTTGCTTTGAGCATTATTCCATGAGCGGTGTTTTGCATTAAAATCACCAATAATGAAGAATTTAGACTTATGACGGGTAAGTTTCTGAAGGTCACCCTTGAGAAAATTCTTTTGCTGGCCTACGCATTGGAATGGCAAATAGGCAGCTATAAACGTAAGTTGTCCAGACTTTGTTTCAACAGAAACTCCCAAAGTTTCAAAAACTTTGGTTTCAAATGAAGAAAAAGATTATGTGTTGAACAGCTGTATACAACTTCTCGCAGAAGACTTTCGAGAACTTTGGCCAAGCAGTTCAGGATCGAGATAGGCCGGTTCCACTTTGTGCATGTTACCGGACTTGAAGATTGGTGTAGTTGAGGCGCGTTTCCAGGCATCCGGAAAAACGCCATCCTTAAGCGATCGATTGAAAATAGACATAACGGGAGTGGCCAACGATGCTGCACAGTTCTTGACGAAAGACGGTGGAATACGGTCTGGGCCTGGACCTTTCGATGGATCGACTGAGCAAAGGGCTTTAAAAATAGCGTCTTGACTAAAGATGAGCTGCTGCAGGTGAATGTCGTTTCTTGGTAGCTGATCAATGTATTGCTGCGGTGGAGGAGTTTGATCGGGTTCGAAAACACTTCGGGAAAACTCAGCGAAAAGGTCAGCAGAAGCGGTGTCGGTGGAGGAGCTTCTACTACCGCACGCTATGTCTGAAGGCACTTTTTTTGCAACATTCATGTACCTCAGTTTTTTCTTCACAGGATGTTAGTATTGATCCTAACAAACAAATCTGTGATGGTTTTAAAATATTTCATCTAGGGTTTATTGAGAAAGAGTGTTTTGAAGTTTACAACGCCGATTATGAAGGCTTTTATGGACTATTGACGATACCAAACTATTACGAATTGAACAAATGCAGTCAAGCAAGGGTCATAAGTTGATGCTTAATAAAGGAGATGGTAAGTATCTGAAATTGTTGTGTCCCGTACTCAGTAGGTGGCGTTTGCAATCCTGAGGGTGGTAAATTTGCTTGGACTTTTAAAAATAAATAGAGATGTTTGACTCAACGGCGAAATTGAAAATAAATTCTGGCAACCATGACAAATTTGTTTGAAAATCGTTTAACCGATAATGCCCATAATACAAGAATAAAACCCACACGAGGTTAGCTGCTCTTGCCCAGTAAGTTTAGGTGGCGCTCATCTTGAGTTACTAAAGAATTGCTAGAGCTTCTTGCAGTTCCCTTATTTTGTCTAAGAAAACTGTCAGGAAGGATCAGTGACTTTCTAGGAAATTAAGCGAACTATAGAGAACTGTAGTGAATTTTAGGAAAGTTCTGTAAACTTTAAAGACGCTCCTCCAAAGAATCAGAGCAACTTTCAAAGAAGCTCAGGGAGGTTCTACAAACTTTAGGAAAATTATGCTAACCTTAGGGACGTTTTGTGAGCTTCAGGCAAATTTAAAGTTCTTTTGGTAAGTTCTACGAAGATAAGAGAGCAACAGGATATGAATTTTAATGATGCTCTGCAAAAAGTTCTTTAAACGCCAGGTAATTTTTGCAAACTTAAGGATGTCCTGTGAACAACAGGAAAAAATTACAAGCATTAGGAAAGTACTGTGAACTTTAAGAAATATATGAGAAATCCATGAAAAAAATGACTAACTCAGAGACGAACTTCAAAGAAATTCGAAGATCATCAGGAAAGTTTAAAGAATTTCATCGAATTTCAACGAAATGAAGGAAAAATTTCTGAACAGGGATTTGAATTTGAATGTAACTTCTATAAGCTGTCTCATCGGGTCGATGGTGAAACATCTTCCACTCCATGTATTAGAAAACAGGTATGATAGAGATAATTTTTTGTGATATATCTTTCACTTTTACGCTTCTTTTATGCAATGTGATCAACGGCATGAGCAGGGTGGAAGACGTAAAAATGAGAGTTTGCCACTTAAAAAAAATTTACGTGATTACGGCTCACGCATGTTACATTGCTGTTTACCGGTATAAAAAATCAGATCGAGGTTCACAAATATCCAGAAGAAAGATGTTATCAAGAAGTTCAAACCATTTTGACTGTCGAATTGTGCAAATCATGTCTGACGCAGGTTTCTCCTGGGAAACGTCATACATGTAGTGAAAACCGGAAACTTCAGAATCTCTCCGAATCGGCTGACAAAATTAAGGATCACTTTGTTGCCAAAAGCATTCGAGCAGCGTTTCTCAATCTATGGGTTGCGACCCATCAGTGGGTCGCAGGCTACCCTCAGGTGGGTCTCATAAATTCAGATGGTTGATCATAGTTTTTTTTTTAACTTGCATGTAGAATGAATCTGATTTTAAAATTAATGCCATTTTGGCATTATACAGCCAGTTTGGACCATTTTTGGGTATTTTAGGGACATTTTAACGTGTCATGATTAGTATAGGAGTTGTCATTTTTAGACTGTTGATAAGATTTGTAGACCAATTTACCGTTTATGATGCAATTCGAGGTCGTTTTAATGTTTTTTAGCGATTGTGAGGCCTTGTTGGTGTTTTGACATTTCTATGCCATTTTAGCGTTTTGAGGCCTTTTTTGCATTGTAAAGCCTTTATTTATGACTTTTTTAAAATAATCATTCTGGCGTTAAAAGTAGGTCTTGACATCTGTTTCTTAACTTCGTTATGACTTTCTTCTTCCTCGCATTTCAAGCTTATTGCTTATGGCATATTAGCTTATTGCGTGCTCTCAACTTAGTGTTCTAGATGCACTTCCACAGTTATTAATTGAGAGCTTTCGATGCCTGTACCATTTTTGCATTAGTATAATTGTGTGGCAAGTCCAATCATACTTCTGTGCCCAGGGAGGTCGAGAAATTTTCCAACCCGAAAAATTCCTAGACCGGACCGGGAATTGAACCCAGCCTCCTCCAGCATGGTCTTGCTTTGTAGCTGTGCCTTTATCGACTGAGCAAGGGAGGTCCCTAACATCGTTATGAGGTGATTACTAAATATATTGAACTTTCTTTAGCTCGATATTCAAGGGACCATCGAGTTATAGAATAACAATCACATACAACATCGCTATTACAGCAGCCATGAAATTAATGTTTACTATGGTTCTATAACTCAATATCGAGTTAGTGTACATCGCGTTGTGGAGAGTTGACTGTAGTTCTAATACTAGATTTGTTTTATGCTACTAATGCGTTTAGATAGCTCTTTCAGAGTCTTAAGATTTTGTTTGAACGGTTTTACCGATTTACCACAAATTTGTCGATTCTATCCATTTTATCTTGTTATGCATTTTTGGCGAGTTTTAGCGTTTGTATCCGTTAAAATATCATGGATTTTTAACATCCTTTTGGCCTAATAACATCTCCATCTAATATTGGTGCGAGCTTATACAATTCCTAACAGTGGGTCGAAAAAAGTCAAGAATGATCCCAATAACGCTTCAAATTGGGTGGCTGACACAAATGCGACTCGGAATGTGCAATTTGCATTCGCTGGTCGCCATTGTAGATACTTGATAAACGCCATTGCTTGATAAACGTGTAGTTTTGGAAGGATGCAATTTTCATCACCAGCTAAAGGTTTTCAACAATATGGATACTATTATCAGACATTCCTTCGGTGATGAACTCATGGATGAGTGCATAGGTCTTTTTTTGTGAAATTTGGTCTGCCGAAACCTCCGGTAGCCCCGAAATTCCACACACTTATTTTTTTTCTACCGAGATGCTGTCGCTGCGGCTGGAATCTGGACACTTGCAGGACCACTTCCTCCGGTTCGATCGCCTGGTAAGGGAGTACCGCGGAACGGGCGCTGTCATCGAGGAGATAGACGTCATTTGCCACCTGCTGCTTACCCTCGGCCTGGCCTACTCGAACGTCGTGACGGCTCTAGAGACGATGCCCGAGGAAAATTTAACTCTAGAGTTCGTCAAGTGTCGCCTTTTGGACGAGGAAATAAAGCAGCAGGCGGTGCAAGTGCGGAATTCTATTCGCCGAAGATGGAATCTGCTGCGTTTGTCGGAGCGAAGAAGAAAAACGAGCAGAAGAAGAAGAAGAAGAAGCAACTTCGATGTTTTGGCTGCCACGAAGAAGGGCACAAAGTGTCGGATTGCCCACGTAGCCAACACCAACAGCAGAAGAATGTGAAAGTGTGTAAACAATCCAAAGCGAATTTGGCAGGCGATGGTGCGGTGGTGTTTGTGAGTGCGACGGACTGCGTCGATTGTGTGGATCGTCATACGTTGCAATGGTTTGTGGATTCCGGTTGCACCGACCATATGACGAAGGACAGGGAGCTGTTTGATGAGCTCGTTCTACTGGAAAACCCGGTGGAAATCACGGTGGCAAAGAACGGCAAGTCCATCGTAGCGCACCACTCCGGGACGGTATGGTTGCAATCCGTCGTCAACGGTAAGTGCATCCCCTGTATTGTGACGAATGTATTGTACGTCCCCACTCTGCATTTCAATCTTTTTTCTGTGTTGAACGTGGTGAAGAAAGGAATGCGAGTTGTGTTCGATAATGGACGTGTAAGTATTCACAATGGTTCGAAAGTTGTTGCTACTGGTGTGCGTCGCGGAAAACTCTACGAACTGGATTTGATTAAGGTCGAAGACTGTAAAAGTGCGTCAGTGTTGACATGTGGTCGTATCACGAAGGAGCTTGAATTGCGGAACCGCCGGTTCGGCCACTTGAACTTGAAGCAGTTCGAACAGTTGGTTAGTAGAGACATGGTCGACGGCATGCGGCCGATGACAAAAGTGTAGTGATTTGCGAGCCATGCATTGTCGGTAAGCAAAAGCCATTTCCCGCGTAGGCAAACGATCATCGTGAGTGCTCGAGGTCGTCCACTCGGACGTGTGTGGACCGGTGACGCCAATCGGGCGAAAAGGTGAGCGCTTCTTCGTCACATTCATTGACGATTGCAGCCACTCTCGGTTCGTGTGTGACAACGGGGGGGAATTCAAAAACAAGGCATTCGAATCGTTTTGCCGGAAGAAGGGGATTGAGATTCAGTGGACGGTGCCGTACTCCCCGGAGCTTAACGGGACGAGTGAACGTATGAATCGCACTGATATCGAAAGAGCTCGTGCGATGCTCGAGGGTGCAAAACTTCACAAATCGTTTTGGGTTCAGGCGGTCCGCTCCGCTGCATATGTCATAAACAGATCGCCGACGTGTGCAATCGATTCGAACAAGACACCTTCTGAATTCTGGGAAGGCAAACGGCCGAATGTTTCCAGACTTCGGAGCTTCGGATGTGCAGTCTACGTACATGTCCCTCAGGAGCGCCGCAGGAAACTTGATCCAAAGGCGTGGAAAGGAATTTTTGTTGGATACGCGGCGGAAGGATATTTGGTGTGGAATCCCAAAGAAAATTCGGTCGTGGTCGCTCGTGACGTGGACTTTCTGGAGCAGCAGACGTTCGAAGAAGAGAACGCGAAGAAAGAAGGTGGTGTTCCAGTGATTCGTGTAGGTGGACTCGAAAATGACATAGAAGATGAAAGAAGTGACGATAACCGGGGTGCGTCGGGAGGTTCCGATGCCTTCGATTCGGTGAACGAAGACATAAGTGACGATGGTGATCAAGACGATGAACAGTTCACGAGTTTCGTTGATGAAGAACAAGTCCCGGCCGATGAAAGTAACGGAAGTGTACGTCCGGTCAGAAATCGAAGTGCTCCGTCGTGGCACAAAGACTTTGAAGTGGACTACGCCGGGTTCGCGCTAAATGCGATGTCGTATGCAGAAGATTTGCCTGAAAAAGTGTCAGAGTGTCGGAAAAGGGAAGATTGGCCTTCATGGGAGCAGGCATTACAGGAGGAGATGGATTCGTTGGCGAGGAACGAGACATGGACCTTATTAAAGCTGCCGCAAGGACGAAGTGCCATAACGTGCAAATGGGTCTTCAAACTGAAGGATTCCGAAGATGGCCAAGCACCGAGATACAAGGCGCGCTTGGTCGCTAGGGGTTTTACCCAGAAGCTGGGGTTTGATTATTCCGAAACGTACGCACCTGTGGCACGGATGGACACACTTCGCACGGTGTTGGCACTGGCAAATCGCAATGGTTGGATCGTTCTCCAAATGGACGTGAAAACCGCTTTCCTCAACGGAGCGCTAAACGAGGAAATATATATGCGCCAGCCGGAGGGTATCGATCATCACGACGGTCTCGTTTGTCGCTTGAATCGGTCACTATACGGATTAAAACAGGCGGCTAGGTCGTGGAAGGAACGGTTCCACAGCTTTGTCGTTCGCCTGGGATTCGTGAGAAGCCGCAACGACATGTGCCTGTACTGTCGGGGATCAAGAGATACCCAAGTTATCCTGGTCATCTATGTGGACGACGTTATCATCGTCAGCGTTTCTGCGAAGCTAGTCGATACGATCAAGAAATGTCTCGCCACCGAATTCGAAATGACGGACGTCGGCGTTGTGAAGAATTTCCTAGGAATGCGAATCGACCGGCATATGGAGCAGAAAACCCTTCGGATCAGCCAGCGACGCTATTTGGAACATCTTTTGGACCGGTTCCAGATGCAGGACTGCCGGCCGATCGCTACGCCGATGGAGAACTGGCTTAAGCTACCAAGAGGCAAGGAGTCACAGCGGACGAGCAAGCCATATCGTGAGTTAGTTGGATGCGTCATGTACGTGTCACTGACGTCCCGCCCGGATCTGGCTGATGCTGCAAATTATTTTAGCCAGTTTCAGGTTTGCTCCAACGAGATCCACTGGGCCCACTTGCGCCGTGTATTACGTTACACAAAAGGAACGCTGGATTTTGGACTAGTCTACCGAGGAGACGATGCAGGCCCATTGCCCGAAGCAAATTCAGATGCCAACTAGGCGAATGAAATAACCGATCGTCGGTCCGTGTTGGGTGCAGTGTTCAAGGTGTATGGTGCTACCGTGAGCTGGAGTGCGAAAAAGCAAGCTACCGTTTCTCTCTCTTCTACGGAGGCCGAGCTAATCGCACTATGCGCGGCCACCTGCCATGGTCAGTGGTTGGTCAGCATTCTGAAAGATCTCGGGTCTAAGCCCGTGGCCCCAATCACCTACCATGAGGACAACCAGTCCACAATGAAGATTACCGCTAACCCGAAGGATTCTGGGCGGCTGAAGCACTTGGACGTGAAGCATTTTTTTTGTCCGAGAACTGCTGCAGAGCAACCAGATACGCATCGAGTATATCCCTACGTTGAAGCAGCAAGCAGACATACTGACGAAGAGTCTGCCAGGCCCTGCTTTCAGGAAGTTCCATGAGTACCTTGGATTGACCAGTAGCAGAGTTTGAGCGGGCGTGTTAAGTACACTGGAGTCGCTTTTTACGCGGTTTTTTTTTACACGGTTTTTTTTTACGCGGTTTTTTTTTACGCGGATTTCGGAATTTACGCGGTTTTTTTTACGCGGATTCCGGAATTTACGCGGTTTTTTTTTACGTGGATTTTGGTTTTTTTTTACGCGGATTTCAGAATTTACGCGGTATATCGCTTTTTACGCGGTTTTTTCTTCCACGGTTTTTTTTTACTCGGTTTTTTTTTACGCGGATTTCGGAATTTACGCGGTTTTTTTTTACGCGGATTCCGGAATTTACGCGGTTTTTTTTTACGCGGTTTTTTTTTTACGCGGGACGTATCACCCGCGTAAAAAGCGACTCCAGTGTATGCAAACCCTACGCCTATGCTCAATCCATTGCACAACCCTGTGTGCCCCATTTGTCGACGCTACTGCTGTCGGACTATTTCCGTTTTTCATTTTACTGTACGAACAAAGTTCCATGAATAAACACGCGTTTTTGAAATCGTTCTCTCTTAGTACTTCGAGTCGTTTATTTCGATCCGCGAAGGTCTTCCGTTGAATAATATCCCCTTTGCCTCGAAGCGCGTGTTGAAATACCTGGGAGGGATCAGTCTCAAAGCACTTAATTTTACATGACACATTTGTTTACGTCTCATCCTTTATGTCAGAGATAGATACCGTTCCGTGTAAAATTAGTTATTTTGAAGTGTGTAATAAAAGCGGAGTCTTTGGCAAAGTGGCAATAAGAGTGGAACACGATGGATAACGGTAGATGGACACATCGGTTATTACCGATTCTTTCGACCTAGGTGAACAGAAAACACGGAGAAGTCAACCACCACCTGACGCAGTTCCTGTCTGGCCGCGGCTGCCTTAGGAAATACCTGCATCGGTTCAGACACACAGTGCTACCCCTCTATCCGGAGTGTGGCAACATGGATGAAACGCCGGAGTATGTGGTCTTCGACTGTTCAAGGTGCGAGACAGTGCGAAGGGAGATGCCTGTCCTTAACGTGGAGAATGTCGTCGATGAAATGTGATGAAGACTGCGCATTGTAGTCAACATACGTATCTGTCATGGATACCAAAATAAACTAAGTGGAATTAAATGGAAAACCTTTTTATGTAAAACTTACATGGAGTATCCGACACGAGTATCGCCAACGGGGGGCAGAGCGCTTCCATTGGATGGATTCAAAACGTGGGCATTACTCACAAACTTATTACGAAGTTGCTTACCAAAATCGACGACGCATCGACCGAAAGAACTGCTGATGATAAACAATGAGGAGGACCACCACATGGTTGCTGCCAAGTAAACAGACGATCGCGTGACACACATCGAGAGAGGCCGAGTGAACACTGTTTCCAGTCGCTTGGAAAATGTCATACATGCCATACCAATCATACCAATCTTCAAGAAAGGCAGTAAAGTGAATGTGTGTAATGTTTATCGTGGAATAAATTCGTTACCTGCTGGATTCAAATGCTTTGAGAAAATCATTAACGATGTAATGTTTCAAGCCTGCAAAACATACGTCTCGACATCTTACCGTGGATTCTTTCCGCAACGTTCAGTCATCACTTATCTGTGTGAATACACGTCGTTTTGTATCAACGAAATGGATCAAGGAGATCAAGTCGACAGTACTACAGTGACATAAAGGCTGCGTTCGATACAGTTGATCACGATCTTGTTAGTCAAGCTGGAGCCGTTGTGAGAAGTGCCCTGCTTAGCTTACCATGGTCAGATCCATTACGGCTGGCTTCTTACAAACATCGCTGTGCACTGCATGGTATGGAACCGGTAGCGGTTAGACGCAAGCAGGGCTGGCAAATGTTATTTTCAATGAAAGGTCTCACACGATATCATCGGATGAGAAAACGACGAGAAAGATATTTTTTTAAATCTCATCGATTTTTTTGTCATGACAGAACGTGACATTGTTTTGAACATTGTTATTACTAGCTCATTTATTGATTTTATTGTTACTTGTACCGTGGACATCTTAAATATATTTTAACTCTGCCAATTACACATTGTTGCTTGCCTAAAATCATCTAAATCAGTTAGAAATTTTTCATTTCAAAACCGTATGAGAATTAATCTCACGAGTGTTTGATCATTGGATAATGACAAGAAAGCTTATCATAGGTAGCTTCGTCTCGTGATTGTGAGAGAATCTGTTTTCTCATAGTCACATGACGGCCGTGATATTTACCAGCACTGGACGCAAGTTCAACCAAGCCATCTTTGGCACCAAGGGGTTACTCTCCGAAGTAAAGAGCCCTACATTGCTGAGTCAGCTCATCATCTACACCCCTCAACATGTGCTATGAATGTGTGTATGGATCCAACAATTCGATAAGTCGAAGACTCCAAGATAGTTATAGTTTGTTTGACTTCAACATTTCTATTGAAGCTTTTCAAAACCGACTACGGGATCGACAAGAATGATTGTATGTTGTGCAGTGTGTAATAGTTTTTAATTTAATTTTAAATTCATTAAGACCACGATGTCAGACTAATTTATAGTATAAATACAAATACAAAATATCCTTTTGGTTTGTTTTTTTTTCCGTCGATCTTGTTTTCCGTGCTGAGCACCAATGCTACCGACGTGCCAGGAAGGCAGCTCCCACACCTGGACCCTACCTATCGACCCATCAACTCATGAACCGGGGACCAACGGCTTTACTTCCCATCCGAAGGAAGGCGTGATCAGAGATGTTATGCCTCAGAACATCCTGGCGGCGCCGACTGGGATTGAACCCAGGCCTGCTGGGGTGAGAGGTAATCACGCTTACCACTACACCACCGGCGCCGTTAAATACAAAATACAAACATGCAGAATATTATGCAAGAATTGTGTAGAGACGACACGGACAATGTAAATATTGTAAGAACTGCAACTCCACCGATTACAGACTTATGCCTGGTTTAGGTAGTCTTAATGTCTGAAATAATAATCATCTTTCGTAGTTCTTCGTGAGTGAAATATTTTGTTGATAGATGGAAGACCCTGCACGATCAGATATTACATTCATTGGATCTAAAAAAAAAAAAAAAAATGATTGAATGCTAGATCATCCCTCATAAATAAGAATAGATTGGCGCTCAGCAATCGTTAATAATGAACTAAATGATAATTATTTCAATAATTCATGCACTTTCTGATTAAATCTGAAACGGCCATTGCCTACATTTTTAGCAGATGATGTCGAATGGTAAAACAAATCCGTTTCCTTTCATGGGAAATTGAAATATCGGCTCGTGCAATTTATACCCTTGTGCATATTCATTTTTCTTCCCACCCACACCCAACGCATGCCTCTCCGATGATAGCTGAGTAAAATCGCTTGATCGGTCCCCACTCAATTTCCTGATTGGCCATCGTGTAGGTAATTTAGGATTCATATTGCTCTGTGGCAGCCCCGCTGTGTAGCTTGGATACGTGATGAACAAATCGCAATGTGAATCCCATCAACGGCAGTAGCGTCAGAAGTCGCTCACACCGGAAGTAGGAAGGCAATAAATAACGTTAAGAAAATAATGTCACTCAGTCCAGTTTCGAAGCGTTCCGGAGCTTCAGCCGACGACGACGACGACATGGACGGAAACGCATTTTGAGCATCCTACTAAGCACAGAAGTTACTGCCATGTGGATTCGAGGGAAGTGGTGGTAAACTAGGAATGAAATATGATCGTCATCATTGCTGATGATTGTTGCTAAGGCTGGAGTGGTGGAGGAAAACGCTATTTCCGAGATTTCCTCGCGGTACGTATTTACGACATGTTTGCTATGAGAAACATCCAGTGCGTCTTTTTTTACAGCCAGCCACTAGCCTTGGACGATGGAAAATTGAAATTTGAGTTATGTTTTGATTGATTGCGGAGATTACCAGCGCTTGTTAAATTGTCGGTATCGTTTTCAAGCCATTTTTTCCTAATCTACGAAATACAATACAAATACCGATATCCTCCAACCTTACAACTCATATCACGTACTATGCATTAAGTGGAAATCTTTAATCGTTATCATTAAAAAATAACTTTCAACCTCCGTGGCTCTCCGGACGAACACACGCACGAGCTGCGAATCTGCAAAATACACTGTCAAATCGTTAAAGCTGGCATGTTGTGGCATCATGCATATGAATTAGAAATAACCTCATTATTTCCGTTTTTCCATTCCACGCCGCTGCTGCTGCTGCTGCCACCGTATGCCGCCAACCGTACAACTCAGGGAAGATCCGGTTTAACCACCGCAAACATGTCTGCTGTATGTTTATGAATACTGCCCCCACCCCAGCTACACAGAGTGCTCATTTTCATATCTGCCCAAAACATGACACGGTTGCATGAGATTCTGCTCCACAGTGTTGAGTTAAAATTTATAATTTTCGGCAAATGTTAATTAATTCACTCCATTACGAGGGAGAGTGAGTTTTTAGCCGCATCCCGAATCGGAATCGGTCAAATCTTCCGTGATGCATCGAACTCGGATTCACACCCGTACGGTTGCCATCATAGTACATAGAAGGTGTGGGTAAGCCGACCGAGATTGTCCAGAGTGGCAATTACTGACATTTGCTAATCTAATATCATTAGCAAATTGAGAGCTAGTTCATTTATTAGGTGGTTTGTAGTTTGTCCTGTTCAATCATATCATAATCCTGCAGCAAAATGCAACCGCTGCCAGTTCGTGTGGGTCGGTCTTCATGCTCTATGGAATTTGCATGTTAGATTCGAGCGTGCTTGTTGTTATTGGCGTAGCTTGTGCAACGGGGCAAATGGAGTTGCAGACATTTACTTCGAATATCCTTTTCACCGAAGGGTATAGGTGTCAATTTTTACAAAGATTTTTTTCACCATATTAGCATTATTTTTTGGTCAATCCCAGTGTTGAACTAAAGGTTTGATGAAGGTAAAAAAATGTTATTCATCACAGCGTGGTGTAGTTTCCCATTCGACCAATACAGTCGAATCCTCTCATTGACAACCAACGAAGCATCATCTTGAAACAGATCATCTGTCAACTCTTATGCTAAGGATAAACACTCAGTGGATCCAGGACCAAATTCAACCGATCGGTCAACATCAAAATGTTTTCCAAAAGGGATCTCCTAACTTTGACAGTTCATTGTGGCCATATTGTTAAAGCTACAAGTGTCAAATTATCAGTTATTTATTCAGTGTGTCATTTCAAATTACTATGGAGAGTTATGGCGTTCAACAGCACGTGCAAATGGTAAAATTGTTTTTATCCAAGTAAGAGTTCTTCGCGAACAACGTTCCGAGCGCTTTGATGATGGATAACTAGGCCAGCTGCCAACAGGCTGAACGCTATTATTATTACAGTCGCCAAGCTAGCCGATCTCCAAGGGGTAATCAACTCTGCACACTGTGCCTAAACACAACATGGCACATGTTGACAAGTAGGGCACAAACATTATAATATAAAACGGCATCACTGAAAGTATTTTATGTTCCATGAATCTGCTCAAGACCAACAAATCTCATCCAATTCGTAGCGAAACTCCCAGCTGGTTTCATCCAGAACCGCTTCTATGCGGACCTCAGGCCAACAGAGTTTTTCCACATTGTGGTCGGTAGAGAAGGTCTTGTCGAAACGGCAGTCAAGACGGCCGAAATTAGTTACCTCCAGGGACTTCAAATCCCGTTCTTGATAAGGGTCTTCGGGGATGGACATTTTTTCGTTTCAACACTCATTGGTTTGAATTGGGTATGAACATCGAATCCACAGGAATGTATAGAGATGTCCTTAGAAAACCCTGTACTGCTGGGGGATGTCGATACATTAACCTCAAATATTTCGTCAGATCTCGATCTATGTACAGTTTCCTCAACGCAATAGTATAGGATTAATAGGAACAGACCAATGCAACTACATTCCATTCTTTGAGTCTGACATCAAGCACATGCCCAATATCAACGATCAGGTAATTTTGCAGATGCATATCTGGCCAACTTTTTTTCTCAGTGTGCCGATTGTACCGGTCATAGAGCAACCTGCGAGTGTTTTTAAAATACGTATATTATGGTATATTTGGCAACCCCAAGGGGTAATCAACTCTTTTTATTTATTTATTTATTTTATTCTCATTTCATCTGACTTTTTTCAGTCTTAATGAAATCTAGGATGGGGAAAAGCCTCTTTGAGTAAACCATTCAGTTGGCTCAAAGAGGCGTAAAAACCCCATGTCTTTTCATACATATAACAATAAATAAAATTACAAATAGTCAATACACAGAATACGTTGAATACAAATGAATACAAATGACAAACATATTAAAAGCTAAGTCAATAATCTAAAATAATTGAACACAACAATCTGCAAATGCGTCGCAGCTCACGCGTCGGAGGGTTGGAAACTCGGCGTAGTGTTGTAGAAGGACCATGTAATAAAAAAAAAAACAGCAGGTAATACACACTTTCGAAGTAGCAGTGATTGGACAGATACTCACCGCTGTGCACTGAGACGGCGTTGAAAAGTGGCAGCAGAAACATTGAAGTCAAATTGTCCACTAACATCGTTAAACCGAGAAGACATAATCCTGATAGGATCGTGTTGACCATAACGGCTGTTCCGGGTAGCAAGGTGCAGGAAATTACGTTGATTCAAAGGTCTTTGCGGCACATATACGTGCAATTCAGCAAGAATATCTGGGGCATCGATTTCATTGGTTATTACCTTAGCGACGAAGATGGCTTGCAAATTGGATCTTCGCTTCTCCATAGTATCGATGCCTAACAGCATACAACGATGTTCATATGGAGGAAGATTTGACGAATCACGCCAGGGTAAGTGGCGAAGAGTGAGGCGTACAAACTTTTTCTGCACCGCCTCGATACGGTCAATCCAGTTTCTGTTGTACGGGCACCATACCAGCACGGAAGATTCCAAATAGATCGAACCAGTGCACAGAAAAGAGACTTAAGGCAGAGAGGATCACGAAATCCATCAGCAAGCTTAAACATGAAGCCGAGCTGTTTATTGGCTTTTGCAATCACGTCTTCGTAAAGCGGTCGGAAAGTGAGTTCGCGGTCCAATATCACAAGATCCCTAACCTGATACAAGCGCTCGAGAGTTTGTCCACACATGCTGTAGTTGAAAAATTGATTGGTTGCCGCTTCCTGCTGAATGATATTGTGTTGCATTTGGCTATGCATAATTGGCTATGCATAAATCGAGTAGGTTTCGCTTGCTACAGTTCTCGAACAAATCTAATAACCACTGCAACTCCAGGCAATCCTCAGTGCACGTGATGATCATAAAGATCTTAACATCGTCGGCATAGAATATTCGCTGTCTACGTGGTAACACAAAGGCAATGTCATTTACGAATAATGAGAAAAGCAGCGGTCCAAGATTACTCCCTTGCGGTACACCAGAAGGAATCATAAACGGCTCCGAATGTGACGAACCAATCCTTACTCTCACGGATCTTTCAGACAGATATGATCTAAAACAGCTAACAAGCGCGGAAGATACCCCCAGCTTCTCGAGTTTTTGCAACAGGATATCATGATTCACACGATCGAATGCAGTCTTGAAGTCCGTGTATACGGCGTTCACTTGTGAACCAGCGTCCATAGAGCGTATGCAGAGTGAGGTGAACTGAGTGAGCAAGCGCTCAAGGACGTTATTCCACGGTAGTTGACGACGTTACATTTGTCACCCTTTTTGCGAATCGGTGACAGAAACGAAGTTTTCCATCCAGCAAGAAATTTTTGCTGTTGGAACGAGAGATTGAACAGTTTTACTAACGGTGTCATCAGAGAACTCGAGCAGTTTTTCAACACAGATGAAGGAATCCCATCAGGACCGGGTGACACGGAATGTTTGAGCTTACGTAATGCATTTTCGACATGCTCCTCGCTTATCTGGAAAATTCCAAAGTCGATGCTGTCTAGCGGCGTATCACGAACAGCAGCCTCTATCTGCGATGGCGTAGCAGGCGTATTTGAGAAGACATTCTTGAAGTGTTCAGCAAAGATCTCACATTTACTAGAGGCTGTGCTAGCAAATTGGTCGCCGAAATACATGGACGTTGGCAATCCATCTTCCTTGCGTTTAGTACGAACAAAAGACCAGAACTGTTTGGGATGTAGACGTAAATTTCTCTGCGTACGATCAACGTATCGAGCATACAATAGACGGTTATACCGTGTGTACTTGTTACTGGCCATTACATAGCGATGTTTGGAGTGCTGCACACTCTGCACACTATTCGGCTCTTTAAGACAAACGTTGACAAGTAGGATACAATCGATATAATATAAAACGGAATCACTGTCGAGAGTTGACGTTTTGCCAATCGTTTCTAATGTTGACTCCTTTGTTTACTTTATTGGGCTTCACATTGGATTCGAATTCCAAGGAAAAATGCTGTGAGTATTGCCTGCATCTGTCTTCATCGTGAAACTAAGTTTATCTCATCCGATTCGTAGCGAAAATCCCAGCGGCTCGTAGTTTCGTCCAGAATAGTTTCACGCCAACAACGTTCTTCCACACCATGGTCGGTCGAGAGGGTCGATATGACACTCAAGATGACCAAACTGGGTTTCCTACTGCAATGGTTGATCAAATGCCTGTAAGATGGTCCAATACGACGGAACGGTGCGGAATTCGACGTGCGAACTGAATGACATCCTCTGAACGACGACAATATTGTGCCAGCTGCGGAGGATTTTTGTTTTGTTTTACAAGGTTGTTATGCAGGACGAACGATAAAGAAAAAAAAAACCCATCATAGGGGGTGTGGATGATGGGTTTTGTTTTTTGGCCAGGTTTGAATCCCGGTCTTGCCAAGGGTCTTCCGGGATGGAAATTTAATCGTTTTCTCCTACGTTTTTCCTTAGGTATCCTTGGCAGTCATTGTTTTAAATTGATATGGACTTCGCTGGGAAATCCACAGTACTTTATAGGGATGTCCATACAAGTCCCAGTACTAATTGAGGAATGTTAATACGTATTAACCCCAAATATTCCATCAGGTCTGGACGATTGCCTTAGCGAAACAGTATAGGATTTACAGGAACAGATCAATGTAATCAAAAATGCAATTACTTTCTATTCCGTAAGTACACCCCATCATCAACGATCCAATCTGCACTCTTCTGTTGCACTAGTTCGTCTCAAAGGGATCCGGTGCGATGGCTGGCTTACCAATCAATCAATTATAAGGCCTTGCTCAATCTCGAAAGTGCATGACGCATGACGATATTAAGTAATTTGCTGTTCGACAAGATCCCATGGGCGTGCAGATGAACAACAACCACCACAGGGTACAGTTGAATTGCAGATGCGAAGTTTATCTGGATCGTGCTCCATTTCCAAGGTATGACAGATATGAAGTGGGGGACATTAGATGGTTTTCACTGGTGGTACATAGGCCATTGGTTTTGATTGGTTGTACCTTGTGGGAGGTATCACATCTGCCAAGGATCGTGAACTTGATAGGCTTGAACGTGTGTAATTGGGTGACATCACAAACTGCGATACGTCAGGCTTGGGTGATGTCTTCGAGGTTGCGTAGTTCTGAGTCGCTCAGAACTGTGTCGAGGATGTTGTTTCTAGGGTGAGAGTGAACTTTCGTTCGTTCAAGTTCCTCTTGTTTGATTTTGTCGGGGAGCATTTTACTGGCAGCTAGTGAAAATTGCTTCCAGTTCCCCTTCCACTGCCCAATCCGCTCTTATTCTAATGAGAATAAAGCTTAATATTTGCCATGAACCATGGTCATGAATTAGATAAATTTAAAATGTAAACACAATCACAAAAGTCTAGCTTCAGGGTTGCCACCTTGATTGATACACTTTGGTGTACTTCGGCTCGGAATGATCGAGTTGAATACCCCTTGGGCAACCCGGTATTTCTGACAGATTGAATGTTTTGGTTTGCAATCGAAAGGACATCGGTCTAGTGGCAACCAAGGAGGAATGCAATGTCGAAAAAAGAAAATACTATGCAGGAGCTACCGCCGTCGGACGTATTAATAGAAAAATCGCTCCCATAATTTTGGGTACTACCTCATGGGAAATTATCGGACCTGATTCTATTTCTATAATCTTCGATCAGTCCAGAGAAGATAACGTGGGAAGCGTTAGGTGTGAATTTTTTTTTCTTCTATTCATAGGCTAATAAAAATCGTGTGTATTAGGGGTTTGTAATGCCCTCAAAGCAGGACCAGATACCCAACCTTTCTAGATGCAAAGCGCAACGGTCTATCAGTGGTCGGAAAGAGTTCGAACCGGAGGGAAACATTGCTGGAGATCGAATATGGAGGATGATGAGTATGACTTCTGTATGCATTACTTGAATTACGCGTACTATTGGGGTTTACTTTGATCAGACGTCAATAAGTGGTTCATTTTGCCCTATTTCCCCTTGGCCTATTAAAACAAGATTAAACACTCGGAAAGCAGGATTTGACGGACAAAATATTGAACTTTATGCACTTAACTATTGAACAATTATCCAAGGAATCGAATACTGCCATGTGGCGACCACTGTAAAATCCCATTTCACCCTATATTCCCCTCAAACTTGAACTAACTCATATATCATGTGGTTTTATAGATTAGCGTTATTAACTGTATACGCAGTTGATCTGTACTTATGTAAAAATGTCCAGAAAATCGAATGGTGATGTTCCCTTCTTGGTCAGACTTCAGGAAATGGTCAATTTTGCCAGGGCTCCCTCAAAATAAAAAAAAAACTACAAGGGACAGCCGTATGGGGTTATATGCAATGATGACGTAGGACTGCGTGGTCTTATATAATAAATCTTATTTGTTAACTGCAGCTGGAGCTTGTGTTTTGTTTCGGAATAGGAATTTGAGCGGGGTTCTCTCTGTTTAGTATTACGCGCTTGGCATAGATGGCCCACAGCAACAGACGAAGAGCTACTGATTGCGATTAAAAGCTGTGCTGCTTCTTCCTCCTTCTATGAATGGTCATGTGGGCTGCCGCTCGCTGCTACCATGCAGCCTTTCGTTGTGTACTGGAGAACACCACCACTCACCACGCGGTGATTGAATAAACACCGTTTGGTGAGACTGGATGGATTTCAACTTTGAAATCTGTGTCAGGGAAATCACTTGTCGCAGGCAATCGGTGATAATTTTAATTATCATAGCAAAAGTTGCACATTCGTGCAAATTTCAATAGTGACATTTTGTTAAATGATAAAGTCTGAAAGTTTACAGATGCGTGGAAATATTTCTGAACGATTGGTGATAAGATTATTGAAATTTGTTCAGGGGAAGCTGAGTAATTAACGTTTAAAGTCTTTCATAACTTTGTTACATGTTCCGTTTCTGGTTTTCACAAAGTGTACCCCCATAGAGAAATCACAGACGTAGTTCTTCTTCAAAATCTAAATGAATAAAGTGGTAATTTGAATTTGTATTATAATGTATAAACCTTTATGCACTAAATTATCGTAGAACTATCCAAAGAATCGAATGGTGCGAGCCCCGTCTTAATGTGATCGCTTCAAAACCCAATTTCACCCTATATTACAATCAAGCTTGATTAAACTCATATATCATGTTGTTTAATAAATTAGCGTCATTATTATTACACGTAAAACAATTACATGCAAAAATGTCCGGAAAATCGATTGGAGTTGGTCCGACATGAAACTTAAACTTAAATTTTGTGCGAAAATCAGTAATGGCTGATTCAAATATACAGTGATCTGAACTATCAAAACCATAGAATTTTTTATCTAGATAAATTTTTTTGTCCTGAATTAATCAGTCACGAACCAACTCATACATCGGGTAGAATGGTCGCAGTTCCAACACTGCATTGACACCAGTATCGACTATGACGTCCACCCGGAAACGACCGACAACATCGACCGGTGTCTGCGCTCCATCGATGAAGCGATTTCCCGGGCCAGGGAGCAACACGTTCCAGTATCCAGATAGGAGAGTAATACTCTGAACCTTGACAGATCTACCACAGACCTTATAAGACTCTGTATCACCATCTGAAGGCACTACCAACGCTCTGGTCTGCCTGTCCTTAAGACCCACTGTATTTGTCTAACAAAAACCATCTAAGCCAGGGTGGTAGACCTCAGAAATCAGGACTTTACTTACAAGATCCACTCTTTCCCAGATTGTGCAAAGCCCTTTTGGAAACTAACCATAATTCTTAAAAATAAGCCAAGACCAATTCCACCACCGACCCCACTGGATAGTCCCGGCGACCCAATTGGTTCATCTGATAACTCCTGAAGAGAAAGCTGCCGCGATAGGTCAACACTTCGTCAGCTCTCATAATCTCGCACAAAACATCGTTAGCCCTCACGAAGCTGAGGTTGCTGAAAACGCAACCAACCTCCATCAGGTTCCCAAAATGTTTTCCGAGGAATCCGAGATTACGGCTGTCGAACTGTTGGCCTATATCAAATCATCTTAAAACATGAAGGCCCCAGGTTTCGACAGCATCCATAATCTGGAACTCAAACACATGAGTTCCAGATTCTACAACCATCTGGCACTGATTTTTAATCAGTGCCTCCGACTTGGCTACTTCCCCTCGTGCTGGAAGTTAGCTAAAGTCATACCCATCTGGAAACCTGGGAAGGATCCGTCCTCTCCTTCAAGTTATCAATTATCAAAACTGTTCAAAATAGCAGTCTACCACCGGCTCCTAACATCTGCCGAAGAAAACAATTTGTTACTCGAGGAACAGTTTGGTTTTCGAAAAGGTCGTTCGTAACAAACATTCTCAGGCGGAACAAGTCTGTTTCGAAAACATCTGCCATGGCGTTGTTGGACGTTGAAAAAGCGTTCGACAATGTCTGGCATGATGGCCTGGTGTTCAAATTGCAGCAGTATGGTCTTCCAATCTTCCTAGTGAAGATAATTAACAAAAATCTATCGAACAGGACGTTCCGAGTCTCTCTGAATGACATCACATCAGATGCTTTCAACATCGGTGCTGGGGTTCCACAAGGAAGCATCCTTGGCCCCATCCTAGGTTGAACCTGTTCACCTCCAATATACCGGCTCTCCCTGATGGTGGATCGTTATCTCTGTTCGTAGATGACACATCCATCTGACTGCCAAACTTCAGAGAGGCCTGGACGTCCTGTCTGGATATTTCAACAGCTGGAAGATCCGTATCAACGCGGCAAAGACCCAGGTCATCATCTTTCCACACTCTAAATCTCCCAGACTTGCTCCGTCGGTGAATAATGAGATCTGCCTGAACGGCACAGTGGTGGAATGGTCGAAAGAGGTCGTGTACCTCGGCTTAACACTAGACAGCAAGCTGATTTCAGGGAACTCGTTGACAAAACCATAACCAGAAGGCGCCGGTGGTGTAGTGGTAAGCGTGACTGCTTTTTCACCCCAATGGGTCCTGGTTCAATCCCAGCCGAGGTCGGTGGGATTTTTTCTGAGGCATAAAAGTCTCTTCCTTCGGAAGGGAAGTAAAGCCGTTGGTCCCGGCCCTTGTGCGTGTTGAATGGGTGCGATATCCTACGCAGGTGTGCGGAACAGAGACCAACGTTAAATAAAGGAAAGAAGAAAACCAAAACCAAGTATAACATCTGTAACGGGTCGGGTGTTTTGGGAAGAGGAACTAATTACTACCTTCACTTAAGCGCCAGGCAGACGAATCTACCGTGAAGGAGCGATGGGCTCAAATGGACCCGTCCCGGCTTGGAGACATCAGAGCGAGTTCAATCAAACTTTTAATGGTGGCAAAGCGGTTGCGAACTCCGAAAAGGGTTACTTACCAACAGGGAAAAGCCTCAATACATCGGCAAAAGAGGTTTCCTATGGTGGTTTTCCTCTACTTCCCTACAGGGAAAACTTATCGATACGCGGAAAAATTGTGTATCCAATTAGATCCTTAAAAGAACACAACTACTTTTTCATTTTCCTCAACTAGGGTTCTAGGGTCTATGGCGTGCCAAGAAGAAAAGGTATTTTTCAGGTGTGTTGTAAGGCTGGTTTTTCTTTTCTTAAATCGGTGATGGGGCTAGTAGAGTGTATACAATGGGCTGGAATGTACTTAAAGTTATCTGACCTGTTTTTGGACGTGTGGTTTCGGTGATTTTTGCGATACGCTGCAGGGTGCCGGTGGGGGGTAGTTTTCCCCCGCTGGTGTTGGGCTTTGAGGAAGATTTGGCAACGTATTAGAAAGAACCCTCCCTACGCTCTTTCCTCCGGTTCGTTTTTTTAACGTTCGGTGGAAAAATGTGATTGTTCGGGCAGTTTTTCGTAATCACGTTCATCTGTCCGCAAAAGTGGCAAAAGTGGGTTTTTCGCAATCACGCCAGAAATGACCAACCTGACGACAGTTCCAACAGAGGACATTGTTGTCGTCGCCCTGTGGAACTTTTGGTCTTGTTCCAGTGGTAGGTTGGTCAGTCTGTTTCTGCGCTGGACGATAACCTTGATTCGGTCTTCCTCCTGACTTTTTACGTGTTTGTTGCTCAGTGACGGCGTTCACCTCTGGGTCGTCCTCGTCATAGTCCATCCAAGGCAGTTCTGTTTCCTCTACGTTATTAACCTGATGGTAAGGTTTAACTCTGTTGGGAAATGGTTTGTACATCGATTTATCAAGGCTGTAGCACACTGCCACCAAATCCTCAATACGATCGACTCGGTAAATGGTCAAGAACGGCTTATATGCATCACGCATGTTTTCCATTAAGATGTCTAACTTCCTACTTTCGGGCATTGGCTTCGAAAGTTGCTGGGCTAATTTTTCTATCGCCCCTAAGAATGCATTTAACGTTTCGCTAGACAACTGACGTCTGTCTAGCATCTGCCTCTCAATAATCCTATCCTTATTCGGCTGCTCAAATCTTAATCGCAAGTGCAAACGCCATCCATGTTGAGAATTGTGCCTTAGAACCTTCTCTAAAGAAAAAGTTTGCCTGGCAGAGGAGCTCCTGATAGGATACGGCATTGTTTTTGGTCAGAATCTCGATTCTGTTCAAGAACTGTGTCACTGTCGGTCCACGGGTATCCCGACTGGAATTTACCCGCCACTTGTTGACTGGTACACGTAATCGGTATCGTCTATCGTTGAAGTTGTAGTCCTCTTGGGGTACCTCACGTTGATGACTCTGAGTAAAATCGTTCAGATCTGCTATTTGCGATGCTACCGAATTAGGGTAGTTTCGTTCAACTGAACCTTCTAGTCTCGGATGTCGTAAATGCTCTTGGACAGGCATGTTCACCGGTGAATGTAGACGTTCAGGTGCTTTGGGACGTTGGTTTTGGATCATAACTGCTATGTTGGTGGTTAATGCCTCCATATGGGATGCTAACGACCGTTCGATCATCTGATTTACTCATCTTTTCCAGTCTGCATTGAGTGGTGTGGCATTCCCATTTTGCTCATCTCTATTTCGACGGTCCAGATGCGGTGTTGGTTGGCTTGATCTCCTCAGATTGAGTGTAGACGGTAAGCGATAGTCCATACGTGGTGTTTGCTGATTCACCCTCCTCTCACTGGGCAGACGTGGCAGACGATAGTCGCTTGAAACCCCACTTCCCGTAACTTCTCTTGGTCCATCCTCACCGTATGGATTTTCTTCTATCCCTCCTACTGCTAAGTCCAACAGATTATGTTCGTGATCCTGAGGTGTACTTTGAAGGTTGTGAGGGGTTAAGGGTACTTGCAGTTGCTCCGACGCATTCAATTCCAGGTGGTCATCGAAAATGTTGTCTTTCCTCGAAATATCTTGTCTTCCTTGTCCCTTGTCTCTGAAACTGTAAACGCTACGTCGACGATCCTTTTTTTATTTTTATAACCAATTGTCATATAAACTCCTCGTTTGACGTTCTTTGTCGGTTTGAATCCAGAGACGTGGAACGCGATTCGCTCATGTGAAAATAGTAATTTAATGAGGTTGTGTAGGAATGTATTTTAACTTATATTTTTAATAAGTGTAACCTTGTTACACATCTTGATAAGATCACTGTATCCACTCATCAACAGGAGGTCTACGGGTATTCTGTAAACTAGTTGAAAAACGCAAATATTAAATTAGAATATCAAATTAAACAAAGATGAAAAGCCAGGCAGGCTAATCAATTAAAATGTTAAAATCAATGTACTATCATAATCAACAGAAATAAACATACTTTTACTACTACGGAATCGACACTTCAACTTTTAAACCTATAAGCACTAAATTATCGTAGAATTATCGAAAAAATCGAATGGTGCGAGCCCCGTCTTATGGTGACCTTTGCAAAACCACATTTTTACCTATACTACCCTCAAACTTGAACAAATTTATATACCATGTGCTTTTATAGATTGGTGTCATTAATATTACACTTACTGACTAATGTAGTTATGTAAAAATGTCCGTAGAATCGAATTATGGTGATGACTTCCCAGCTCTTTTTTCAAGGATAAAGTTCACGTTGGCTCAATCTGAGCAATTGTTTCTAAAATTAGGGGTAAATCCGAAGTCAATCCTAAACGGGATCATCACTAATCGATTCTCTGTTTTTTAAATAAACGCCGTCTAATGAAGTGGGATTTTGGGTCGATTTTTCCCCACCGTGCATTGTTGGCATTATAAATGTTTACTAAACTGCTGAGAATGTAACAGATCTTAAAAGTTTGCTTATTATTTCTGCTCACTGCTTCAAGAAAATCCCGACGGTGTTCAACGATCAGCTACATGCGGATGTAGTAATAGGAGAAATGGATGTAATGTCAGCCTAAATGCCCCTAATTTGGGCCCATACATACATTCAGCAAACGACTAAATTTTCAATAGCGACCAAAAATATCCATTAGTACCGTCCCAATGACGCGTTCATAAAGATAACATTGATAAATAGCAGATTTTTAGCGATGGGTTTTCTTTTGGGTCATCACTGCCGTTGAGAACTGTCAGTGGAAAGGCACGTCTACGCCCTTTCGCAACCGAGTGTCCATTTCAGCAACAGCAACACTAAGCCTGCACCTACATGTCATATTTTTGCAATTGTATGCTGTGTGGCAAAACAATGACACACTGTACCCACGTAAGATGAGAAAATTTCCAATGCACAAAACCCCCTGACCGGACAGTCAACCGAACCCACCGTATCCGGTATGGTATGCCATGCCATTACAAACTATAGAAAACACGAGTTCATGTAACATGGTTAAGCTTCACATCCACTTACTACCCTGCATCTACATCAAAATTTCGAAACCAAATCGGCACCCTTCTTGTAATCCATCAAGATACATACCACAAATCATGCACGACTTACAGCAATCTCCGCAGACATGGGTTTCAGAAAACTAGCTTTCAACCTTTTTGCAGAGCTACGAAATTACGTCAGAGAAATAGTTCAGAGTGCGGTTAACTACATAATCAATTAGCTGCTTTCATCCCTCGCTCGCTAGGAAGTCAACCGTCAAAACAAGAAGGATGAAGGGTTGATCCCTCCCGGTAACCACACATTGTCTAAATTTGATGTTCTAATGTATATGCCTAGGCGCCGGCAAATGGAACCGAATCATAACGCGTTATGATGATAGCCCTTCTCCGCTCACTGATTGTTGGGCTGAGGGAACGAACTTTGATCCGTTTGTTCCGGTCCGAAGACTTCATCGACGGCTTCGTCCTTGTCGCAGCTGAAAGAGGTTTCGCTTCCGGAAAATTTCCTGGCCCGTCATTAGCATCCATAAATTAGGTAATTCTATACACTTGATAGTTTGGTGAGAGCTATATCGCGAAAGGCGTTGGCACCGTGTCGTCGACGGTGACAATGTTGTTGGGCTTACGAAAATGTGGAAGGATCAGTGCTGCCATGAAATCGATTTTTTTTTCTCAATTTTGTGAGATTCTGTTCGAACTCTAACTCTAAATCGCACGTAAATTTTGCTCAATTATAATAAAAACTGGAGTTACGCAGAGCTAGTATCTCTCCAGAGGGAGATAGCAATACGGTCACTGAGTTAAATTGAACGGCCGTGTAATCCCGTGGGGCTTCCAACATGGCATTAGATTAGAGCACACCCTGCAGACCGGAAGCAGCGAAATCTGAGCTGGGTTCAAATTTGCTTCCGCTTGCCTGCTATTATTATCGCGATACGACGAGTGACCCATCAGCAAACGTTACCCAAACGGACCACAACGGAACGAGCGATGCCTTTAACCATTCTGGTCATTCGAAATTGTGCTAGAAATAGACTGCGGGTGGTTTTCTTATAGTGTTGAATTGCAGTTCGCTTATTGGTTATTTGCTAAAGTTGGTTTCGACACATCCGATAGGGGTGCTAATTTGGGCTGGGTTTCGACTGGTCTGGATATACGCGAAGCAAAAACCAACAATTACCGCGCAATATGATGATGATGGTTACGATGACAACAACGACGACAACGCGATGATGTTATTGGCGATGCTTTGTGGTTTAAAATCCAGTGGTATGTTCCGTTCGGGTGAAGCGGAAATAATAGAGAATTTCTGTTTCGGAAAACATGTCCAGAGTAATATGGATTGCAAGGCGAAATGTGAAAAAGTTTTATATTGGTAGTCCGAAGTAAATTGTGATTAGGGCGTAACAAGCATAATGTAATCAAAATAATATTTAACATCCGTCAGACGAATCTGCTACAACATTCCAACCAAATATGTTTTTCTATTTTCCACTCTTGAAAAAAATAGGATATAGCGAATCGCGAAACAAATTGCATTTATAATAACAGTATAAGGCAAATTTTGAAAGCATGCCCATGAACAGGCGAAACCAATGATGTTTACAAAACAAAAGTGAACAAAATAGAAGCTAGTGCGGATTGGTTTCAATAATCAAAATTTAATATTGATGTTTGCAACATTGCAACATTTAAATAATCATGGAGTTTTCTTCTCGGGCTTAATAAGCTCAATTCCTTTTATAAAATCGATCTGCATTCCGTGACAGGCATTGAAGTTATCGCATATGAGCTAAATATTCGAGGTAAAAGACTCAGTATTGCCTCAGTATATCCATAGAGGTAACTCTAAGACCACTGGGTCCCGAAGAAAATCATTATTATTTTTGGCTCACTCAGTACCAGAACAACGGTCCCAAGCAGTCCCAAGCTATTTCACTCACCCCTGCATGTTCTGCATGAATCCACACACCCCTGATGTTATCTGTCAAACTTTCATAGCGAATCAAAACAAACATAGTGTAGTAATAGAATTTCAACTAGAATAGAGTACGTTAATCGTTTGCTTGGGACCAATAGGCTACTAAAGTGGTGAGCCAATTTAAAATCGTTAGTTTCGTATTGATTGTTGGTATATCTTCGTCCGCGAACTGCGATCTCTCGCCAAGGTCTCTCAGATATCTTCTCAGCTTTATCTGAGGCCTGAGCCTCGGTTGATCTTAGGAGATTTTAACTTCCACGATACAGGCTGGGGGGAACTGTACGATGACAACCGCTCAACCCTAATATACATCCTTTGCAATAACTGCAATATGACAATCAGAGTTGCAAAATCTCACGATTGTCACGAGAGCGTCCGTAGCCAAAGGAAAATATCAAAGCATAATCAAACGAATATCACCGATGACACTCACCACACCAAACTCCGACTGACATGTTGAGCTATCTGACAATCCTTCGAAAGAGTGAAGTTCATATCGGACATTCGGAACCTGAGTGTCGACTGAGTGACTAGATGATAAGACGTCAAGACTGAGTGATACATAGACAACAAGATTGTTGTTTTGATGATTGTGAGCTTCGTTTTTGAGAAATGGACATATTTACTTTTGTAACAAAACATGCCAATCACCGATTTCTCGCAAATAAAATCTCAACTTCGAAAGCATACACCACAATCAGGATTGATTCCTTTATCATTTGGTACAGTTTTTATGCGAGATCGAGCTTTTATTTGCTAGTGATTAGGTGATTCGCATGTTTGGTTACAAAATCAAATGCGTCCAAATCACAAAGTTCTTCAGATTTATTGACACAAAAACAAACCAGACTTCAAAATTATCCGGATAGACATATCTTGGATAATATCCAAGTAAAACATTATCCGGTTAATATTAACTTGGACGTTATCGATTATTTTTCCATCCGGGTAGTATCCGGAGCACTCCGAACAGTTTATGTTTAGAATAAGGATGTTTGATATCAAATATTTATCCATCAATGTTTATGTTAATGTCGGCAGGAGAATGCGAAACGCGTCATCACCGGTTAAAGAAGACAAGGAGTACTCAGACAGTTGGATATTTAGTTTCGCGCGGAAAGTTTGCCAGCAAAAAGGCTTGAAATTGTCTGCCGCTCAAAGCACACAGTGTAACATATGACTTGTGAAAACATGTCAAGTATTTTATTCTGCATATTTTCTATCGACGCACGATGTGATAAGTACATGTTTGGAGCCTATTTTGCCCCAAGATGCCATATTTTCTGTAGTTTTTTTCCCATTATGATACTTCACTGATTCAATTTGTCAGTACCTTTTATCAGAAGTAGTCAATTTGTCTGCTAGTAGTCAGATTGTGCCTTTTAAAAACCATTGATAACATTTATTGGAGAGCATGTGGTTAAATAAGCCATATTATGTAATAAAATATAAAAGTTATCCGAATTTAAACTCAATATTAAAAAATTAATTATGAGATGCACAAAACACTCAGAAAGTGATTAATAATCATTATTTAGGACTTTGCGTTACTCTGCTACTCCGGATCATCGTCATCAACGCTGTCACTGATCCAATCGGAATGGTCATCATCATCACCATAGTTTTCTGCGTAGGCCACTCCATCATCAGACTCTACTATGAACTGTTGCAGTTTTGCCTCAAATGCATCATCAGACTTTTTTGTTCTCCGATGGACCGTATGCTGTACCACCTCATACTCGATCTTCGGATCTGATCGGGCTGGGGCCGTCGCCGTGTTTGCCTCAGGAGAAACTTGACGTGCCAGATTCGATCTGATATGTTTATAATTTTATGGCAGCGTTCTCCAGACTGCTCATCCACGAAATTCATAGGAAAAGGCTGTTGAATAAAAATCCTAAATAGTTTTAGACTAAGATATGAACTCCGCCAGATGTTGGTACTTGTAGGATGCATGGTGCCAGGCTACGCACCTGCTGTTCGAATTATGCGTACAGGTGGGCCACTTTATCTGGATCAAGTTTTCTGTCTGATAAAGCGAGACAGCTTATCAATCTGAGATTTTCAACTAAATTTAGGTCGATGTTCAGTACTTCAGCAAACTTGACTGGGTGTGATAATAGTTTTTTCGCAGTGGTAACATTGTTGCCCCCGATTTTTGGGCGGTTAATATTCATGCCAAAGTGATTTTCTAGTTCATCTGCCATTTCTTGAGCTTTTGTTTTCACAAGTGGGTGCGTGAGAGCTGGATGACGCTCCACTGATTTTTTGGCAGCCGTTCTAATTGATCACTCACCACAGTCCAATCGATAATGGAAGTACGATTAACCAATGGGATTATCTGAACCCTTGACACAAAGTGGACAAGCATGAGTATCACGGTTTCCAACAATCGCGTTTGCTACCTTACCATCTTTCATAGTGTAAAGGAATGATACTGTAATATGCAGCGTGACCTCTCCAACAGCAACTGTAACCGGGTTCCTTATTTTTTACATTTACTTTTTTTTATTCAGTTGTTTTGTTTTACCATAGTTTTACATTGTAAGTGACCAACATTAGTTATTCAATCTTTCCTATAATTACTGAAAGTCATTGGCTAATTTTTGCTAATTGGTATTTATCATTTTACATTGTAAACATTTGTTCTATTTTAAATTTTAATTTTACTATCTAACTACATTAAATCTTAACTAAATCTACTATTTGTATTTGTATTTGTATTTAAAACAATTCATCTGACAATTTAGTCTTAATGAATAAATTAGAGCTCTGGTAAGAGTATCGCCGTCGATATGATAGTCAAACAAAATTGGATGTACCATGCGGTGAAACGTGATTAGCTGACATTTTTCCACACTAATAGTCAGTTTGTTTCTCTGGTACCAATCGGCAAACAAAGTCAGCGAGTTTTGCAGAAGCCAACAATCTTCTTGTGTGCGCACCACAATGTACAGCTTTAAATCATCTGCATATACAGGTTTGAATCCTTCGCCCAAAACCAAAGCAGCATCGTTGAAGAACATAATAAACAGCAACGGTCCGAGATTACTACCTTGTGGAAATAGACTTGTTTGAAAACGGCGAAGATACAAAACCCTCAACCTTCACTCGAAATACACGCTCTGTAAATTAGGATTCAAACCAAAAAACCAATTGCATAGAAACTCCAAGACGAGATAACTTGTGTAGCAGTATGTTATGATCAATTTTATCGAACGCCGCCTTCAGGTCGGTATAAATTACATCGACTTGCGCTTTTTCCTCCATACTTTATATGCACTTCGCACACATAAAATTCAACAAATTGGTGGTAACCGATCGTCCGGGCATGAATCCGTGTTGATCAGTGGATATGTAGCTTTTTGTGGCATCGAGAATAACTCCACCCAATATAATCTCAAACAATTTTGAGACAGCTGAGAGACTCGTGATTCCCCGATAGTTAACAACATTGTAACGATCACCACGTTTGAAAATGGGTGTCATAAACGATTGCTTCCAAATGCGAGGGAATTTTGCTTGCTGAAGTGAGCGATTGAAGATATCACACAACGGTTCTGCTAAAGCGGCAATACAACGGCATATTATAACTGCAGGCAAACCATCAGGACTAACGGTGCCGGTGGTGTAGTGGTAAGCGTGATTACCTCTCACCCCAGCAGGCCTGGGTTCAATCCCAGTCGGCGCCGCCGGGATGTTCTGAGGCATAACATCTCTGATCACGCCTTCCTTCGGAAGGGAAGTAAAGCCGTTGGTCCCCGGTTCATGAGTTGATGAGTCAATAGGTAGGGTCCAGGTGTGGGAGCTGCCTTCCTGGCACGTCGGTAGCATTGGTGCTCAGCACGGAAAACAAGATCAACGGAAAAAAAAAAAAAAAAAAAAAAAAAAAAAAAAAAAAAAACCATCAGGACCAGGAACAAACGAACGTTTCAGTTTATTTGCAGCCAATGAAACTATTTCTGGATTTACAGCAAATAGTGCAAACTCAACAAAATCAGCGGGAACATCACTGGTGGCTTCATCGATTTCAAAGTTTGAGGCGGGATTCGTCGCGAATACGGATGCAAAATGCTTGGCGAACAACTGGCATGACTCTGCAGCTGACGCTGCAGTCGTTTCGTTCAGGTAGACATTCGTTGGGATCACTGCACTTTTCCGTTTGGAGTTAACAAAGCGCCAAAAACCACGTGGATTTATTCTCAGACCAATTTGCATACGCAATACGTAAGATTTGTAGAGAGTGGCATTCAAAAACTGGTACGCATTGCTGGCTTGTTGAAAACTTCGTTTATTTATCCGATTCAGATGTGAAAAACTAGTTGTTCTCCACTTTTCAAATTATACACGGTAAATAAACAAAGTTTTTATCGCCGAACCAAAAAGATCAGTGGATTGTAACGCAACTTTAATACGGAAAGACTAAGTATCACGAACCAAAACAAACGTACACAACAGAGCAAACAAGCGTATAGGTAAATATTTCTAATTTTTGCGTACTCTGAATTTAGAATCCTAGTTTGGTGCTTACTGGCGAGCACAGTCATTCTCTGATTGATTTGATCGAGATTCGCCAGCCGATGAACGTCGGCTATCCGTGTGCGTGGAGGCATATTTAGAATCATCTTCAGGAACTTTTTTTTTATAATCCATTTATTTGTGAAGGCTCAAATGCGGTAGCTTTGCGGAGCCAAATTAATTTAAATATGATTTTTTTTAACAACTAAAGTTAGTAGAATGGGGGCCGAATACTCGCGGTTTACTCGAGAGTAATAAATACATTTATTTAGAGGAAAGGGGAGGGGGCAAAGGGAAAGGGATATTGGTAAATCTTCTTTTTGCTTCATTCGACGGGTGAGTGTCACTGCACTGTATTGGCGGGCATGTGCTGTGGATATCGAAGCATTGAAAGCACCGCTGAAATGATACAAGAGGGGACTTGGGTTGGGATAGTGATGAAAGAATGAAAGAATTAAAACACACTACTAAATACACAAATCAGCACTTTTTAAAAATACGTAAATTAATCTCATAACATCGAGATCACGGCAAGCCAGAACGTCTCTAATTGGTGTATAAGGTTGTTTCCCTCGGGGCCTGAGGGATTCAATTAGTTCGGATCTCGCCACATGATGTGAGGTGCAAGACCAGACAACATGCTCAATGTCGTGATAGCCGTTTCCACAGGCACACAAACTGCTATCTACAAGCCCTATGCGGTAGAGGTGTGCGTTTAACGAGTAGTGATTGGACATGAGCCTGGACATTACCCGGATAAAATCGCGATCCACGTCCAATCTCTTGAACCAGGGTTTGATCGACACCTGTGGGAGGATCGAATGTAACCATCTTCCCAGTTCACCATCATTCCACTTTTGTTGCCAGTTGATGAGGACTTGCTGACGAGCAATTGTGAAAAATTCATTGTAGGCGATTTGTCGCTCGTAAATGTCGCCTTCCATAGCGCCCATCTTAGCCAGCCCGGGATAGAGCAATGAGAAGGGACCCATACTAAGGTGATGATATGTGAGCTGTTTGATAAAGCACTCAGTGACGATCGTATTTCGTTAAGGAAATACGTCGAGTGCTTCATCGGCCTTATAGAACGCATAGCCTCCAGAGAACATAGACTATCCGAAAAAATGAAATAGTGATCAGGGGGACGTGAGGAGATCTGCTCTAACGCATACAATATAGCTGCTTGTTCTGCAACGTATACCGAACATGGTTTTTTAAGCTGATATGAGGCACTATGGAGATCATTGTATACACCAAAACCAGTGGACGTATTTATTGTGGACCCATCAGTGAAAAATCTCTTCTCGGCATTGACGTGGCGGTATTTGTTCGCGAAGATGGATGGTACAATCAGGGGGCGATGGGGCTCTGGTATTCCTTGAATTTCCTCCCTCATTGAGAAATCGAATCTTACGGAATAACAACTGAAATCGTGGGATACTTCATTTGTATTGAACGGGGAGGGACTAATTTCCAGAGTCATGTACTCGTAGTACAAGCTCATGAATCGTGTTTGCGGATTTTGTTCAAGCAGCTTCTCAAAATTCTCGATCACCAACGGGTTCATGACTTCACAGCAGATAAGGAACCGAAACGACAATTCCGTGAACCGATCTGGTAAGGGAAGTACGCCCGCAAGTACTTCCAGACTCATTGTATGCGTCGAATGCATACAACCTAGTGCGATTCGTATACAACGATATTGAATCCGTTGCAGCTTCAAGATGTGGGTGTTCGCCGCCGATTGGAAGCAAAAGCTACCATACTCCAAAACCAATAGAATGGTGGTTTTGTAAAGCCTTATCAGATCTTCCGGATGGGCTCCCCACGAAGTGCCGGTAATACAACGAAGAAAATTGATTCTTTGTTGGCACCTCTGACTCAGATACGCAACGTGTTTTCCCCGAAGTGCATTTGGAATCGAACCAGACACCTAAATACTTGAAAGACATGCTGTGAGTGATTGTTTTACCCATAAGTTGAAGCTGCAACTGTGCTGGATAAAGCTTCCTAGAAAAAACAACCATCTCAGTTTTCTCCGGAGAGAATGCGATACCCAGATTCATTGCCCATGTAGACAAATTGTCCAAGGTATCTTGCAATGGTCCTTGCAGGTCCGGTGCTTTTGGCCCAACAACGGAGATCACGCCGTCATCTGCAAGCTGCCTTAGCGTGCAATTTTCGGCAAGACAATCGTCAGTGTCTTTAACATAGAAGTTGTACAGAAGGGGACTCAGGCATGAGCCCTGAGGGAGGCCCATGTAGCTAATTCGGGAAATTGCCGAGTTGCCATGAGAGAAGCTCATTTGTTTCTCGGACAATAAATTGTACAAGAAATTATTGATAATTGGTGAAAGCCCACTGGTATGGAGTTTGTCCGAAAGGATGTCGATGCAAACAGAATCAAAAGCCCCTTTAATGTCTAAGAAAACTGAACCCATCTGCTGTTTTTCAGCGTAGGCTAATTGGATTTCAGTTGAAAGCAACGCAAGGCAGTCGTTCGTTCCTTTGCCCCTTCGACATCCAAATTGCGTATCTGAGAGTAAGCTATTCGCCTCGACCCACTTGTCCAAACGAAAAAGAATCATTTTCTCCAACAATTTCCGAATGCACGACAGCATCGCGTTGGGACGGTACGAGTTATGATCCGACGCGGGTTTACCGGGTTTCTGAATGGCTATAACTCTCACTTGTCTCCAATCGTCCGGAACAACGTTGTGCTCCAGGAATTGATTGAACAAGTTCAACAAGCGCCTCTTAGTGACGTCTGGGAGGTTCTTGAGCAAGTTGAACTTGATTCGATCCATTCCTGGAGCCGAGTTGTTGCATGAAAGAAGAGCAATTGAGAATTCAAGCATCGAGAACGGGGAGTCCATGTTATTCTTTTCCACCGACGTATCGCGAGTGTTGTTTCGAACCGGAACCGAATCAGGGCAAACTGGCTTCGTTTGAGCTTGAAGCGCGCAATCCACTATGAGCCGCAATAGGAAGGAGTACTCATCCAACGGAGAGAGAACGTCGACCAATTCAGAGCCGCCACGGACCGCGTTCGCGTATTTTTCCCAATCGATGTTTCTCGTGAGATCGTATGCGATGTTGATTGGATGTTGCGAAGATGAGCCATTAGAGATCGAGATTTTGATGGGCAAATGATCACTACCATAGGGGTCTTGGATTACCTCCTGTTAGTTAGTTCGTTTAGGTCAAATTCTTAATTCTAAATTTGTTTAAATACCATTGCTTAAAAGTAAACTTACCACTAGATACATGCACTTAAAAGTATTTATATTTAAATCCAAATCCTAAAGTCAATTATATAATCCTTTTATAATACTTACCTGTAAATCGATGTCGGTGTTTTACATGTGCCTCATATACTCTCACTGACCCGGGATTATCACAATAGCCTATTATGTGATAGCACCAGCTTCTCTGGCTCTCTGAATAGTAGGTAGTCATCTAGAGTGTAGCAGACTGTAGTAACCGAGATCGGGATATATAGAGAAGACAGTTGATCTCCACCCGGTCACCGATCTGGACGTACACACGTTGCTATCGGTCGTACAATATAGTCGTACAATATAGTTACGAAGTATAGAAGATTTTTATTCGGTGGAAGAAAGACTCGGTCCGTTTGCCTTCTCTTGGTGCCCACAAGATTGCCGTGTCGGCGGAGTCGCGAGTTTCCCGCGAGTGTCCGCGAGTTTCTTCGTTTCTCGTATCGAACATGGTCCTTCGAGCCGGATACTGGACCAAAGTGCTAGTGCCAAAGTGACGCTGAGGAAAGCCATTTTGCGGCTGGCCTGTGACCAGTAAATGGAACAATAGTTCGCCGGCAATAGTGAAGCACAAAGAAGCCAAACGGGCTTTGTGGTCCAGAAAATTGAGCGCTGTAAAACGGTTGTGAAAGCGCCAAGAACGCACCAGTGAATTTGTTCGCCTTGGGCGATTGTGTGCTGATGGTGAACAATCGCGGAAAATTGAAAGTTTCGATTGTGGCATTGTGAAAATTCTCCGAACTATCTGGAGAGCGATTTTTTCTTGCTATGTGCAATAAGTGCCGTGATTAATTACCACCGCGTGGCGAAGAATATTTAATCCTGGTGATTGATCACGTGGCCAACTATTGGCGAAGACCTAACTGCGGTGAAAAGGGCTAACGAGCCGAAGATAATAGCTGTTGATCGAGCCAGCGATAGCAGAGTCATCAGTTGGTGTAAACCGGCGAAAACTCTGCACATCGTCGCAAGGAAGCCCCGAGTAGTGCCGTCGGCATTTCGATAGTATTTTCATCGCTCTCAAATACCAGGTGGGTTCGTTCCTTTTGTATTCCGTTGATATTTTGTGGCGTGTCGGTGTCGATTGGTGGTCACTTGAGGTATGGCCATGTCGAAAGAAGCAATGGAGGCCAAGAGGTTGGAGTACGATGTCCGAGGAAACTACCTCATCTCTTCGGTGGCTGCGATCGAAACTTTTCTCGAATCGTACGATGCTAATTTGCATGCGGGTCAGGTACAGGTCAGGTTGGAAAAATTGGAGTGCTTCTACAATCAGTACGTTGAGGTGATCATTCAGCTCCAGTTACTGCCATCCTCGGAACCAGCCGTCGAGTACGAGACGCAGCTGTTCAGTTTTGAAGCTCAGTACTACGAGCTGAAGGCGCAGTTGGCTCGTTTGTTGGAACGGAAGCCGCTTAATGTTCCGTCGACGTCTCGGAGAAATACTCCCCTCACCAACCATATCAAGTACCCCGAATTGAAGCTTCCAGAATTTTCAGGAAATCCTCTCGGATGGCGTTCATTTCACGATTTGTACAACGCTGCTGTTCATTCGTCTGGCGAATTGAGTTCTTCGGAGAAATTCCAGTACCTGAAGAGTATACTACGAGGTGAAGCAGCGGGTCTAATTGCGGAAATTCCCATCAGTGACGAAAATTACGCTGAAGCCTGGAAGCGTTTAGTCAACCGGTACGACAACAAGCGGATACTGGTAAAATGCCATCTCGCGGAGCTCTTCGACACTCCTCCGATGAAGCAAGAATCGGCAGAGGGACTGCTGAACCTTGTCGACCGCTTCGATCGGAACATCGCCATCCTCAAAAAGCTTGGGGAACCAACGGACACCTGGAGTACGATTCTCGTCTATCAGCTCAGCCTCCGCTTAGACCAAAACACACTCCGTGAATGGGAAAACCATATTGTTCGCAATGTGATTGCGAAGGAAGAGCCGCAGAACAACCAGATGTTAAAATATTCGGATATGGTAATGTTTCTGCAAGGTCATGCTCGCGTTCTTCAAGCTCTCGCCCCCAATCTTGGTCGTTCCCGCGAAGTCAAGGTAAAGTCTTTACCGAAGCATTCAACGTTGCATGTTGCTCAATCGTCGTCTGGGGAAACAACAGGCGGTCGCAAGTGTTTGCAGTGCGGAAGCGATCATTTTCTGTACCAGTGCTTCAAGTTTCGCAAACTATCTCCAAGACAACGATTCGATTTTGTGAAACAGCATCACCTGTGCTTGAATTGCATGAAAACCACTTCGCATGGTTGCAAAGATTGCTCTTCGGATGGCTGCAGAAAATGCAAGAAACGTCATCATACGCTCATCCATCTGCAACCGTTGGAGTCGAATTGTTCAGCATTGTCGTCCAACACCAACAGCAGTCAACAATCTTCGCCTGCCTCCACCTGTCCACCTGATTCCGCTTTGAACCATCCTACACCTGGCCCTAGTGGATCAAACTCTACCTCAACTCTTGTGTCCGTCCATCAGTCAGCATTAGTACCAGTCGCACACCTGTCCACTTCGCCTCAGCCACAATCGAACCCACCTGCGGCGCTGGTGGCACACTCGGCGAAGCTTCCCAACGAAACAGTTCTACTGTGCACGGCGCTGGTCAACTTCGAGGACAATTGTGGAGCTCAGGTCGTTGCTAGGGTTCTCTTGGATAGCTGTTCGCAATTCAATTTGATGACGGAGTCCCTTCATCAACGTCTAAATTTACAAGTTTCTCCAGAACACGTCAACCTTGGTGGCGTGGGGCAGCTTGTTACTCCGATTTCGAAGGCAGTTGAAACTACAATCTCGTCTCGGATTTCAGCGTTCGAAAAGAAGCTAAAATTTCTCGTATTGAAGACTATTTCTTGTGACCAACCGGTACACACGATTACGACGGTAGATTGGGAGATACCCAATTGGATAACGTTGGCCGATCCTACATTCTCTACTCCAGGACCGGTGGATGCGCTCCTGGGCGCCGGAACTTTCTTTGAGCTATTGCGTTACGGTAGGATAACTCTCGGTGAACGCTTACCCCTCCTGCAAAGCACTATCCTCGGCTGGATTGTCTCCGGTGAATGCTCGAATCAATCTGCTTCGCCAATCCAAAGCTGTTTTCTCACCCAAAACCAAAAACTTGAACAGTTGGTGGCACGCTTTTGGGACTTGGAACAGTGTTCGCCGACTAATTGCTGGTCTCCAACAGAGAAGGAATGTGAGCGTCACTTCTTAGCCAACGTATTTCGCAACGAAGAGGGTCGATATCAAGTTCGTCTTCCAGTGAAAAAAGAACTCCTGCTTCGTCTTCAGAACAACAAACACAACGCAATGCGTCGGTTTCTCGCTCTCGAGCGGAAACTGAACGCGAACCCCACACTACGTGCTCAATACGAAGAGTTCATCAACGAATATTTGCGTTTGGGCCATATGCGGGAGATACCACAGGAAGAATTGGCAGCAGAAAACGACGATGTTCCGCAGTTCTACCTACCGCATCACGCCATTCTTCGTCCTGACAGCACGACCACGAAGCTCCGCATTGTTTTTGATGCTTCCTGCAAGAGCTGCTCTGGATTATCGTTGAATGACGTCCTTCTGACTGGTCCAACTATCCAGGACACGATCAACGCAATCGTTCTCCGTTTTCGGATGCCAGCTTTTGTCATCATGGGTGATCTCTGCAAAATGTATCGCCAGATCCTCAAGCATCCTCTCGACCAACGACTTTTACGGATTTACTGGCGAAAGAACAGCGCGGAGCCGGTGAAGGTGTTTCAACTCCTGACCGTTACATACGGTACCAGTTCTGCTCCATTCCTCGCTACACGTGTCCTGCAGCAGCTCGCGGAGGATGAACAGCATCGATTTCCTTTGGCGGCGGTGGTTATCCGCAAGGACATGTATATGGATGATTTACTCACGGGATGCGACGATCTAGAGAAGCTCAGGTAACTCTGCTCCCAACTTCTCGGAATATTCGAGAGTGCTGGGATGCAACTCCGCAAAATATCCTCGAATCACCAGGAAATTCTTAACGAAATTCCAGAAGAGTGTCGAGAGACAAAATCGCTCATTGAGTTAGATTCCGAAGCTCCTGTCAAGGCCCTTGGGCTTCTGTGGGAGCCGGCAACTGATTCGCTCCTCTACAAGATGCCGAAGTTCTCCAAGTGTGAGCAATACACGAAGCGAATCATTCTGTCACAGACATCCAGTTGCTTCGATCCTTTAGGACTGCTTGGCCCAGCCGTCGTGAAGGCCAAAATCATCCTCCAAACGCTATGGAAGCTGGACTACAACTGGGATCATCCGCTGCCTAGGGCATTCGCAACCGAATGGGAAGAGTACCAGAATCACTGCAGTCGATTGCAAACTTTTCGATTTCCTCGGCATGTTCAGTCGCTGCGTCGCCCTTCCGTTGTTGAAATTCATGGGTTCAGCGATGCATCGGAGCACGCCTATGGAGCATGCCTGTATCTACGAATGATCGCAGTGGATGGATACGTCACCATTCCGTTTTTTGGCAGCTAGATCACGAGTCGCTCCACTAAACAACAAATCCATAGCACGATTGGAACTATGTGCAGCGCTGCTCTTATCCCGGTTGCTTCTTTCCGTCTGCACCAGCATTGGAATCAAAGAAAGCATATTTCTGTGGACCGATTCCACAATTGTGCTTCACTGGTTGTCGGGAAGTCCATCCACCTGGCAAACGTTCGTGGCGAACCGTGTAGCTGAAATTCAGGAGTTGACAATCAACTGCACCTGGAACCATGTGCCCGGCGAAGAAAATCCCGCTGATATCATCTCAAGGGGCATGGATGTGAGTCAACTTTTGGACGATTCACTTTGGTGGAATGGACCACTGTGGCTCGGTGCTCCTAACCTCCCTTGGCCGCAACCACCAGAAGATCTCGGCCGACTGAAGGAAAAGGACTTTGAAGCAAAAAGAGGAATAGCGCTTCCTATCACGGAATCGCAAGTAAGCGATATCATAACTCGTTTTTCGTCATTTCCCGTTTTCCTACGGATTGGTGCACTATGCATGCGTTTTGCTAATAACTGTCGCTGCCTTGCAGACCGGCGCAATCAGCCAACCATTCCTCCTGCGAAAACCTATCAGTACGGTCCGATCACCGTAGAAGAGCAAAATCAAACTCTGCTCGGAGTGCTTCGTGTGATCCAACAGGAACACTTCCCGTCCGAAATTGCCGCTCTTCAGGCCGAAAGAACCGTCTCGCACTCGTCAAAGCTACGCTACCTCAATCCGGAGATCCGTGCTGGTCTTATTAGAGTTGGTGGCCGGCTCGAACACGCCGGAGTCGCTAGTGATGGAAAAAACCCTTTCGTACTACCGTACAAGCATCCGCTTACCTGGTTGATTGCTGATTCTTTCCACCGGCAGCAGCTACATTGTGGCCCACAACTCTTGCTAGCAGTCATTCGTCAAAAATTCTGGCCGTTGAGCGGCAGGAACCTCGTTCGAGATGTAGTACATGCGTGTGTCACATGCGTGAAGGCACGGCCCCGCAATCTCGTGCGGCTGATGGGATCGCTGCCAGCGGTTCGTGTCACCCAGTCCTTCGCCTTTGAAAACGTTGGAGTCGACTTTGCTGGCCCATTCTATCTCCAACGACCAAGCCCTCGATCTGCACCGACTAAAAGCTACGTGGCTGTTTTCGTCTGCATGGCCACAAAAGCATCGCATCTGGAGCTGGTGAGCGAGCTAACGACAGCAGCGTTCATCGGTAGCCTTCGTCGATTCATAGCCAGGAGGGGTCGGCCACAGCACATATACTGCGACAATGCGACTAATTTTGTGGGCGCTGGACGGGAACTGCGCGATCTGTTTCGCTCTTAAGGGCATCGACATGCCGTTTCCAACGATGCCACCTCCCAATCGATCCAGTTCCATTACATCCCAGCCAAATCACCCAATTTTGGCGGGTTATGGGAAGCCTGTGTCAAGTCGATGAAACATCATCTACGACGAGTCATTGGAAACGCTTTCTTGCCACGCGAAATCTTTAGCACCATCCTAGCGCAAGTCGAAAGCTGCCTCAACTCCAGACCCATCACACCGCTTTCCAGTGACCCAAATGATCTGCAAGCCCTAACACCAGGGCATTTCTTAATTGGTCGGCCTCTGGATGCCTTGCCGGACCCCGATTACACCAGCCTTCCTGAGAATCGTCTACGCTTGTGGGAACGAGCTCAACGCCACACGCAGCACTTCTGGCAAAGGTGGCACCGTGAGTACCTAACAACCCTACAACAACGGTACAAGTGGTCATCCGTAACCCGCAACCTGGCTGTCGGGTCGATGGTCATGATTCAGGAAGAGTCCCTCCCAGTCCTGAAATGGTCCCTGGGGCGAGTGGTAGACATTCATCCGGGCGCAGATGGAATGGTGCGCGTAGCCTCTGTCAGGTTGCCATCCGGAACCGTGACGAAACGCGCCATTTCCAAGCTGTGTATCCTTCCAATCGAGGTTGATCCAGCGCTCCTTCCAGGTCCATGCGCAGGTCCCTCAGTCACACCGGCAAACTCCACAGGACCAACAGGCGATCCTGGTTCCCACAGTGCCTCTGCAGGTGCAGCTGGTACAACCATTGACGCAGTCTCAAGTGAAGACGAAGAATAAATGTTGAATGTTGAAATGTAATTCAAGGTGGCCGGTCTGTTAGTTAGTTCGTTTAGGTCAAATTCTTAATTCTAAATTTGTTTAAATACCATTGCTTAAAAGTAAACTTACCACTAGATACATGCACTTAAAAGTATTTATATTTAAATCCAAATCCTAAAGTCAATTATATAATCCTTTCCGCACCACCCTATTACCTGTAAATCGATGTCGGTGTTTTACATGTGCCTCATATACTCTCACTGACCCGGGATTATCACAATAGCCTATTATGTGATAGCACCAGCTTCTCTGGCTCTCTGAATAGTAGGTAGTCATCTAGAGTGTAGCAGACTGTAGTAACCGAGATCGGGATATATAGAGAAGACAGTTGATCTCCACCCGGTCACCGATCTGGACGTACACACGTTGCTATCGGTCGTACAATATAGTCGTACAATATAGTTACGAAGTATAGAAGATTTTTATTCGGTGGAAGAAAGACTCGGTCCGTTTGCCTTCTCTTGGTGCCCACAAGATTGCCGTGTCGGCGGAGTCGCGAGTTTCCCGCGAGTGTCCGCGAGTTTCTTCGTTTCTCGTATCGAACACCTCCCACATGCAATCCAATGATAGTGAGTTCGAACAAAGTGACAAATCCAATCTGCTCTCTTTTGCTGGAGGTTTGGCTATTCGTGTTACTTCTCCGGTGTTTAAAATAGTCATGTTAAAATTGTCGCATAGGTCATAGCCCAAGTAACACACAAAACATCTTTCTGAAAAAGAATTAGAACGTATTGATGTTGTATTAATGTATTATAAGTGATGCATAAAACATCCCATGTTTTATATGAGGCTTAAAGATGTTTTCTTCATACTTCCTAGAATTCAACATTTTCAACATTTAATACCACTATAATACTTGTCGTATGCAAAATCAATCTGAGTTGAATTTATAAAGCTCTTGAAGAGATTTTACAGTTTCCAGATTGACGTAGACATTGACGGCGCCATTGAGCCGGACTGTCACTTCACGCAGTCATTGACAGTTTCTTATGAGGTTTTCGGAGGTTTGTTATAAAGAAAGTTGAAAACACTCTTTTAAGACATCTCATAAATTAATGCAACTGAAAAAGTGCAGGATGTGTTATAAGTAGTTGAAAAAACATTTAAATAACACTCTGGCAATTAAACGTACGCATTGCTGCTTACAAATCTTCTTTATGACGGATCGAAGCAGGCGTGTTGCACAAGAATATAATTTTCATGCCATTAGCAAGAACATGATAGATATTTATTATCGACCTTTTATCAAGCGGAGTTGGTCTAGTTAGGAAGTAATAAGTCTTTCACGTCAAGGACCTGTGTTCGAATCCCATGCTCATTTTTTTTTTAATTTTTTGCCGCTGGTTTTTATGATGTTTTCAAAACATGTTATAAGACCAGTATTTAATTTTATAAGCTCCGCTTCTTGCGCTTTTTAGGTGTTATAAATGTATTAAATGATGTAAATTAAAGTATTATTGATTCTATACGTAAGTCATTGAAAAGTATTTTCAACTTCATTATGACAAGCCGTGTTGCTTGGGAGATGATGGTTGAGCGATTGTCATCGTACAGCTCTCCCCAGCCTGTACCGTGGGAATTAAAATCCCCTAAGATCAAACGCGGCTCAGGTAACACTGAGCAGATGTCCGATAAAGTTCGATGAGAAACAGCCGTTCTCGGAGGGATGTATAGCGAGGCAATACTGAGGCTTTTACCTCGAATATTCACCTGGCATGCGACAATTTCAACACCCGACATTGCAGGAAGGACAATTCTGTAAAAAGAGTGACGTTTGTCGATCCCCAAGAGCACACCCCCATAGGAGTCTACACGATCGAGACGGACAATGTTAAAGCTGTGAAGAGAAAGATCGATGTCTGGAGAAAGCCATGTTTCGCAGAGAGCAAAAGCATCACAATTCAGGTTGCTTAGCAAGAATTTGAACACGTCTAGCTTCGGAAAAATGCTTCTACAATTCCATTGTAGGAGAGATACCGTATCGTTTTTTGGAAAATTATCCATCGAAGGATACGATCGAAGCAAGGAGGGGCCACTTGGAAGCTAGTTGCTTCAGAAAAGGTTTCACGAGGATATCAATGATGTTCCTTAGAGGGTCAGAGATGTTAAGCAAATCGAGAATGCTGTCCACTATTCCAGAAAACGTGAACATGGCGTTACGCCATGGGCTGTGAAACTGGGATATCTGGGGTTTTAGATGTTCCCGGAAGCTGTGGAAATGCTTTGTCGTAATCGACAGGCTTGAAACCCGGTGGAACGGGTTTCGGGACATTTCCACGGCCTCTTGATTTATCCAAGGGGGCTTGGGAGTCAGTACTAGTGGTGTTTTTAGTTTTCTGCAAACCATTCCTGGCTCGCTTCCTAGAAGGACCTTGGAAAACAAAATGACTTCCGTCATTGCCCCCGGCATCAGTGTCGTCCTCATCAACTGGGAGAAGGTTGAAAGGGTTATTGTCATTTTTTTCTGGAGTGATTCTGGGAAGAGGATTAAAAGCCTTCAAGATCTCTGCAAAGGAACGCTGAGAGCGTGCCTTCAGGGACCGTTTAAGTTTTTCCCCCTGTTGCTTGTACTTAGGGCAATCTGCGAGAGGATGCGGAGATGCCAAACAATAAACACATTTGGGAGGAGTACTACAAGCACCCTCCGCATGCTTCTCGCCGCACAGATCGCAGCGTGGCTTGTTGCCGCAGAAGGCAGCGGTGTGGCCTAATTGTTTACACTTTGTGCAGTTCATCACCCTCGGTACAAACAACCGCACAGGAAGTCGAACCCTTCCAATCCTTACGTAATCTGGCAGTGCCGATCCGGAGAAGGTCACCCGTAATTGCCGAATCGTCAGCAAACAGCGACAGTGTTCCACCTTGCGGCAGTGTCGGTATGTGTACAGATTGTACAATATGGGTCCCAGGATGCTTCCTTGAGGGACTCCAGCGGGTACATCATACAGTTCCGAGAGAGAACTGCCTACGCATACTTGCGACGTCCTGCCGTCGAGGTAATCCGAGATGATCTTCACCAGGTGACTGGGGAAACGAAATTTCAGAAGCTTGTGCACCAAGCCGTCGTGCCACACGTTATCGAATGTCCAATATCGCCATGACCGTTGTCTTCAAGACCGACTTCGCCTGATTGATAAGGTTTGAGACCCGCTTGAGTTGGTCCACCGTCGAGTGACCTCGTCGGAATCAAAATTGCTCGTCCAGTAGGATCTCGTTCGCCTCGGTGTGCTCGAGAAGTCTGGCGTAAATGAGTTTTTCGAACAGCTTGCTAAGCGAGGAAAGCAAACTGATCGGACGGTAGCTTGACGGGTTGGTAGGATCCTTTCCCGGCTTCGGTATCGGTACCACCTTGGACCATTTCCAGGCAGCTGGGAAGTGTCTGAGCTCCAGGCAGCGATTTAAGACGTTCACCAGAAGAGTATGCGCTTTCGGTCCCAAATTCTTCAGGACAATGTTGAAGAGTACGTCGAAACCCGGTGCCTTCATGTTCTTCGTCGACTTGATGTTGTTCACCAGAAGAGACGAACCAGCCCAAGGCTGAAAGTCTCTTAAATAAAGAAAAAAAAAAAAAAAAAAAAAAAAGTTGTTCATCAAGTGTGATTTTCCGGTCCGCCGGAAGCTCGCTAGGCTCAGTAGCTAGCTGGTAGACGCTCTCAAGCACCGGACCCTCCATCGGGCTGATAATATCTCGACCCAGATTATGCGAAGCCATCAAATGTTGAGAAATGGAGTTCGCCTTTTCGACGGCTGTTATGTGAACCTCAACTCTAAGAGTCAGCATGGGCTTTGGTTTGTTTTTAAGCACTTTTGTAAAACGCCAGAAGGGCCTAGAGTAATTTGGTAAACTACTAAGGTCTTTTGCAAACTGCCTATTCGTAAGTTTTTCCACCCTAATGGCAATAATTTTGTTTATTTTGTTATATAAAACTTTCCTACTAACTCCTAACACAATTCCTACGAGATATTATACGCTTGGTCTCATCATCAAGGTTGGTAAACTTTCATGTCACCGGGGTTGTCGGGATGAACCGTTGTTCCGCTTCGCCTATGTCATCGGAGAGCGCTTGCAGCACGCCGTCGATTTCTTCCGTCATCGTTAACGCAGGATTTTCGACCACTCGATCCTCCATAAACCGCTGGAGTTGGGGCCAGTTCGCTCGATGATAGTTTCACCTACGATGCTGCTGACGTTGGTTGATGGTTTGATTGATCTCGAAAACCACCGGTAGGTGGTCGGATGACAGCTCAGAGCAACCGTCCACCATGTTGGTGGATCCGACACCGGCTGGTGAGTAGAAGGTAGGCGAGTTCGGATGGAGGACCACGTAGTGTCCCGCCTGCAGGTCCGTGGCCAGTACTGCTCCGTTCTTGTTATTTCTTGCATTGCCCCACAGCAAATGGCGTGCGTTGAGATCACCGGCGTGGATAAACTTACCCTTTCGACGAGTCAACTTCTGGATGTCATTCTTGAGATGATCGATTGTTCCATCCGACTCCTTACATTGGGCAGGACAGTAGATGGCAATGAGTGTGAAGAGACCATCCGGCGATGCCAGCTTGACTCCAATGACTCCACGAACGATAGACGAAAATCAGGCAGCATCCTGTACTCCAGTCCTCTCCTGATGGCAATGGCAACGCCACCACCCCTCTGTGCTCGAACTCGGTCCAGTCTAGCAATTGTGTGATTTGGCAGGCTAAAGTTGACCTCCGGCTTGAGAAACGTCTCGGTTAGAAACGCGACAACGATGTTATGTTGGCGCAGGAAATCTATGACTTCCTGCTGTTTTCTCGCCACTGAATGGGCGTTCCAATTAAGGGCGTTGATGGTGAACGTGGAAGTTCGTCATGAAGTGCACCATTTGCACCATCATTTTTTTGCATTTCACTGACAAGCGTTGTCAGATGTCTGATTACCTGCGTCAGACCATCGGTTGGAGGGACCAATAGTACAGCGCCAGGCTGGGTTCCCCAGAATTCTGGAGGAGTGCTGCTTGGTTCGGCTTGCGTTGAATTCCTATACTGCCTTCTGGGCAGCGGAAGGGGAAGAAGGTTTGGTGCGTGTCCTTCGGTTGGAGGAAGCGGTGGAAAATCATTTTCCAGATCGATTCCCGCTAGTTGCTTCTTTTTCTGCTGTCTCGGCTGGCTTGCTTTCTTCCGCAAAGCGATGAATTTGGCCCGCTTGGGACACGATCGACTAGTCGATGTGTGGGCATTCCCGCGATACTTGATCGCCTCGTTGTGGCGTTTGATCACGAAAACCTTCATGGGTTGAAGGTTGTTGCGTTTCAGCTTTTCTTCCACAACCGAAACATCTGGCTCGTGCAGCCCGCGTAGAATGACCTTGAAGGGCTTCGTCGACGGAACGTCGTGGGTGAAATATTCCACCTTCCAGAGTTGCAGTGTCTCCGCCATCAGCGCAGAGACGGAATTTGGTCCGTAGCCCTTTACAAACTAGCACTTTCAGATTGTCAAGCAGCTGTCCCTTGACATAGAAAGGAGGCAACTTTTCCTTTTTCTTAACGCTTTCACGCCTTTCGTCATCATCCTCCAGGAGCAGCGAGAACTGGTTGAGGGCTAGCACCCGCTTCGTATGTCTGGCACCGACATTGTTATCCACCGGCCGCTTGCCGCCTTGCTTCTGGCTACCGCTTGGGCCTGGTTTACCCATGCTTGGGTTGAACGAAAAAACGTTCGACAACGCGCGAGAAAAAAACTTGCGAATACACGGGAGAAAGGAATGCTTGCGTTCGACCACACCGAGTGCTGATCGTAGTTCTGGGTGCCTGTTAATTGCCTCTACTTCTGCGAAAAAATATCAAAGAACTGCTTGGTGATTCCTTCAGTCTCCTTTACCCAGCTCATTGATCTTATGCGGCAGAATGAATTTGCCTGAGGATTTGATTCTTCCAAATAACTTTTCCTTCATCGGTTTGCAAGAAAAGACTCATATAGTGCTCGGATAATAAGGAATCATCGTTCTTCAATATTTTAGCCATATTATAATGACTGTATCCGGTCGCAGAATCGGGGCCTGCCATATTTTCATGCCATGTTTGAACATTTGGCTTAACATTTCAATTGGTTAGCCTTTGGCTCTTTATCTTTGTTCTAGTTAATTGTTTATTCTAATGTGATGATTGCATTAAGCACTAATTTACAGGATACCCTTTTATGGGATTGTTTTCGTTTGAATTTAAAAATTTGATAACCTACCTACTTGAGCACAGGAACCTACCTAGCTACTTAAACTAGGTTGACAAATCACGAATGATCTGGTGGTTTGATCGCAGACAGGCGACTCTGAACCTTGCCAGCGTGGAAGTCTTTCGCTCCTCGAGTGTTTGAAGACCGGCCAGGTGGTGACTCTCAGAATTACGAGTTTGCGGTGGACTGTTAAGGATCATTATGAGGATCTTGTTTTGGATCCTCTAAAGCTTTAGGTGGTGGCACTTAGCAGAACTCTCCCAGATTGGCATACCATATTCAATAGCCGGCAGAATGATCTGCTTGTGGACAGCAAGCTTGTTTTTAAGGGACAGGGTGGTCTTCCTGTTTATCAGAGGGTAGAGCGACCTGATCAAGATGTTACACTTGGTGGATGTCTTGTCCACATGGGATCGGAATAGCAATTTGCTATCGAGGGTGAGACCAAGGTAGACTACTTCACTCGACAATTCAATGCGAGTGCTATCAAGATGGACCTTGACGTTAGCAGGAGGAATAAGCAGAGGTGAATTCGTGTGTGGAAACAGAATGGTTTGTGTTTTAGCTGCATTGATACAAATCTTCCAGCTCTTGAAATAGTCGGACAGAACATCCAGGCCTGATTGTAGTTTACTCGCCAGAGCACGGTTCACTCGACTCTTCTAGATGATGGAGGTGTCATCTGCGAATATAGACAGGATACCACCACCCGGCAGGGGAGGAACGTCTGACGTGAAAATGTTGAATTGGATAGGCCCAAACACGCTACGCTGAGGGACCCCTGCATCAACGTTGAACGTATCAGAGGGGACATTGATCACAAGGTAGATCGGAAAGTTGTATCGATGCAGTTTTTACACTAGGTCATCATGCCAGACATTGTCAAACGCCTTCTCAACGTTCAACAATGCCATAGCAGATGTTTTTGAAACGAACTTGTTCCGCCTGATGATGTTAGTAACTCTACTTATTTGGTGAATCGTCGAATGACCTTTCCTAAACCCGAATTGCTCATTGAGTAATATGTTATTTTCATTGGAGAACTCCAGCAACCGGCTGATTATCAACTTGTCGAATAGATTCGAAATGGAGGACAAGAGGCTGATGGGGCGATAGCTTCTGGCACTGGTAGGATCTTTGCCAGACTTGTGTATTGGAATCACTTTGGCTAACTTCCAACACGCAGGGAAGTAGCCAAGCTCCAAACATTTGTTAAAGATAACGGTAAAATAGTTTTTTAACTCGAGGTTGACCACACCATCCATACCCACAAACTTCATATTTTTAGTGCTTCTAACAGTTGCTATCACCTCATCAGCCGATATTCTAATATCATCATGCACTACTACGGGGGTGTCAGCGACTCTAGACATTGCTTCTAATACGCAAGCTCATGGGGACTCACCATGGTTTGACTAAGATTATGTGAAATCACAAAATTTTGGCGAAGAGTATTGGCCTTTTCAACTGGAATTATGAATAGGGATGAGTTCGATTTCTGGTCAACAGAGGAAAGCGGAGGGATCGGTCTTGACTAATTTTTAAAAATTTTGGTCATCTTCCAAAATGGCTTTGCACAATCTGAGATAGACCGAATCGTTATTTCTGAGTTCCACCATCCTGGCCTGGATAATTTTGGTTAGCCTATTAACATTGGTCTTCAAGTGACGAAGAAAACGATTTGGCAAGCGTTGTTATTATCGCTGTTTTTCTCCTCCCTTCCTTTTATTGGTGAAATGGTGAGCGGTCAATCGAGAATTGAGCTCGCTCATGTGAGCATGCGCAATGTGTCGATTTGCGCTCTATCGTTGCGTCCGTGTTTGGGATTTTTCGTTACATGTCCGTCATTTATTAATGTGACCCCCAGTATAGAAATTAAAGACGTAGTCCTACTCCAAATAGCAAAAATTGATAGATTTACCAATCGTGAAATATTCGCGATCAATCATATAAATTCGAGATTTCTTTGCTTTTTCTAGCGTCCTGAAGAAAGCCCGAAGGCCATGTGGAATTCGGTCATTGCGAAACCACTTCAATACTGTTACGCATTTGATCACACACGTTTGGTTACTGGGTACATTCTCAATGAGCTTTGGGGGTGATGTGACTGTCAGCAGGTGAGCGAAAGTTCAATGAAAATTAACTGTTAATCAACAATATTTTATGATGGTCCTGAAAAGAACTGTTTTGTGGTGATGGTTGAGTAATGTTGAGCTGGGTGTTCAACACGGATGAGGCTGGTGAGCTGTATGTTGTTTGGAACGAGGGTGACGTATTTAGTATAGATGACCCATAGCGGCACACGACGAGCAACTTAATCCGATTAGCGGTTGAGGGCACCCTTCATAGCTAGCTGCTTGCAGGGAGGCTTTCGTTGTGTACTGGAGAACATCATGCGGTGATTGAATGTTGAGACCGGATGGAATTCAATTTTGAAATCTGTGTTAGGGAAAGCCCTTTTCACAAACAATCGGTGATAATTTTCACTATCATAGCAACAGTTGCACATTCATGCAATTTTAAATAATGACATTTTGAAAAATGATGGTGTTAATTTTAATAGATTCGTAGAAACATTTCCTATCGATTGGCGTGTTAAGAATTAAAATCCATCATCTCTGGATCAAAATCAGATCCACTTTCATGCCGCGACCATCTTGGGTTTTTGAAATTGCAATCCCAATGTTACCTTAAAAATACTTGGAATGTTAGATTTAAACATATTGGAACTGACATACGATTGATGACCTTGAAAATTTCAAGAAAATACTTTTTAACAAATTTATGGTGGTTCTGAAATGGACCGTTTTGGCGTGATGCTTGAGTAATGCTGAGCTACTAGAGTGTTCAACACAGATGAGGCTTGTGGGCTGTATGTTGTTTGGAACGAGGGTGACGCGCTTGGCATAGATAACCCACAGCAACTCACGAAGAGCAACTGATTCCGATCAGTAGCGGTGCGGCTTTTTCCTCCTTGGGTGAATGGACGCTCATGTGGGCTGCAGCTCACTGCTTGCGGGCAGCCTTTCTTTGTGTACAGGAGAAAAATTTGCAATGCCACGCGCCGAAAGTATTGCTGCTGCTGCTGATCATGACGACCGACCGGATACCATCACACACGGTGATTGAATAAGCGAGTCCGGATGGAATTCGATGTTGAAATCTGTATTAGGGAAAATGCTTTTTGCAGGCTATCGGTGAAAATTTTGATCATCATTTCAACAGCTGGAAACTCGTGTAATTTTCAAATGTGACCAATTGAAAATTGATAAAGTGTTAATTTTAACTGATTCGTAGAAAAAAAATCAAATCGATTGGCTTGTTTAGAATTAAAATCCATCCGATATTGACAGAGTTATATGTGGTCAAAACCTGACCACTTTTCGCAATGCAGTTGATTTTGGTTTTTTGAAATTGCACCCCCAATATGTTGCCAACAGACATATTCCTACGTCAAAAAATTGAAGATTTCTCCCATGGCGTTCAAAACTCAACTTATAATATATCCACATAAGCATAGAGCTTCCTTTATGAAACCTAGTAGTAGTCACATAGTCACTATGAACGGAGTTTGTATCCTCTTATAAAACGAAAATTCAAATTTCTAACATTTAACCAAGTTTTTAGACCGGCCATGCTTTATGCTGTGCCAAAATGGTCTAGTTGTTGCACTACTAGGAAAAAAAAAGCACTTCAAAGGGCCGTTTCAACTTACTCGCGCGTTTCAACTTGCCCCGGTGTAACTTATTTCTGGGATGATTCAGTTCTTTTAGATGTGATTTAGATTTTGTATAAAGTGACTCAATACTTTCCTATGTGTAATACTTTCTGAAGTAGTCTTGAACTTTTCTAAAGAGACTACGATTTTTCAAAATCGAAAGACGCAAATTCTATCTTCCTAATGTGTATTGGGGTTCTATGCAATATTTAAATGAGTGTTGCAATACTTTTCTATGCTAATCTATACTAATGACGGGCAGTGTCAATAAATATGATAACTAACATCAATTCATAACCGCGTAGTTCTCTGCCCTGGTCTACCAAATTGGAAGCCTTTATCTCATAGTTAAATGCAATCATGTTTACTAACCCAAAGAAACTCCAAGCAGCAGTTTTATTCCTTGGATTCGCCTGAAAATTAAAAGAATAAAATCTAACCAAAAAACATTGCCCTGGATTGCTTCGGATTTTTTTTTTCTTCCACGAAAAGACCATTAAAACTTTTCGGATTCATTCCCCGGGCTGGCTATTGTTTGGATGGGTGCAATCGGCGGCAGCGGTGGCGTGGCACAAACTTTGCCCAGATAGTACATATCGAAAAGTTGCTCGACTTGGATTCGGTCGGTCGTACTCGTCTCGGAACTTTTGTTCTACCCTCTTAATGCTTTTTTTGCAACTTCTTCCAGGGCTGCTACTGCTTCGGTTGAATTCATTGCCCCAGGGTGAGAACGGCTTTCCTTCTTCTTTCCCATACTCGGCATATCCTGATGTGTGCTGTTCTATATGGCATGGGTACATTCCGAATCAAATAGCAGTGGGACCGAGCTTTCTTCTTAGCCCAATTTATTTTTCCGGGCTCAGCGACAAAGGAAGAAACTCATTAAATTAATCCACTGAATGAATGAAGTAGTGTGACCGTTTCGCTCGTATGTCTTGCTAGTCACTGATGGGGGTTGCAATGCTGGAGGTGGGACCCTTTCCACGCAATTGTGACATAACTCAGGGCTTGGGTAGGAGCAGGCATTTGCACTAATAAGTGACTGCCGCCGAGGAGAATGTCATCAAAAGAGAAAGGTTCCAAGCTCGTCAACCCAAAAGCATTGTTTTGGAAAATCTTTTGCCTGCCGGCAGTGGGACTGCACAGTGATAGGAACCACAAAACCAAACAGGCATGTCGAGCCGGGCCGGGGGTTGGTTTGGCCGGAGGACTAACAAATGACGAACTGAAGGGTAGTAAAAAGTTTGGCTTCTTCTTTGTTCTGCGTTTGTTTTTCTTGAAGTGTAGATACTCTCGATTATTGGAACATTAATCAGATGCTTTGAGTTGGTGATAACATTGAAATTTTATGCTCTCCGAACGATGGTGGATGTCTAATGGTCGAAGGAGGAAACTTTTGCCATGAATTTTTATAATTTTTTTTCGATTTCGAGAAATATAATCATCAGATTCGGCACTTATCTGGACGATCATTGTGGATTTATTTATGCGTTTGAAAGAACTTTTCTGTGCATATGTGTTGCATGGAGGACGAAGAGCTTCGAATAAAATATTGTAGGGGAAAGTAGGTAAAGACGGACACCTTAAGGTTAAGTTGCAAAATCTGTTCAAATAATAATATATTTTTCGCACTTATCGTACAATTCGAGATTTAAGGTCACATTTTGTCATTATACTCACATACACCGGTGATTTTTTAACAAGTTTTCTATTTTCTATGATAATTAAAAAATGTCTCAAAATCGTAGTTTCTACACATGGTCGGGAAAGATGGACATAACATATGAGTAAGACGGACACTTTGAAGGGTAAGATGGACACTCACAGAAACTGAGTTGTGTGTGCTAAAGTAAGCTTATTTTCAATATTACTTGAATGTTCTTCGATTCTTAATGAATGAATACAACATTTTGATGTGTTTTAAAACTTGTTTATCAACTTAACGAAAATTCAATTCATAGTTCAAACAAATCATATTCAAATCAATTCATGTTTCAGTGGCAAAATCAAGTAGCAGGAAGTAGTGAGTTAAGAGCAGTTGTGGCAAACAGTTGTAGCAGCAACGTGGCATCCCGTGTGAAACCAAGAAAAACATTGCAAGCACATTGTCCATCCTATGCCTGCATCCGAATCCGAAAATTGGCAACCGCATTTGTCACACAGATTGTCAGATGAGGTGTCTGCCTTGCATTGCTTTTTCTTGGGGTTCTTCGACGATCTTTGCTTCCGTTCCTTTTTAATGGATTGTATGTCTTTCGATGCTTTTGCCTTCTTTAAGGTATCGGCATACTGATTAGATGTTACGTCAGCTGCCTTCCCTGCTTGGCGTTGCCTTTTGGTGACCCTCGGGGTTATCATTTTGGGCAATGGCAGTACTTCCGATGGTGATACATCGAACAACGGTGTATTTGCAGCTGTTAAAGAGCTATCAGTTCCAGAGCATTGGGCCATAATGTCTTCGGGGAGCACCTGAACGACTTTATCTTCACGTAGGAGATGATCTCCATCCGATGGAACTAAAGTGGGTCCAGGATCCGATTGATGCGCTTCTCCTTCGCGATGTACCTCAGCACCAGCAGGTTGATCAGTCACTAGTGACGGAGCAAAAGCATCCTCACCAAAAACGTTGCGATTACAAGACCAGATTCCAGTTTAGCAGAACCCGTTCACGGCCACACTCATAGTGGCTGCTTTGATGAATACCGTTTTCGTCAGCTCTGCAACGTCGTATTGACCGACTACCTTTCCTGGATTCTGTTGCATGAATCACTCCACTTCAGAAGCGTAATACGATTTGAAAGGTGCCATAAAAGACACATCCAGTGGCTGCATCTTGTTGCTGCAATGGGGTGGCAAGACCAGAACGGTGACGAAGTTAGCTCTAGCTTTCTGTGTGAAAGGTAGGTTCTTCGTATGTGAAGAATGTCCATCAATGATAAGCAGGGCAGGCTTATCTTCAGATGGTTTCACATGTTCCAACAAATGGTCGAACCAGTCGTTGAAGATTGCCACTGTCATGTAACCCGACGGATTGCATGCGAATTTACTTCCACATGGTGCCCCTTTCTTTAAAGCATCGTGCATCCGCATGCGAGCAAAAATGAAAAACGGTGGAAGGTGCTGGCCGCTTGCTGACATGCACATTACTGCCGTGGTTGTTTCTCCGCGTTCTGCAGATGTTATACCACCTACCTATTTCTTGCCTTTTAACGCCGCAATTTTTCGTTTCTTAGGGGGAACCTGGGAGAAATGTAGATGAACCTATTTATTTATTTTTTTCATTAAATACAAAATGTAGACAAAACTTACAGTGCACACGCCACTTTCATCAGCATTGAAAATGCGATTTGCCGTGAATTTAGGATTAGTGAGCGCTGCTTTCAACAAATCGTAAAAAGCTGACACAGATACCCTATTAAACCCTCTGGCACGGGCGGCAGAGTTAGCTTCAGGCATCCGGAACGACAATTTTGGATTTCGTTTAAGAAAATTGCTTAACCAGGCTTTTCCAGCAAGCTTGGTAGACTTGTTGAATGGGTGCTGCAATCCGTTCATTTCTGCCAAATCAAAAGCCAGTTTTCAAACATCGGTCATCGTAATCCCGTAGAATCTTTTCTCCAAGTCCAGGAGATGCTGTACCAGTACCTCTTCCTGTTGTTGATTGAACACGGTAGCAAGTGGTCCTAGCCGTGGAGAGAGATTGGGACTCGCGAGGTGCCTCATCAGTGTAGTCCGTGGAATAGCATTATTCATAGCTGCTGATTTCACGGACGTCCCGTTTTTCACTGCTTTTACAGCCTGATCCAACTGCTGGTTGGTCCACGACTTCCGGTTGCTCTTGCGAACATATTTCGTAGGCATCTGTTAATCGAAATAAGTAAAACAATCAAGATTCATTCGGCACCTTTATGTCCGTCTTTCCCAAATCTTAGAGTGTCCATCTTTCCCAACTTTATCACTATTTTTTAAAACGTCCATAGCTCTTGACTAAATATCCAAAAAATTACCGTTTCTTCACCAGATGTGTGGTCGATGATCAGGATAACTGGTTATCGTAGAAAGAACGCAGAAACACAATACCGTTATGACTTAGAAGCAATAGTCCGTCGACGCAAAATTACTTCCACTAGCGTATCCACGAAGAAAATATTTGTTTTGTTTATAATTTTGACAGTTAGCGTCTTTGATATCAACAGTGAGTCCCAAAAGTATTGCTACACTATATCAAAAGTTGTTCCGTCACTGAAACATTACATGAAACTTTTATTTACAAATTACGGTTAGTGTCCATCTTTCCTGCAGTGTCCATCTTTACCTACTGAAAATGACAATTCACTTTGGTGCGTTTGTAACAGTACACACTTGAAAAATTTCATGTAAATTTAAATCTATTTAGATGTACTCAAAAGAAGCGGCTTAATCGACCTAAATTTACGTCTTTTCTTAAATTTACTCGAACCACAAACTGAAGACATATTTTTACATGTCGTGACGTAAATTTCTGTCACTGGTGCTCATTTTTACTGATTTTGATAATTTTCCAAAATCTGCAATTTTACATCTTTTAGACATAATTTAGTGTGGATTCTCAAGCTGTTTGGTGTTGCGAATGGTTTGGTTCTCCGGCAATTCAACGGGCAAAAAATAGGCTCTCCTGTGGATATGTGGTGCATTGCATGCTTAGTGATTTATTTAAAATCGTTTGTTTTGACACTACAGGATATTATCGGACATTCGTATAAAATTTCACTTTGCCATTCAATATGGCGCTGCCTCAAGTGCTGCCGATATGCCACATATGACGCTATTTCACATCTAGATGTGTTTATTATTAAATGTCGACATTTATTTTTTTGAAGTGCGTCTATGTGCACATAAAATTAAGTTGTTTATCGAATTACATGACAAGAAAATTAGATCATACGTCAATTCAAGCTCGTGTAATTTTCAGTTTTTTTAGAGTGTAGGGTAGATGGCAAGGCGGAAATAGCAGAAAACAGCGGATATATTCACTAAACCATAGTTATTTTTACAGCAGAATGTTTTCGAACTATGTCCGTAAAATCGGCAAGCTCCTCAACGAACTACCCTTTCGAAAACCCTTTCGCTTAAGCGCCAGTACGATAAATCGTACTGCGAGAGGGCGTGTTCAAATAGCGTACCCGGTTAGTCCTCTCAGGGCAGGTCAGGTAAGAACTACCAAAAATTACCGGCAAAACCCAAAACGCAAACAAAACCAAAATCTCCTGATATAGGCTAGATTCTTCCACAGATCAACCCAGCGGTCAACAGGAAAATGTGAAGCAGGGACTAAACTTTGACACTCAATTTATTCTGGGGGTTTTTGTCCTAAGGCCCTAAACCTGCACGTAATATAAAATTGGCTCGATCTAACCTGGTCTTTTCTGCTGCAGTTACCGTTGCCGACGGTGCTCGCTGTTGACGCCGCGTTCGCCGACGTAGATGCACTCGATGAAACACGTGGGTCAAGTTCGACTTGGTCGTCGCCATGGAACTACTCGGAGCAACAACGTTTCAAACGCTAGTCTGGGGGCGCAGTCGACGGTGCTGTTATCGACGCCGTTCACTATCGTCGTTACACGGCCGGTCGATGATGACGGTGAAACAACTCCACTCGTGGGCCTAGTTCGACTTAGCCACCGCCAAGGAATTACTCGGAGCCACACGGAGCAAGCGCAGATCTTGAAGCGTGGGGTGCCTGGTATGCTTTCGTTTCCCACGCTGGTCTGTGGTCTGGGAGCGTAGCGTTCCGGTTACCACACAGTCGATGGTGCGACTATCGCAACTGCTCGATTTCGTCGTCACTCAAAAGGTCGATGGTGGACAAGTCCACACGTGGGCCTAGTTCGACTCGGACGCCGCCGAGGAACTACTCGGAGCCGTACGTGGCACGCGTAGATCTGGGAGCTCAGGGTGCTCGGTATGACCGCGAAGATGGTGACTTCTAGAACCCAATAAAAAAACCTTCGCCTGAAGGTTCTTCAGGCGATGACGAAAACAACTTTTAGGGAAACCTGTCGGTCTAACTATTCGCAGTATATTGTTACCTTTTTGCCTATAGCCTTTTAAGCTTAACTTAATGGCACTATACTACACTTGTGGCAAATTTCTCAAGCACACACGGTATTTTCTACTGACTTAAGAAAAATCTGCTTAACGATCCGATCGCTCGCACAGGTCTCACCGGAATGAAATGTAGCTCACATCAGGATAATTATCTTCCACTTCGTGGGTACGAGAATTGAATAGAATTCTTACGTGTTCTGCTCTGATTGGGTAAAAAAAAACATCATACGATGTTGCGCTTCACAAATTTAAATTGTGAAACAATAATATTTAGCGAAGACTACAACCATCAAAAAAATAGTGCGATCCGAGGCTAATCTACGGGAGTTCTCAATTTCTGTTGTATCTGTTTTTATGTGTTTAGTTTCTACACCGACCGCTCTGCTCGTAGTGGCGCTACCATCACTTATCGGTTACACGTTCTGTAAACAATTTTCTTACGCAACATTTCAGATTTCTCACACTCATCATTGTCTGCGATAGGCAAACGTGAAAGAGAAGAGCAAGATGGATTTCCGACTTGGTAATGTTTATTCGACGGCGAGCATTAAAAATACTTCCTGTACTTGGCAGACAAGGTAAGTTACAATAGCTTACAATAACTTCTTCTAGCCGACAAATTACTCCAACTTTATCCGGTTCAATCAATCGGGAAGGACGCTGGGCTATACAACAACATGTAGGTCCTTTTAACTTTCTTTTAACTGACGGGACATCTCTGCCGGATGGGGGATTACCCTTCCCTTCTAGATAACTTTGATGTACCAGATTACTTTTTTTCGTTGCCTGTTTTGTTAGTATTTTACTTGAATCTGTTTTAATTGCTTCTTTTTAAGTACATGTGAAATGTAAGCCAACTCCGTAACAAAATTTGCAGGCAGAACCCCCCTCTGTCGGAGCAACCCAACGTAAGCAATGGTTTGAAACACAAAATTCTCGAGCATTAAAACACTACCACGTAAACTAAAATTGCCAGTTGATAAAGGAAGTTTGCTCTATCAGATGATGGCGTAAGATTTTTTGGATGTGCTTAGATTTTCGAGAAATTTGTGTTTAAAGCCATTGTTTACGTTTAGTTGCTCCGCCTATTTCAATTGTTTAAATCAGGTTGAGTCTGAATCGACTAATTCATAACCTTCAGTTGGTTGCATGATGTCGCAGAAACGCAAATCAAAATTTGATACTGCTCTGTTCTTCAGCAAGTTAGGAGATTCATCAGATGGTGAATTAAAGTATAAACCTTGTGAGGAATAAATTAAAAGAAAGCATAACTTCAATTTGAAAAGAAATTTAAATCAATGTTAATGGGAACGTTATTAAATGAACGCGTGATAATTATAGGTAGTATAATTAACATTAAAATAATCCGCTGTACTTACTCTGCCTATAAATTCAGCATAGCATTAAATTTGCAATATGCAACTCATACATGATACACACCAAAAAATTCTGAATTTTACTGGCGATGTAAACATCCATGTATGCAAACATTCATACATGTAAACTTCCTTTTCACGTAAACTAGCAGCTTGCAAGAAATGTTGCAAACAAAAGTGGACAGTTGCATACAATATATGAAATATAGCATGACATGACTCATAAATTTACACGTTCTTTAATCTAAACTTGTATGATATATGACGCTCCATTTATGTGCATCATAGTAACGGAAATTTACACTACTTTTTTTTAGCTGTGTAGATAGCGTAGAAGTTTCTATTTCCGACTCTATGTATGTATTCTCGGCATAGCCCAGTATCTCTTGATTCTCAACTGCGATTATACACACTACGAAAAAGGCATGTAAATTTCGGTGTCCTGAGACCGACACATGTAAGCGGCCCTTTTGACATAAGAATCAGTTGAAAGAAACGAGAAAATCAATTCAATCAACCGTTCTCTTCGTTGACTTGCTTATGTTTCGGTTTGAGAACACACAATTTTACATGAAATGTTAGTTTACGTTCCCAGATTTACGTCCAATATGGATTACGTCTCGTGTAAAAGTAGCTATTTCTAAGTGTGTAGTTTTCTACACAAGAGATGATCCGTTATACGATGACGAAGCAGTTGAAATGCCGAAATCGTGTTTCAGTTTACAAACACGAGAGCTATTCTGCTTTGCCTAAAATACGGGCGGTTGTCGAAAATATAAACAGTTACCCTAAGACTACAATTGCCACTTTGGAGTGTCGGAATATATGCATACGTTCCATAATGTTTTTTTTTAATTTATTGGTTGTGCACTTCTTTCTCGAATACAATACAAAATCACTCATTCATGCGCACTGGGAGAAGCCATCAAGAGCCAAGTTCTCTACGAATACATCACGAAGCTCCAAATTTACTGCTTTGCGCAAGCGCATCACGAAGTTAAAATTTCTGCTCGGTAGTCAGAGTCGATGTACACCCGAGAACCAGCTCCGCATCCCTCTTAGTGATGAGGGTTGGCAAGAGCCCAGCTTGAGCATCAAGTATAGCTCCGTAAACTGGATACTACAAGATTACTTTTATTGACAATAATCGTATTGTCAATACATTCAATATTGACGTCAATACATCGGTATTGACAATATATCTGTATTCACATATGCAATATTATTGTCAATACTTATGAAGCCTTCTTCCAAAGTGCTGAACAAATTCTATCTGAGCTTCCTCCTGAGGTTAAAGTTCACATCTATGGAGACTTTAATCAACGCCATGCTGACTTCATTCTGGACTCTGAAAATGAATGTATCTTACTCCCAGTCGTTGGGGATAATGAAACATTGCAGTTCATTTTTTACAAAACTGCAAATTTAGGACTGAACCAAATTAACCACATCAAAAACCAACAAAATTGCTATTTGGACTTTTTACTAACGAATATTTATGAAGATTTCTGTGTGACCGAATCATTAAATCCACTGTGGAAAAATGAAGCGTTTCACACAGCAATTGAATATTCTTTATTTGTGCATGAAAACCAAAGACCCAACGACTGCGAATACGAAGAAGTCTTTGAATACAAATTAGCAGACTACAAAAAAATAAAATTTAAATTAAACAGTGTCAATTGGCAATTATTTTTTTAGGAATGTAGGAAATGTCGAAATTGCTATAGACGTGTTCTACAAAATTTAAACAGAAATAATTTCGGAAGAAATTCCTTTGAAGAAAAAAAGACGCAACAGAAACACACAAAATCCAGTCTGGTATAACAGACAAATAAAAAAACTTGAAAAATCGGAAGCAAAAAGCACATAAAATTTATAAAAAACACAATAGTAGTAATAATTTATTAATTTATTTGGATATATGCGATCAACTGAATTTAGCTATCAGTACTGCATTTGAAGAATATAATGCAAAAACAGAACATGAAATAAAGTCCTGTCCAAAGAACTTCTTTAATTAGGTAAAAACCAAATTAAAATCTGACAATTTTCCTTCAATAATGCAACTCGACGAAAATGTCGGTGATAGCTCGGAAAAAAACTGCAATCTATTTGCAAAAATTTTTCAAGAAATCTATACGACATTTTCTGAAGAAGATCGCGACAGCGATTATGTTGCATTTTTCCCAGAATTTTCAAGGGCATTGGCCTCAATCAACTTCAAGTGCAGGATATTTTGCAGGCTTTAAAAAATTTAGACGCCTCAAAAGGTCCTGGACCTGACGGAATTCCTCCAGTATTTATTAAATGTCTAGCAATGGAACTCACTGCTCCATTGTTCTGGATTTTTAATATGTCCCTGGAATCTGGAACCTTCCCAAAAACTTGGAAAAGCTCATTCCTAGTGCCTATCTTTAAATCTGACCGAAAATCTGACGTACGTAATTATCGTGGTATAGACATTATCTCTTGCATTCCTAAACTTTTCGAGGCAATTGTCAACGAAAAATTATTTCTCCAAATCAAAAATAGAATAACCTCGACAAATTTACTTGAATTTATGGACTATTCATTGAATGCAATGGATAATGGAAACCACGTAGAAGCTCTCTATACAGACTTTAGCAAGGCATTTGACCGCATAGACATACCAATACTACTTTTTAAATTGCAAAAAAATGGAATTGAGTCAGGGCTCCTAAAATGGCTTGAATCATATTCAACTAACCGCCAACAAATAATTAAATTCAACGGAAAGAAATCGAGTCCAATTCAAGTCACTTCAGGCGTCCCCCAAGGCTCTCATTTGGGACCTCTTCTTTTTATTCTATACGTAAACGACATTTCTTTCATTCTCAAAAAACTTAAATGTCTTCTTTTATGCCGACGACATGAAGCTCTTTTTAGAAATAAGAAATGAAGAAGACATCAATATATTCCGGAATGAAATACACATATTCTACATATGGTGCAAAAAAGTCTACTAGAATTGAATGTAAAAAAATGTAACTTAATATCATTTAGCAGGAAAAGAACAACTTCAAATATTTCAATTGCACTAGGAAATCAAAATGTAGAAAAATTCGAAAGAGTTAGGGATTTAGGAATTATCTTAGACTCTAAACTAACTTTCATAGACCATTACAACACAATTATTCACAGGGCAAATAACATGCTAGGCTTTATCAAGCGCTTTTGCTATAACTTTCAGGACCCATACACAATTAAAACACTATATATCGCCTATGTGAGGTCAATACTGGAATATTGCAGCATGGTCTCCTTTTTCAATCACTCACGAAGAAAGATTAGAATCCGTACAAAAACAATTTCTATTATACGCTCTTCGTAAATTTGGTTGGACATCAATTCCTCTTCCATCCTATGAAGCACGCTGCATGCTTATAAACATACAAACATTAAAAGAGCGTCGTGAATATGCAATGGTTTCATTTGTAAACGATATCGTTTCGCAACGCATTGACTCCACAGAACTTTTATCAAAATTAAATTTCCATGCACCTACTCGGCAACTCCGAAATCGAAATTTATTTGCCATAAAACATCATCGTACAAATTATGCAAAATATGGGCCATTAAACCGCATGATGGCCTCTTACAATCAATACTGCGAAACTATTGACTTTACAATGTCTCGGCATAAACTAAAACAATATTTTTACTCCATAAGGCATTATAACTCATAAAAAATAGGAAAGCTGACACTGCTTAATTTGAAAAAAAATTATACTTTTAACCTTTTGTCCAAAGTTGACGAAATAAATAAATAAATTTAAGAAAACAAAACTGTATTCTTATATGTACTAGTCTACGTTGGTTGACGAAATAAATAAATAAATATAAAATAAATAAATATAAAATATAAACGCGGATGAAATATGTTAATTGCTAGCCAGATGGGCAAGTTTAAAGGGAATCCCCTAACCTCTGGTATATCCACGGAGATAGTCTGGGGTCGGCTACACTCGCATCTTTTGTTGGCTAGCTCGAGCTTGAAACCCTAGAGCTTCATGATCGGCTCCTGGCTTGTCGACACTGATCCGAAGTACAAAACACCTATTAGTTATTTTAAACCCTTTTATTACTCACGGTTTCGGTGTCTGTAGTGTGTGTGTGTTTAGTGCTGGCCAGCGATGACGGGATTCTGCAGCAGGTTGTGATTTCTCGGCGGTGGATGAACAATACGTTCCCGGAGGATGACGGGGCTCGACGGTTGTCGCAGTATGGCACAACGGATGTCGTGTCTGGGCTCGATTGGCTGATCGACGGTGGACTTGCTGTTCACATGTTGCTAGTTTAAAGCGGTCGTCGGTAGCTTGCCGATCAACGCTTGCTAAATCTGTGGCCGGATCGCAATGCCTTTTTAGTCCGTATTTAATGGGTCCTGAGGAAAATATGAGAGGTGGTCTTAGGGAATTCCGCCACTGGGTTATTAATTGGGTCCTACCTGTCTCCGTATTCGGTGGTATAAGCCGGTATTTGTTGGTTACTCTTCACTATGAAACTCGTTTGTAATTTATAAGAACTCTCTTGCGCAATGGCTGAAGCAGAAGAGAACCTTCCCCCTTGGCCTAAGCCCATTTTCACCTCCCTCCCACTTTTCCACCACCCCTTGTCCATATCCTTCTCCTGTTTCCAACGCCCACGTTCATCCTTTCTCCTTCCCGTTACGTGTTCTGTGTTATGTGTTGTTGGTTTGACTGTGTTACAATTATTTAATTTGGCCGTTGATGTGGGAGTGAGTTTTCCTCATATATTTACATTCAAAAGTAATACAATATATAATATATATAAAAGCCCAGCGTCCCTCCGTAATGCATCTAGACAATTGAAACAGGCGCAGAAGTTAGGCCAAAGATCACAGATAACAGACCATAAAATAGTTTTATTTTTTTTTATTTTTGAAATATTTTTTTATTATTATACTTCCCACATACACCTTGATTGATTCGTCGTTATAGTACCTTGGTTGTTATATACACCTTGTGAGATGCGTCGATTTGACCTGGGGGGGACGTGCTGTCAAATCAGCCTACTGATCATTCTTGTATGAAACTGGTTCCAAACGTAAACAAACGCTGTAAGTTTCTTATGGCTTGTTTACGTTTGGAACCAGTTATGCGAGGCATGCGAGGTAGGCGACGATTGTTCGTATTTGACAGCCACCTCCCCCCCTTGGATTTGACAGATCGTTTAACATTTGCGTCAGATCAGATACACCAGTTTTTATTTGGAAACAGAAATGCGTCGGTCTGCTAACTCTCACAAAGAAATTCGTCATTTTGAGGAACGGAGAAGGAGATCCTTAGTCAGGAGCAGGCTATCTGGAGCAAGAGGATAACTGAGGATTAAAATAACGGGATCCAGTATCAGGCAGTGAGTTGTTCGACCCACACAAAGAAGTCCCGGACAAGACAATTTTCCTGTCACCTCAGAAAGTCCTGTCAGACACAAACATGCATAGCAGAAACGGGTTTCTTTCCGCTGCTGGAAGCGGAACAGCGAGCGCTGGTGTACGTGGAATCGAAGCTGTTTGAGACGGCAGCCACGAAGACAACAACCGGTGAGACAATTTTTTTTTTTTTTGTATGGTCGTTTCGATTTGTTTGAAAACGAGAATAGGGGTGATAATCTTGGCGTGCTCACCGGTTCGAATTATACCTTTCAGGTTGGAAATTATGCTGAACCATCATGGTCATGATGATGACAATTATCATGGTTGAAATATTATCTGTGTCATTGGAAGCAAAATGCACCGAAATTGACACAATAGGAATTCCTATCACGACGGGTTGGGCGCGTTTTGCGTTCAATGAAACGGATGATGTTGAATAGATTTGAACTGCTAACGGAAATTTTCTCCGCAGGAAAAATCAACCAACGTGGTTCTTCTAATGATGGAAAAATCGGCCGCCGACGACCAGGGTGAACTTGCAGATCGAGAAAACGGAGGAAGGTTTTTGGTTCGCGTTTGCTGCTGCCAAGTTGGTGGGGGAAAGTACCCATTGGATGACGAAGGTGAAGCTTGATGTTTGTTGAAGAACCTTGGCTTTAATTACCCACATCACAACGAAGGAGAATAGTTGTCCTTGTGTCACAGTTGCCGCTTGTCTGCCAGTGTCTCGAGCATTTCGATGCCCTATGTTTAAAAGTTGCTGTTCAAGCTTAAAAAGTATTTTCAAAGCAGAGGTAAACAATAAGAGACTGTATCCAAGATTTATTTATTTGTGGTTATTTATTTATTTCTTATTTGAACTTAACTAATTCCAACCGTAGGCGAACCTGCCCCGGGCTACAAGCCCTCTTTATAAAGAAAACCTTACCTAATTAATTCTGTCGAACAACAAACTCATCTGAGCTATGCACCATCTTATTCATCATCATTTAAATCACAAATCGTTTTCAAAGTCATCTTCTTTCGTAGACTTCGCTTTGCGCCCTCTTTTGTCAGGCACTATGTTTTTGAAGAACGCTTGATAATATTCCTTTTGACGGACGAAAGGAAGTAGTCCTCGAAGGTCCGAAAGCTTTGCATCCGACAATAGCGCAGAGGTTTGATGTTCAACGGCTTCAAGGTAACTGCTTTGATATTGATCGCTGACTGGAACAGTCGAATAGTTTAAAAAATTTCTTGTGTCGGTTCATATTGGAAGGAGACTTCTCCTGGGCAGGCTTCCGGAAATCTCACGCGTACACAAATCCGACAGCGAGCTGTGAGACAGAGCGTCGCATGACTCTCAAATCCATGGTGTGCTACATTAAGTGTACAAAAGAGAGACCAGAACGATGTGCGCGCAAGCTACACGCTCTTAACAAATTCAAGTGTTTCATTTTTTTTGTCTCATCGCATTGCTCTCTCAATGCGACGCATGTATTCAATCACATGCGACTGTTTCATTGCAACATCTCTATGCGCTCTCTCAGGGCGCCATCGCCGTGCGCTGTTTCGCATGCCTTGACTCTCGCGGTCCCATCATATGTGATGTTGTCGGGTGACGAGAGAAGGGACTGGAAGGGTTTGTTCACAGAAGACTTGTGTGCCCTTTTCAAATGGGGTGAAGTTTTTAAATGGTTCCAGAAATATCTTCTAGTATAGATTCAAGCAGACTCAACACATGGTTTCAGAGTTATACTGGAATCACCGTAAGATCACCACTCATGATCCTAGGAAGACGCAATTGCTTGTCGAAAGGATGCTAAAGGAAGGTAAAGGAAGACTACGTGAGCGGTGGATGGCAACCTTACGGTAGTTGGGATCAGGGATGGAAAATCATTTACATTCATTTCGTGCATTCATTTACATTCATTTGTCTGTAACCTTTTCCATCAGCAGAATACCGTAAAATGATGTATGAAGCTTTTGTGGCTTTTGATATTAACTACAACTTTTGTAAATAATTAAAATCTGAATCTGCATAAGAGATACCGATTTGAGTCATTTGCAAAAGATGTAGCTAATATCAAAACCTTCAAAAGCTTAAAACACTATTTTACGGAATTCTGTTAATGAAAAAAGTTAGAGGCAAATGAATGTAAATGAATGCACGAAATGAATGAAAATGATTTCCTATCCCTGGTTGGGATACCGTTAGCATGTTAGCACCCCAAATAACACCGGAATATCTGTGGAACTATGTGTCCTTCAACAAGTCCTTATGCGTAAATCTTCTAAAATACATTTTTTGGAATCCTCTGAAACTTTCAGCCCATTCGGTGGAAAAATAAACAAGTAATTGCGCATTTGCACCAAATTAGACTCAGAATCCCTCAGAGTACTTTTACTCAGACCAGTAAAAATATAAATGGACGATTTTGAATGTAAAATAGCACTACATTTTACTATACAAGATCATATAGTCGGCGTTAAGTCAGAAGCGACTAAGTAGCAAAATAAAAACAAAAAATGAGTTAATGATATCATAAAATCAAGAATTTTCTCAGCTATATTTCACTTTTTCAGCCAGATTAGAAAAATTTGAGTAGCAAGAGAAAACGATCAAATGATTTGTCCCATTACATAAGACACAATATTGAACAACCAACTTAAAATTCGTTTTTCTCGAAATCAAAAAAAAATTCACAGTTCGGTCTGACTTGACCGATCATATCAACAAGCTTGTAATGATAGAACTCTGAAGATTAATATTTATATTTTGTCTTGCTTGAGTGAACACTATTTTAAGGGATTATTTTCAACGCAGAAGTGTACTTTGCTGCAAAAACGTTGCTGGTGACTTCTTATTACATACACACAAGTCTACAATTAAAAATTAACCAAGTTTAAAATGTTGTAAATTTGTTCTGTTATGATCAATTGAGTTGAAATTTTGACTCAAAACTTGCTTTTCCATTGTCCTTTGTCCGATCAGCTATGAACAAACTTTAATTTTATTGTCACCTTCCAGCAGGTGCTTCAAAAAATTTGGTATTTCTTACACGTGAAGCTCAACATATTTGTAGTTTTGCGTCAAAATTTCAGCTCAATTGATCATAACAGAACACATTTACAACCTGTTAAACTTGGCTAGTTTGTATGAAAACGACCTTTGTCCGATCAACTTAGCACCTCAGTGTACGTAGGTACGAAATGCTGGATTAAGGTTAATGCAATAAATTTAGGAAAAAGTTGTGTCATATATGTATTACGGATTGTTGCTAAGCTTCTTGCTTCAGGAATTGTATTGAATACCTGTCAATCAACAAACTTACTACGGCAGCAACTGAATTCTTCGGATGTGTTAGTGCTCACAGGATAGTTCATATCAGCCACCATGATGCTGAAACAATCAATTTGCGACGACAGATTTCTAAATAGTCCTAGTGTTAGTACCGTGGACCCTTGGTGAAATTAAAAAAAAAGCATATGTATTAACGAGCAAATAAACCACAACTTGATTGTACATTTCGCTTACCAAAGCCACATCTCTTCCTTCGTTCGTTATGAATGGGCTATTTTTCAAGTTAATCCTTTAATCAACGAAAATTGCCGCTTGGAAATCTTTGTTGGTCATAACCATCCGACACCTCTTCTCCATGTTCGATAAGAGTGTAGTAGCTAGGTCGCTTTCCATCGTTTTCAAAACAAAACAACACTTTTCCCACATCAAGAACACGAGTTGGTCTTCCAGTTGAGTTTGTTATTTCGATGTCGCATTGAAACGTCGCTTAGCGACGTCTCATTGCGAAAAGCGCATGAGCATCGGCTCACGCGACGTCGCATGATACTCGTTCTCATGAAACGCATACATCCGGAAATGTGCTGTGCTTACAAAACAGTGCGACACACTGGCATTATGAGAATGTGAGATGCGACAAAACTGAAGAGAGAGAAACAGAGTGCTACAAATCTCTTGCGCATGAGACTGCTATGACTATGAGACTATTCGTATTGCGTCTCGCATACGGTAGCGCGCGCACTGGAAGCCTGCTCCTGGGGCATCCGTGGTGTATTTAAAACCCATGATCAGAATTCCGGAGAACTTTGAGATTTGGGCGTAATTGCTTTTGTAAACAAACACGTCAATCGCTGATTTCTCGCGAATAAAAGAGCAATCTTGCAAAGAAACTATACCAAATGATAGAGAAACCTATCCTCTACCTGTTTGTGTTATTAGTTTTTTAGATTGAGCTTTTATTCGCGAGAAATAAGCAAATGACTTGTTTGTTTACAAAAGCAATTACGCCCTAATCTCGAAGTTCTTCGGAATTCTTGGGACGAGAAGCATCATTGTGTATGTTCAGATCCTGTTCTGGGGGCATTTTATTTTCCGGCGAGTTTAGTGAAACGGTTTCAACTTCTTCGTAGTACCCGATGCTGGGAAATTGGGTCATAATTGTGGATCATCAAGCTGAGTGGCTGCGTCTAAAAAAATATTTTCAACTACGTTTTTATTATGAATATTAACAAAAACATACCTAGCAGCAACGGCATTGCATCAAAATCCATTTTGTATTTAATCGGAAGCAGCACGACGCAACTGCTGATTCAAATCTTCGATATTCATTTGCACATGTGACGATTCACTGTTGGCGTATCTGCGGTTTGCGTGTTATTTTCAATTTTTGACAGTTACGTCATATTGACGGCAATAGGGTGTATCTAAAAATTTTCAAAACATTGAAAGAAGAACGCATAGGGCGGTAATTAAATTTATTTTTTCTTCGATGATTAAGTTTTAAACTTTTTAAGGCAAAAAAATCTCAAATGCCAACAACAAATGTTAACAAAACAAGCTACAACGGGCGCCACGGCGTCCACGAACCAACTAGTTGTATATAAGATATTGACATAAAGGGTGATACGGTCAAAATTTGGTCAATATCAACTTGACGTATTTCTTTCAATTTTGCATTTAAAAAACCTGAACACCCCTCATTTTGAAGGTGTGTGTGTGTGTAGAATGTTGCTCCTATTTTGATTTTGGAATTCACTCTTCAGTTGTCAAAATGCCGTCCAAGCAAGAAGAGCAGCGTATCAAAATTTTGCTCGCGCATCGCGAAAATCCGAGCTACTCGCACGCAAAGTTGGCAAAATCGCTAAAAGTTGCCAAATCAACCGTTACAAATGTAATTAAAGTGTTTGGGGAACGTTTGTCGACAGCCAGGAAGTCTGGATCGGGGGGAAATCGAAAACCGGAAGCCGCTGAGACGACAAAGAGAGTTGCCGGTAGTTTCAAGCGAAACCCTAACCTCTCTCTCCGAGATGCCGCAAATAAGCTGGGTGTATCGTCTACAACCGTGCATCGAGCCAAAAAACGAGCCGGACTATCGACTTACAAGAAGGTAGTGACTCCAAATCGCGATGATAAACAAAATACGACGGCCAAAGCGCGATCCCGGAGGCTGTACACGACGATGCTGACGAAGTTTGACTAAGTGGTAATGGACGACGAAATCTACGTCAAAGCCGACTACAAGCAGCTTCCGGGACAGGAGTTTTATACGGCAAAAGGAAGGGGAAAGGTAGCAGATGTTTTCAAGCACATGAAACTGTCAAAGTTCGCAAAGAAATATCTGGTTTGGCAAGCCATCTGTACCTGTGGCTTGAAAAGCAGCATTTTCATAGCTTCCGGAACTGTCAACCAAGAAATTTACGTGAAAGAGTGTTTGAATAAACGTCTGCTGCCTTTCCTGAAGAAACACGGTTGTTCCGTACTGTTTTGGCCGGATTTGGCATCTTGCCATTACGGTAAAAAGGCCATGGAGTGGTACGCCGCCAACAACGTGCAGGTGGTTCCCAAGGACTAGAACCCTCCCAACACGCCAGAGCTCCGCCCAATTGAGAAATACTGGGCTATTGTCAAGCGGAACCTAAAGAAGACCAAAAAAACTGCTAAGGGCGAGCAGCAGTTCAAGGCAAACTGGCTTTCTGCGGCGAAGAAGGTGGACAAGGTGGCTGTACAAAATCTGATGGCAGGGGTCAAGCGTAAGGTACGGCAATTCGGATTTGGAAAAGCGGAAGCCTAACTGAATATGTTTCCTGAATTTTATACTAATTGAACTTGAAAAAGAAATTTAATTTGATTTTTTAAATAAACGATTTCACCGATTTACACGCGTTTTCCCTTGACCAAATTTTGACCGTATCACCCTTTACAAAGCTTAGCTCCCATGAGCATGATCGAATTCATTTTGACCATTCATTCATCAACCAAAACGGTAACAAATAAGAACACCACATTTCTTGACCTGTGCTTCACAGAATTCATTATATTTTAAAGGAAAACATGTTTTCAATTCGATGCCCAGACAAAAACGTGCAACGACACTCACAGAATTTAAAAGACATTGCATTTCACGCACAGCTGTCTTTTGAACAATTTTTCACGTGGATATGCTTTCCGGCTTTCAACAAAGCAAGTAGGGGAAATGTTGGCTTCGGCAATACCTTAACCTATTATCGTCAGTGGGTAAACAAAGTCCTAGAGCACTCAAATTTGGCCAATAGTTGCTCTGAAACACAATGTATCCACATGTCAAAATTGAGCTCTCAAGGACGTTGTTTACCCCCTGACGATAATAGGTTAACGTATTGCCGAAGCCAACTTTTCCCCTATAACGTCATGTATGTATTGTATAGTTGGAGATCAGCAGTTCTTACGCATTGAAAATGTTATCATCTAGCTCTTTGCAATGGTGTTGCTAATAGGAGTGCCTATAGAGCTGGGCCCCCTCCAGAATGATTTAGACCCTCTAAGATTTTTTGAAGATTAATATAATTTAAATTGTAATTACCTCTCACCCCAGCAGGCCTGGGTTCAATTCCAGTCGGCGCCGCCGGGATGTTCTGAGGCATAACATCTCTGATCACGCCTTCCTTCGGATGGGAAGTAAAGCCGTTGGTCCCCGGTTCATGAGTTGATGGGTCGATAGGTAGTGTCCAGGTGTGGGAGCTGCCTTCCTGGCACGTCGGTAGCATTGGTGCTCAGCACGGAAAACAAGATCGACGGAAAAAACAAACCAAAGGAAAAAAAATAAAAATTTAAATTGTCGGTATTAGAATCACCATACTAAAATCTCTAAAATATAAGGGGCCTCCCTTAGCTCAGTCGGTAAAGGCGCAGCTACCAAGCAAGGCCATGGTGAAGGTGGCTGGGTTCGATTTCCGGTCCGGTCTAGGAATTTTCGGGTTGGAAAATATCTCGACTTCCCTGGGCAATAGAGTATGATTGTACTTGCTTTGCCACACAATTATACTAATGCAGAAATGGTACAGGCATCGAAAGTTCTCAATTAATAACTGTGGAAGTGCATCTAGAACACTAAGTTGAGAGCACGCAATAAGCTAATATGCGATATGCAATAAGCTTGAAATGCAAAGAAGAAGAAGAAGAAGAAGAAGAAGAATACTAAAATCTAGAGGGGGTCTGGCTAAATCTGCACGGGAGCAGACACCCCCATTAGCTGCACCAATGGCTCTCTAATGACAAGTGATCAGGCACTAACGGAGTAGTAACGGAGTAGCAACCACGGCTGGTCAATCATGGTCGTGCTCATGCAACCGACCAATATTTAAGCAAGATAGAACGGTGTGGATCGAATGAACTGTTAGCTCTTTATTTTTCAAGGGCACTTATCTTCGATCCCTCTTAATCCATTAAGTAATAAGTAATGGTATTGTGATAATTTTATGAGATGGTCTGTTTTATAAACACAAATTTCCCGACTATACTTCTTCATCATCCTTTACCTTTATCAAATTCACACGGACGGCAACGAAGCAGATTCGAAATGCATGCGCACACATAACCAGACTCCTCTCCCCGCAGGAAAGGGCAGAGGAAATTTATGACAAAGCATAAGTTCCAACCGGAAAGCTTCAGCGACAACGCCGTCGACGCAACGGTTTGCTGCAGCCCGCAGAACTGCTAACCATACATCTTAAAATTATGTTCTCATATGAGCATGGAGAAATATGAGGTTAGAAGGGTAATTTCTTTCGCAGAAATGCAGTCGCTACTGCATTTCTACTTTTAAAAGGAAATTGAAATTTTACGAGTGAGATTCTTGTACATTACATTTATCATATTTTAACTGCATTAGATAGTTCCTCGTGGATTATATTTTCCATGTTGAATAAGCTTGGAAGCACTATGGTGGTGGTATAATTTCATTTCCCCTAAAAGAATTACGATCCCGAAACCGACCATTCGGTGCAAAACGGCTTCTGAAACGTATGATCTTAGCCGGTTGTAATTATTGCACGTTTGTCGCCATCAGCTAATCCGAACGCGCTCGCATTCACTGAGAAATTAAAATAATTAAAATTATCACTCATTATAGCTGCCCATAAAACATTTAAGCTGGCAATGGGGCGATTTTCAGACCCTTCGGATTAGCGCTCTTTACTGCTCAGAGGACGGCAGATCTTCTGGACCTGAAAGATGTAATGTTGGCTGGCAGTTGCCTTCAGCCTGCATAATCAGGCTCCAATTTCCAGTCGAGGGAACCGAAGGGCGAAGGAAGGGTCTCGGAGACTGGCCCGGAAGTGAATAAATGGGTGGTATGCCCTCGTCTGGGACGTCAGACTCGAGTGGACGAGAGGAAGAAGGTGGCAAGCGTGAGAAATGGACGTGGCCGTGGCGGATAATATGCGAAAGAAAATTAACTTTCATAATTTATAACGATCCATACTTTTCGTTTGGTGGTGTTGTTCGCATCGCGTGTACGTTTGGAACAGATCCATCCGGTTGGTGGTGGGAGGGCGGATGAACAGGGGTGGATTCTTCGGCTTGTGTAGGCAATTCAAATTTAAATAAAAAGTAATCCTTCAACTTCTCCAACAATTTCAGCTAGCTAAATTGGAACACCGGATGAATGATTTTTAATTGATGAGAATAATAAAATCTTCGGACAGCCTACAGTCATCATTCGCTGGGTGCGAAGGAATCTCATCGCATCCATCGAACGCCATTCTAAATTTAAAGTGTCGAAGCCAATAATTTGGTTGAGTCTGCTGTTTCGATTTTTCACTAACCCTTATAATACCAAACAAAAATTTCAACACAAAAAAATCGCCTGTAGCTCATTTTTCAACCCAATTTTATGAAATTTTGTTTTTATAGACCGTGGATATTGTAGTTGTTACTCCGTTTCTGATCTGAGCAAGTGGTGTGATGGAAAGTCTATTACTCACTTATTTCTGTTACTCCCGAATATGCTGGATTCAACCGTAGTTTCACTTCGTAGCAATGTTTTTTAAATACAAATTCACAAATTTTTAATATCATTATATTTTTCCTACAATCACCTTTCATTTGATATGATGATCTTTGAAATCGCTCCAGTGCACAGAGGAGTATTTGGACAAGAAAGCTGGCCAAAATGGCAAAACTCAAAAAGCTGCCTAGCACATCATTTTGCACGCCACTGTGTTCCTAACTCTCCACTGCACTATATGGCAGCCATTTTGCGGTTCCTTTGCTTTGTTTTTAACCCGTTGTCAGCTGTCAAAGTTCTGCTGTTAGTTGCATGTCAAAATATCGTTTGAAAATAAGGAATGTTCCAAGCGGTAATCAACTCTGCACATTGTGCCGAAACACATCGTGGCACACTGATCGGCAGGTCATGGCACACGATGACAAGTATGACACAAAATATAATATAAATTTGCATCACTGTTTTGTGTTGACATTTTGCCAATTGTTGCTAAGGTTTACTTTTTCGTTTAGTTCAAAGTAAGGGAAAGGGATTTTTTGTCAGTGTAATTTTCCAGCGAACTTGTCCCTAATCATAATAAGAGATTTTATAATTGACAAGACTCTGTTTGTCCTTATGCCTTCTGGGAGATGAACCTCTACAGAAAGTACACACGGCCTGTGAGAGATGTCCAAACGAACTAGTCAGAGTCACCACGCCCCACAGAATAGGCCAGAACTAACTAGAATTAAGTATTAACTAGATGGCCATAGGATCCGGATCGAGAGTCAATTGGATGAGTAAGAAACCGAACGATCCTACCAATCTTCAGTTGTATCAGCAATCACAGCTGTTTCTCCCGCAGAACACCCGGTACGATAGATGGTTCACCAATCAGTCAGCCGTAAAGCTCATTCTATGGACTGAACTCGGATTCGATTGACTGTGGAGGTTTCTCTACCCTCTTTCGCAACTATTCGTATCACCGACGGCAACAGCAACATTAACACTCCGAATACGGTGGGTAAAATACATTACGCCGACTACGGAGCCTCCGAAAAACGTGTAACAGCAAGTTTTCAATGACATAACTTAGCCATTTCTTGATGAATTTAAAAAATTGTGGTACTTTTAGAATTTCTAGGCTCGGTAGATTATGATAATTGCAGAAATTTGAAAATAGGGTCGTATACTTTTTTCAAAAGTGAAAAGAGTCGTTACACTTTTTTTTTTTAAAATTGCGTTTATGTGTTTTGCAAGTGACTTAAGATCCATAATTTAGATTAAAGGGCACATATGTTCTTAATTAACCAAAATACAGTCATGGTTCTTTTATATGAAACCTGGAGATAACGGAACCGTCCTCGAAAGATCTGGAACATCCGTAAAAGTGGTTTATCCTGATCCTAGAACTCCACGGTTTTTTTTCTAAAACATTAGGAACTGTGATATAAGAAAGAATTTGGGTTCATAACATAAACATGGACCAGGATGGCCATCGGACCATCCTCTGGAAGATCTGGAACATCCGGAAAAGTGATCAATCCATGAAACTGATCCTAGACCTCCACGATTTTTTTTTTCGAAAACACTTCGAACTGTCATATATAAATTAATTAGGGGTCATGATATAAACATGTACCTAGAAGGCCATGGGACTGTCCTCCGGAAGAGCTGGAACATCCTTAAAAATGGTCAACCCATGAAACTGATCCTAGAACTCCGCGGTTTTTTCGAAAGCATTAGGAACTGTGATATAAGAAATAATTTGGGTTCATGACATAAACATGGACCCGGGTGGCCTTGGGGCCGTCCTCTTGTAGGTCCAGAACATCCATAAAAGAGGTCAACTATTGAAACTGATCCTAGAGCTCCGCAGTTTTTAAAAAAAAACTTTAGGAACTGTGATATAAGAAAGAATTTGGGGTCATGACATTAACATGTACCTGCATGGCCATGGGATCGTCGTCAGAAGATCTGGAACATCCGTAAAATGGTCAATCCATAAAACTGATCTATGAGTCCCCGGTTTTTTTCGAAAACACGTGGAACTGTGGTATGAGAAATAATTTGGGGTCGTAACAAAACATGGACCCGAATGACCATGAAACCGTCTTCCGGAAGATCCGTAAAAGTGGTGCATCGATGCGTCTAGAACTTCGCGGTTTTCTCGAAAACACTTCGAACTGTGAATTTTTCGAAAAAATCGCACTTTTTTCACAGTCTCATGTATGAAACACTTTTACGGATGTTCCGGATCTTTCGAATGACTGTCCAATGGCCATCCAGGTTCATGTTTATGTCACGACCCCAAATTCATTCTTATAACACAGTTCCTTATATTTTATGAAATAAACTGCAGAGCTCGAGGATCAGTTTCATGAATCTTTCGGAGGATGATCCCATGGCCATTCGGGCCCATTTTTATATCACAACCCAAATTTTTTTCTTATATTACGCTCCCATTGCCATACGGGTCCGTGTTTATGTCATGAACCCAAATTCTTTCTTATATCACAGTTCCTAATGTTTTCAAAAAAACCTCGGAACTCTAGGATCAGTTTCGTGGATTGACCAATTTTACGGATGTTCCGAATCTTCCGGAGGACCGTTCCGTTGTCTCCAGGATCCATATATAGGAACCATTACTGTATTATGGCTAATTATGAACATTTGAGCCCAATAAACCCATAAACACGTGTGACGACTCTTTTCGCTTTTGAATAAAGTAGACAACCCTATTTTTAAACTTCTTACAATCAAAATAATCTACAGAACCTAGGAATTCTGGAAGTACCTTATTTATTAAAATTCATCAAGAAATGGCTAAGTTATGCCATTTCAAACTTGCCGTTACACGTTTTTCGGAGGCATCGTATTCGGAGTGTTAAGAAAAATGCTACTAACAGAATTGTGAAGGTAATCACACCGGAGATAACAGAGCCAATCTGAATCGCGGTCTTAATGAACGCAATCGGAACCGGCAGCAGTTTCAGGGTGATTAATATGCGATTATGGCAATAGGAAGGAACAACAGGAAGATACAAGGAGGAGGTACTCTTGTAGCACCCTTGTTATAAATTGGTCTCGAAAACTTATATATGACTTATTTCAGTTATAAACAAGTTGCTGCAACTTTTTGGGACAGAATCGTTCTACTTGGGTAGTCATCAAACGACTGCAACCAGTATCGAGCTCCTGGACCGACGTTTGGATAGGGGCAGTCAGATGAATTTAGTACTTAACCACGAATGCTGACACTAGGAAGCTACTGCAGGTTTTTTGTTGCTACCAGGGTTGAAAAAGTCACCAACATTCACTATGAAATGAATGTTTCATATATAGTGAACTTTGATGAATTTTAGTGATTTTTTTTCAGCCCTAGTTGCTACTACTACCGCCGGTGGGCATTTTAGGTCAAGTTCATCCTATTTTTCAGATTGTAGCATTCCCCGAGTGTTATTGCAGACAAGATTCATCTTCCACTTGCTGGTTGGGTACTTGGTTTCGGCAAACGTCTACCAGAATGACGCACGGTAGATCTGGATGGACAGCTTCTGCCATCAGCCACCCTCCTCCTTCTCGTGGAGGGGTCAATCTTCGAGTGCCGTTTTCTTGAAGTGGATGACCGGCAACCAGCTCGTTGAATATGATATTGGAATTAAGTTTCACGACTTTTTCCGTCTTTGACTTGAACATGTAAACACACAATCTCAAAAGTCAAAAGTGCAGGGTTGCCAAACTTATGGCTTATTGAGACTAATAGCTTGATTGCCACACTTCGGCACGTTCGGCACAACGCTTGACCTGCGCAAACATATTAATTATCAAGGTAGAAGCAAGTCACGTTTTTAGCTTATGTGTTTATATTTGAAAGGTATTTTTGTTAATATTCCAGGCATTTCCCGACAGAATGTTTGATACTTGATGTGGTTCAAAAGTTTTTTGTTAGGTTTAGATCTCTTTGAATCTAAATAATTTGAATTCAAATTGGAATCCATCTCCAATACACCTTTCGGGGTCAGAAACACAGTGCATTGATAAGAATGAAAATGCACTCCAACAGTTATCATCATCTCGCTTTTGTTTAGGTCGTCTCATTTGTTCCATTATCAGTTTCCTTCTTCCAAAAATTGCCGCACGAGCGGACCGGTCACTATCACCTATAGCAGGACAAATTATTCGACAGTGGCATTATTAGCAATAAAGTAAATAGTTTGATAAGTGAATATATAAGTTTTTTTTTTTGGTAAAATAACCGCACCGTATCTGTTAAGTGTAAACCCGAAATTTACGCCCGTGATTCATCCCCGTATAAAACAGTTATGAATTTTTGAAAAAAGTAATTTTTGCAAAACATCGATTTTTACAACCACCCTAACATGGAAATGGTCATCCTCTTAACAAAATTTAAAAAAATACGGGTCTTATATTTTTCTATAAGGGACAAAATTACGAATTTCTTAGATCTTCCATATATTTTTTCTATGTAATGGCTGTATAGGTAAAACATAAGAGTATAATAGTATCATTTTATCATACCTTCTTAACTTACCATTTTCTGGCCCAATTACCTCTAGCTGGAAAAATAAAACCCTGTTTGTTTATGGGGAAATAAATGTAATGTCGGCCTAAATGCCTCATTACATAAATTCAGCAATCGACTAAAAAGAGAAAAGGTACCCGTCGTCTAGAACAAGGTGATGTTGAAAATCCACAGCAACAGGCATCTATGCGTAGTGCTGATTAATATTTTAACAAAACCAACCCACAACCTGGTTCTTAATACTGAGTGTCCACCGGAAGGTCATCCGGTGATCTTGATTAATATGTATTTTTGTCAAATTATGCCTAGATGATTCTCTGCATCTAGGGTTTTTTCGTCCTTCTAAGCACAACCCGCGCTTTACCTCTAACAACATTGACGTGTATTCGATCGACGTTGTTCATTTGTCAACTTGTCACTCCCAACACAGTTTATCCTTTTTTGAGTAGGTTCAGTTTTGACCGATCTGGGTGGGTTCAACCCAAATTTGGGTAGTTTCGAAATAGCGTGTATACGTGTTTTAAATAGAAACTAAGCGATCGATTCAACCTCTGGTGGTGAATATGGGAACGTCAGAAAGAGTGTTGTGAGCAGAAATTTTTGCCGTGTGACATTGGAAGCGGAACATTTTTTTCACTTTTCCCGATAAATTGATTCATCTGAAATTCTCGAAAACTTGATTTATATTTAAAAATTTAGTTCTAAATCATTTTTGCAAGGATTCTGCTAGAGTTCAGGAATATTTTTGTTGAGAAAAATGCAAAGTTCCAATAGTGCCCTAGTGGTTATGATCTTGCAGATTTCTTGTGTGTGAATAGATAAGTTGCAAACAAGGGGCTAGTCATTCCGCACAGTGTGCCAAAAACAAGTTTGGGCACACCTGGGCTCAGTCATTGGCACTGTTTGGCACTCATTGTTTTCCAGCACCTGAGCAGTGTGCACGTTTCACAGTTTGTTATTGATTTTGCCACAATATAATCAAATTATTTTCAAAACACAACCGTGAAGCTCCACCAAGTCTCGCCATGGATTCCCATAATCGTTACACCCGTGACGTCAGTTGCGTCCACATTTCCTCCCAGACGAAGAACAGCTGACAGCATCTTGACCTGACCGAGGTTTCCGGCCATGGCTACACGAACTAGCGATGCAGCTCCCACGGTTGCGGCTGCTTCCAATGCTGGTCCGTCTTTTTTGACGAATTTTAGAGGAGATCATTGCAACGATGTTTTATGCCCACCCTTGATAAGGGCAATTCATCTATCGGAAGCAGGAAGTGAATCTACGTAACTTGGAACAGGTGGAAGCTCAATCGTTCCAGAAAAGTTTTCCTTCTTCCGGATTAGTTTCCTGTCAGCAGTTTTCCGCAGTCCCAGTTTGGCACTGATGCTATTCGGATCATTATCGCAACGTTATTAACGGAAAAGGCTGCCATTGACCATATGAGTGGTTGATGATCTTTCTCAGTTCGTATGTCCGGTCAATTTACATAGAATTCATGCAGAACTGTTAATTTCATAGTTGGATATAATTTAACCTTCAAATCAAGGATTGAAAAACAGGTAACCCTGAAGCCGACCCATTGCTTTAAAGACTCATTTTCTCCACCCATTTTCTTGAGAGCATCATTTCGCCCTATGATAATTGTAACCAAAGTTGCAGTCACCCTCGCCGCGGAAAGCGCAAGCCATTTTCCCCGTCTAGGGGATGTTTACAGCAAGGACGATGGCGATAGTCTTGCTCTCGAGCCGAGAAGCGAAGACGAGGAACAACATCCCAAAAGGAGAGTTCCTTTCTTGGATGACTCTTGACTACATCGTCCTCACCAAGGACCACTCGCCGTCCACACGGCTACTAGCACGTTTTTTATATCCATAATAAAAATGAGATAATTTTTCGCTTACATCAACTATTTTTAATATCATGGCTTCCCACTCACTCTGCAGCGTCGGAAGGCCAAGTAGCTTGCAACTTGATTTTTGTCGAGGGGTTCCCGAAGACGGGACGACGTCGGGGACTGGGGGCTAGGCATCTCTCTATATCCTCTCCTGTGAAGCAGCGTAGTAAAAGTCTTTTCCACTACGTTGGCTACGCTGTCATTATGAATGTTTTACGGGTCTGTGCTGTATAACATTGTAATAAAACGTGTGCCCTCTTTGAAAGCTGCGAAAGAGTTGAAAATTTACGACCTCTACGTCCCCATTGAATGGGCCCATTCCGCCTTTTGAGCACCCCTCAAATGGCGCAATCGAATGCAGCTCAGCCGAGGGAAAGCTGTGGACGATTCCCGGAAATCAAATCATAAACTTTTGACAATTGGATCACACTTTTACTTTCACCTCGGGACCAACGGTGGCAGGGAAGAATGGCCACGGCCATTTCAACAACCTTCTCCTGGTCGGGCGGTTTATTTCGTCGTAAAAATAATGAAAACTAAGCTGCTTTCATGAACGTGCCATCGCTGTTAACATTAACGAGGATCATCTACGTGCAGGCATGTTTCCTCGTAACTTCAACTTAGAATCATCCTCAATGGTCGTTCGCGAATACGCGACGTGGCCAAAGGGCGAATTGATTAGAATGATGCAAATTTATTGGCAATCTCGACCGTCTGTGCTGTCGTTAAGAAAACAGACAGTTGGCGAAATTGGCGCGCCAAATCATCAAACCAATTTTTTTCGAAAGGGTACTTACGAATTGGATTAGCGGAGCTACTTCCGGATTACTCAAATAATGAATCCGACCAAATTAGACACAATCATGTAAATCAAACTGTGGGAATGAGTTTAACCCAATTAGCAGCAGGCGCTTTGATGTTACACCAACGCTCGTTCATTCGGTAAGCGCATTCAGATACCGAAAAACAGGGAAGCGGGACAGCAAAATCAATCGTCCTGTTAAACTGAAAGCTCTAATCAGAACCGCCACTGATTGATTGCATGAAATGGCTTCTATCCGCCGCCAATCTGTTTCGTCAGTGTCACACTCGGTTCCGTTCGCTTGTTCGTTGCTGTTGCTGGGATGAAACAAAAGGCCACATCATTTGCATGTTTCGTGGCTTGTTAATAATGTGAGACGGAAATAAATTACATCTCTTTGGAATATCAAATTGGTAAATCACATTTTCCGGGGAGAACCACTGTGTAACATAAAATACGCGGTTCGCCGGAGTCCGATGAACCTTGTTGAGTGAAAACTAGCAGCCGAAAATGTTAACCGAAGAGGATTACGTAGAAATGTGGAAAATTGGCTGTGGAGTAGAAGCAAAGGAATTCTAAAATGTTTAGATTAAGATTCTTAAGCAGTACCACCGATTTTTTGGAATTGAAATGTTTGTTTGAACTGTTACGTTTCTTATTAATTGACGTGCATTCATTCCTTAATCGATTATGCTCCTGCAAATGTATTGAATGATACGTTGTTAACCTTTATGTGCCCACCGTTTCGATTGGGATAGTTTTTCAAATTAGTAAAGCTGTAACAAAATCGTTTTTTAATCATTGATCATTGTCCATTCCGGACATTTGTATTTGCATTTTGTATTTATTGTATAAATCCATCTGACATCGTGGTCTTAATGAATAAAACATATTTAAAAATAAACTTTAACACGTTGTACAGAAAAAACAAAATCATTCTGGTCGATTCGGTAGGCGGTTTCGATAGACGTTGGTAGAGATATTGAAGTCAAACAGGCTGTAATTGTCTTGGAGTCTTCGACTTATCGAATCGATGGAATCGTTGGATCCGTACTGTTTTCGTCTCGTTGGCTGGCGCAATAGCTGTCTAGATCGTAGCACTCGTTGAGGGGCGTAGATGTTGAGCTGACTCAGCAATGCAGGGCAGTCAATTTCGGAGCGTAAAATTTTGGCTCCTTAGATAGCTTGGCTGAACTTGCGTCTATCCACTAGCAGTTCAATACCAAGCAGCGCACAGCGGTGCTCGTAGGGCGGTAGTCGTAATGAGTCGGTCCATGGCAAGCCTCGTAGAGCACATCTCACAAATTTCCGCTGCACTAATTCGATTTGTGAAATCCACACAGCATCGTACGGAGACCAGACGGCAGAAGCAAATTCAAGAATTGATCTAACTAGCGAGCAATACAGAGATCACAAACACAGAGGGTCATCAAATTCGTTTGCTCTCTTGAGAATAAATCCAAGTTGACGATTTGCTTTATCAACTATTCCGAATAGTGCATTTTGAATGTGAGTACCACACCCAAGTCTTTAACATGATCAACCCGATTCAGTACAGTGCCATTGATAGTATAGTCATGTAGGATAGGATTTCTCGTTCTTCGAAATGATATGATACAGCATTTGGACATACTGACTGCTAGATGATTCAGTGCACACCAACTGACAAACAAATCTAGTTGTTGTTGCAATTGACGGCAATCATTGGCAATCAACCAGGTAGATTTTCAAATCGTCTGCGTAGAACATTAGGCAGCAATTCAGTAGCACGTGGGACACATCATTGAAGAACAACGCGAATAACAGCGGCCCCAAGTTGCTCCGTTGCGGCACCCCACATCGAGGAATGAAAGGTGCAGACACGGCTGATCCGATTTTCACGAACAATTGACGGCCAGTCAAATATGATCTCAGCCAACTACAAATTCTCGAAGATGCTCCTAGTTGCTCCAGCTTAGCCAACAAAATATCGTGATTAACTGAGTCGAACGCAGCCTTTATGTCAGTGTATATGCTGTCGATTTGACCTCCTTGCTCCATTTCGCTGATGCAAAACGACGTGTATTCACACAGATTAGTGATGACTGAACGTTGCGGAAAAAATCCATGCTGAGATGTTGAAATGTACGTTTTACAGGCCTGGAACATAACATCATTGAGAATTATCTCAAAGCATTTGGATCCGGCAGGCAACGAAGTTATTCCACGATAGTTCAACACATCCACTTTACTACCTTTCTTGAAGATAGGCTGCATGTATGACATCTTCCAAGCGATTGGAAACTGCTGGCTTCAAAGAGAGAGGTTGAATATAGCTTTTTTTCAATATGCACGCAGGAATACCGTTCGGTTCAGGTGATACAGATGATTTCAGCTTCTTCAGTGCATTCTCCATCATCGTCTGATTAACATCGAAAATATCAATGTCGAATGCGTCCACGGGCAGATTGATCTTCCATGCGCATGGTAGACGGAAGGCCGCTTTCATTTCGCTTAGTGTTTACAAAATTCCAGAACTGTTTAGGATTTCTTCGCAGATTGTCCTGAACACGTCTTACGTATCTGCCGTACAAGTAACGGTTATAGTTCCGATAGTTGCGACTAGCTCGTGCAACCGCCAGTTTGGTGATGCCATTTTTGCGTGCCGAGAAGCGTTTAAGCATCTTAGATCGAATACGTCGAGGGTACTGTAAACGAGAATTGGACCAAGTAGGTCCGAGGTCTTGCCAACGGAACACAGAATGTGAAGCAATCGCGCAGTATACTGTTGAAGCAACTAACAGCATCATCTACGTTGCTACACCGACAAACAGTAGACCAATCAACTTAAGAAAGCATAGAGTTGAGTGCGTCATAATCAACTTTACTAAAGTCACGATCATGTTCATCAATGTTCTCAACAAATGGAAAGATTGCTGAACAATACACCGTGAAAACAAGAGCTGGATGATGAGGGTCAATATTCACAACCGACTCCGGGGCCTCATCAACTGAACTGCAATCTGTCATGCAGTCGTTCGAAAATATCAAATCAAGCGTTCTGTCCAAGTGATTGCGTATCATATTTCGTTGTCTCAACCCTCCATAAGCAAGGCTGTCCAGAAGAATGCGGTAAGCTTGAGAAAAATGTGATGCAAGAGGATCAGCAAATGCGTAGACGTTGTTCACTGATTTCCAGACGATTCGAGGCTGATTTAAATCCCTGAAAAAGATGATCCCATCATTGCTACCCATCATCTCATTAATTTCCGAAACAATGTCAGCGTGAGATTGGATGCACTCGCAATCAGCGGACTTCTCTGGTGGTACGTATGAAACACCAACGAAGATAGACCTTGTTTCGGATGAGATCTTTACCCATATCTCCATGCTTGCACCCGAAGAGGTTTGCACTAAAGCTGCTTCGAGTTTGTTAGAAACAGCTATTAAAACACCTCCACCACGTGTCCTGGTACTGTTCAAAGCAGAAAGATCGGTTCGATAAACGCTGAATCCATCACCGAACAATTGACATGATTTAATTCGGTCGTCGAGCCATGTTTCCGTGAAAACAAATACATCATAACTGTTTACCGAGGTTGCAAGGAAGACGTCTGTGATTTTGGTTTTAGGCCCTTAGGATAATAAAAATGTAATTTAGATTTTGCCGGATCACACGAAGCAACTATCGTGTCGGTTGTGCTTTGTCTGCCATTCCGGTCGATTGAACGGGATCTAACGTTTGCAGCATTCCCTCGAACAGAGCTGAAATTTGGGAGCAAGTCAGGTACCGGATTGCTTCAATTGCAGTCATACTTGCCTGAGGTGGAAGCTTGGAAGACCCCATCACCGTCCTCAACAGCAGGGCCAGAACGACTACGACGGCGAGAACCAGCAGGCTCGACTGCGTTGAGGGGATCAGGGGCAGGTTCAGCGTTTTCATTGGTGTCGGCAACGAGTTTGAATGAGTCGAAATTTGCAGACTCTGTTATGATGCGGGACGTAGTGCTAGGGTACAAAAACGAATGTTCTGATTCCCGGCCAGTTTCTGATAAGATCTAAAGCCTATCGTGTGACATATCAAATTTCATGAATTATGAAAACATGATCAACGATGGTGTTTGAACGTCTACGAAAAGTAAATTGGCCATTCTGTATTGTAATCAACCCTCACAAAATATTAACCTGGTCCAAATGAACAAAGAAACTACAAGTCTTGTCACAATTAACAGTTCGATTTTATCGGTTCTAGAATGAGGTGGATTTGTTTCCAGTCGGCAGCTAAAACGCACATCATCAAGCTGGAACAGATCCAGTATCGCGTTAGGATGCATGCACTCGACTCATACTATGAGTCTCGAAGTGCTGGCGGGCATGTTGCCACTATCCGTCCGTTTTTCAGAGTTATCTCTGAGGCTCCTCACCCGTTGCGAAGTAATGAACCCACTGGTGATCGAAAACTTTAAGAAGCTTCTGGAGCTAAATCCTCAAACATGTTTTATGACTTTGTACTACCTATATTTAACACAGGATGTCAGCCCTTCAAGAAATATTCCCAATCGTGTAATCTTCTCCGATTTCGGCAATTCAGTGAATTTTGATTTATCTATGACGCAGGAAATCCACGGAATTCCAGAGCATCATCGTCCTATGATTGCTCCGTCATTATACTCTGCAAAGTTTGGCCACGTTGATTCTGCAAGAACGTTTTTCACAGATGGATCTCTAATAGAGGAGTCCGCTGGTTTTGGTGTATTTAATGAATTTCATAGCGCCTCTCGAAAACTTGAAGCTCCTTGTTCTGTGTATGTGGCTGAACTGGCAGCAATTCACTGCACTTGGGAAACTATTGCTTCACTTCTTCCAGACAACTACTTTATTTTTACAGATAGTCTCAGTTCTGTCGAGGCTATCCGTTCCATCAAGCTGGTAAAGCACTTTTCGTATTTTCTATTGAAAATACGAGAGCTGCTTAGTGCTTTATCCGTGCGCTCTTTCATCATCACCTTCGCGTGGGTCCCTTCGCATTGCGCTATGGAAGGCGACATTTATGATCGACAAATCGCCTATAGTGAATTTTTCTCTATTTATCGTCAACAGTCGCTCGATAGTTGGCAACATCAATGGAGTGAAGTGAGCTTGGTACGATGGCTACATTCAATTATTCCTAAGGTGTCGAAATTTGCATGGTTCAAAGGGTTGAACTAGGGACAAGACTTCATACGCGTGATGTCTCGTCTAATGTCCAATCACTATTGTCTAAACGCTCACTTGTTCCGTGTGGGGTTGGGAGACACATCCTTTGGCCTTGTGCGGAGTATCGTGGAGTCAGATCACATTTTTATGATTCCCTTCGGGCTCGAGATAGACAACCTAATGTTCCAGTTCAGGATATTTTGGCTAGACGCGATCTGGAGTTTATGAAACTCATATATGTTTACTTTAAGAATATTAACCTTAGATTGTAAGTTTGATTAACCTTGTGCACAGACAAACAGACATAACACTCACAATCACATTTATCGCAAATAATGTTTTAGTTGGGAATGTGCTTGCATTTGTCATGGTGGCGCCACTGAAGCATTGAGCAAGCCACCACATTTGGAACTTATCAGTGATGCCAGTTATTTTTCACGTCTAGTTAGTAGATGCACGGATAGAAATCTCCTTATACCTTTTGACAAATTTCTATTGCTGATTATTCATAAAATGTATAAGTCAACTAATAAGCAGACGCCTTGCAAAAAGTTAATGGAACTCATGTGTCAAATGAAATGTTTAAGCGGTCACACATACCTGTCATGCATTCTTATAGGACCTATGTGGTTTGTCTTATGGAATGTTTTGGAAAAAATGTATAAGTGAAACACATGAATAAAATAATTGATTTTCGTTTCGTGTGTCAGCTCTTGAAAATGATAAGTGGTCAAGGCATCCCACTGGAGACACATACCATATCTGAAGAGTACAGATAAAAAAAGATATTACGCTGTACGATTAACACAGAATTCGAGAACAAATCATGTTGATGATTGTAATATTCTATCAACTTTTACCAGTTATTGATGTTCAATACTTCACCATGAATTTCATAGATTGATACATATTATATTTTTTGCTGGGGAGGAGGGGATAGTGAGCATCTCGCAGTTTGGTTTTGGATCTCCAGATGCATGAAACAAATCAACTGCTAGTAGGTTCAATATCATTATGATATTGATCTTACCACCAACCAATTTATTCCGGACGGCCGGAAGTCCAAGCTGGTGCACGGGATGCTCACTATGCCCCACCTGTTAACTATGCTCCTCTTACCCCTACACACATTAAAGTGATGAGCGGTGGTAGAAAGGGCACTAATTAGTGATGCATTACCTCGTTTGAAAACTTGTTTCGATAACCCAAATCATTGAACTATTCCACGAATGGTTTGGATGATACCCAGAACACGTCGTTAAGCAAATTAACCATACAATTTTATTAGGGTTCTGTAAATTTTTCCTACGGATCCGTATTTCTGCAGAATTCAATTTATTCTTTAGGTCTACGGAAAATTTCGTAGAACCGACATCACTGTCTTCCATCTGTTTTGTTTTTATTCAACACAGCTGACGCGTTGACAGAACGAGGGAAAAGCAACTGGTGAAAAAATTGGTATGAACGAGGGATGCTCTGGTTGCACATCAATGCTTGGGGATGTGGATGATAGATGGTGCTAGTGGGCATGTAAAATACGCTTGACAATATTTTTTGAAGAATTTTCTTCTAAGAGTTATGTCTGTTTGTCTGTGCCTTGTGTTTAGTTTGTATTTTGTACGTGTGGTTTTTTTTTCAATGTTTGTTTTCAAGATGAATAGAAATAATTTCATGTTTTAGGATTAATTAAATATTTGTATCGTAAACCACATTTCAAACCTCCTTCTCCCGTTTCCCATCCAAAAAAATTGTAAATCTTTACTAACCTCGAGACAACCGCGAGTACTCGGTCCAGGTCCTTTAACTTTAAATATATGACAGTAATAATGTATAACGAAAATAATAACTCGGCTCTGTAAAGTTTATTCAATTTAGCCTGCACGAATAAAGTTCTTATTAAAAAAAAAAAAAAAAAAAAACAATTAGCAGTTGATATATGTTTCGAAATTCTACCGCCACTAGGAACTAGTCAAAACGACCATTGGATTTAGAAAAACTTTGAAACACCCTAGCGGATTAAGATCGGGGCTGGATGGCGGTCACATATCCTTCGCCCAGAACGGATGATGTTCCTGCAACCACTTCTGAGTGCGGTTCGAGGTGTGGCACCGAGCCCCATCTTGTTGAAATACAACATTTGGCTTCGGACCGTACTGTTCTTTGATCCACGGAAGAACATACTTACTTAAAATCCCGATGTAGACCTCCGTGTTGACTTTGTCACCTTCTGGAATGAACACATGGTCCATTATTTTGCCATCGGAAGCCACCAATCCAAACACCATAACGCTACCAGGATGCTTGGTCAGATATACGTTCTTGTGCTCGTCGGCCACGTCTTTTACCGGAAGAAAACTAATATACCGGTTGGTTCTGGAATTTGATACGGGATCGATGATAAACATGCTCTCGTCGGTGAACAGGATTACCGGATTTTTTCGCTTAAGGAAGTTCAAGATTTTCTTGCATCGTTCGACTCGTAGCTCCCGGATGCGGTTGGTAATCATGTGAGTTTTTTTTTTCGTGCCCTCGACCTCGCCCCGCAATCTTCCTTTACGATCTTCCGTGCCGTAAAGTCACTGATCCCGAATTCCTTTGCCATTTTCCTTGTTGAACGCACTGGATTCACCCGAATCTTCCTTTCGATAGCAGCGATAACCCTCTGAAGCCGAGCTGACCTCGGACGACCTGTGGCCACCTTCGCGGATAGTTGTCTAAAACCCTTTTGACGGTCCACCGGGGCACTCCCACGGCAATTGAAATGTCTTTTTGCGACATTTGCGCGTGGGACAAATCACGAATACGCTGTTACTTCGTCATGGTGCAACTGTCAAACTAAGTAAATCATTTTCTTTTATACACAGCCTACTACGGTTACGTGCATGCAAATAAAACCAAGGCATTGTATGCACAGGTGAAACGGGAACCTTATTTGTACGATGGTGCAAACATTATCACGCATACGGTACAATCGGTTTGGTAGCTTTGACAATGTTATATAGAACATCTGGAACTATTTAAAAATAAAAATAGTAGAAGTCTCTGTGCCTAGGGGCACAAACGGAAGCTTGACGTAGGATCGCTAGTGGACGGAACAACTATGTTGATCATTTAGTTCTTAACTCTTTCCATTTTGAATTGGTGGCCCTGGAAAGGGTCGGTTGCTTTTCAGTTGTGAATTGAACAGTCAACTGGATATTTTGACATTTGACTAGCGTAATATAAAGAAAATTCTAGCAATTCTACTAAACATCCAAATAAAAGTTATGTATTGCAATAAAATGCAATAAAGTTGAGGGAGACAAACCAGCCCAGGGCTGAAAGTCTCCTTAATAAAGATATATATAAGAAAAATAAAGTAGATAAACCATATAAACACGATTTCAAATAGAGAAATACAGATGAAGCCATACTAAAGTTTTTCACAAAAAATTTCTGAATACACTTAGGTATATAGGTTTGAGCAACAGCTAGCGAATTCAATATACTTTAAATCTGCAAAATGATTAGATAAAGTTGAAATTTGTTTTGATTAGAAGAATTTGAGAATATGAAACATCGCGCAAACATTTTACAGCATATACTTAAAAAAATTTCAATGCTTATTTTAATTTTTTTTTTTATTATTCTTGGGTTAAAAAAATTACTTGGCAAAGATTTTTGTAATCTCGTACAAAAATAAATTAGAAAAATGTGATTGTTTTTTCATGAATTTTTTTCAGGTTTGTCTCTCATTACTGGGGCTTGGTTTTTGAAAGAAAGATAAAGATACAAATAACTCAAAAAAAAAAATTGAGATTCAGGATTTCGAGGTCTTTTAAATAGATTAATTCTTTAGAAAGCAAACTTAAGTCATTCTTCCAGATTCCAAACTATGAACAAACTATTTCTGAACTTCAAATGAACTCAAAGTATATTTACCACCATCCGCAATAAGATCATACTTGAGATTTCATTCGAATTATTTTAAAATTTATGTCAGTCAGAAACAGATTCAAACGATTTTTACGGAGAAAATATGGATTGAAATTTGAAATAATGTGTCAACACTTCGTCGTCTTCGTATGCGTGCTTTGGAACGTGTTGGACGCATATCCGTCCGTTGCTCGAATTCAAATGACTAAGAAAACTGTAGTAAGTAGTAAAATTATGTTTATTTTTGTTGATTTAGCATTTTAATTGATAAGCCTACCTGGCTCTTCATCTTTGTTTAATTTATTTTTTGTGTTTTTCAACTAGCTGACAGAATACCCCTTTAGGGGTGTGTTTTGTCTGAATTGAAAAAAAGTATGATTTGATCTCAGACAGGTGTCTCTGAACCTTTCCAGGATGAATACTCTCCGTTCTTCTAGTGCCTGAATTCCAGCCAGGAGGTGGATCTCAACATTTCTAGTCCGCGGGAGACCATCCTAAGGATCTTGTTCTGGATCCTTTGGAGTTTAAGGTGATGGCATTTCGCGCAACTCTCCCAGATTGGCATCCCGTATTCTATTACGGGAAGGATGATTTGTTTGTAGAAAGCAAGCTTATTTTTCAGGGATAGAGTAGTCCTCCTGTTGATAAGTGGATACATCGATCTTTTCAAAATGTTACACTTGGTTTTGGTTTTGTCAACGTGCTCCCTGAAAATCAGCTTGCGGTCTAGTGTTAAGCCGAGGTAGACTACCTCTTTCGAACATTCCACCACTGTGCCGTTCAGGCAGATCTTATTATTCACCGACGGAACAAGTCTGGGAGATTTAGAGTGTGGAAAGATGATAACCTGGGTACTTGCCGCGTTGATACTGATCTTCCAGCTGTTCAAATATTCAGACAGGACGTCCAGGCCTCTCTGATGTTTGGTAGTCAGAGCTCCGATGATCCTATCCTTGTAGACGATGTATGTGCCATCTGCGAACAAAGACAACGATCCACCATCAAGGAGAGCCGGCATATTGGAGGTGAACAGGTTTAACCTAGGATGGGGCCAAGGATGCTTCCTTGTGGAACCCCGTCACCGATGTTGAAAGCATTCGATGTGATGCCATTCAGAGAGATTCGGAACGTCCTGTTCGATAGGTAGTTGTTAATTATCTTCACTAGGAAGATTGGAAGACCATAGTACTGCAATTTGAAGCAAGCCATCATGCCAGACATTGTCGATGCTTTTTCAACGTCCAACAACGCCATGACAGATGTTTTCGAAAGAGACTTGTTCCGTCTGAGAATGTTTGTTCCTCGAGTCAGCTGGTGGACGGTCGAACGACCTTTCCGAAAACCAAACTGTTCCTCGAGTAACAAGTTGTTTTCTTCGGCAGATGTTAGGAGCCGGTGGTAGACTGCTCTTTCGAACAGTTTTGATAACCCTGAGAGAAGACTGATTGGTCGATAACTTGAAAGAGAGGACGGATCCTTCTCAGGTTTCCGGATTGGTATGACTTTAGCTGACTTCCAACACGAGGGGAAGTAGCCAAGTCGGAGGCACAGATTAAAAATCAGTGCCAGATGGTTGTAGAATCTGGAAAAAATATTGGAAATCTGATGGAGGTTGGTTGCGTTTTCAGCAACCTCAGCTTCGTGAAGGCTGACCATGTTTTGTCCGGGATTGGGGGAGCTGACGAAGTGTTCACCTATCGCGGCAGCCTTCTCTTCAGGGATTATCAGATGAACCACTGGGTCGCCGTAACGATCCCGTGGTGGAATGGGTCTTGGCTTATTTTTAAGAATTTTTGTTAGTTTCTAAAAGGTGCACAATCTGTGAGAGAGCGGATCCTGTTAGCAAAGTCCTGGTTTCTGAGGTTCACCATCCTGGCTTGGATGGTTTTTTTAGGCGATTACAGTGGGTATAAAGGACAGGCAGACCAGAGCATTGGTACTGTCCTTCAGTTCTTCTACTTTAAACGGGTCGAAATCAATATTTCTAATTCTAATGCTAATTCTGACTACAAACAAAACAACAAATAGGTATTGAATATTTTTCAAGATTTCTAAAAATCGGTGATTCTCGGTAGGAAAAGTGAAAAATCGATAGTTTTTAACCTTTTGTCTGTGAATCGGTAGGCATCCCGAAAATCGGTAGAACTACCGATAAATCGATAGGTTTGGCCATCCTGCTGACGACACGTTGCTAGCCAAAGCGAAAACTTACGACGGGTACCACGACCAAACGACCGACTTAAAACACCGAACGACTCGAGAGAGCGAGCGAAAAGAAGATCGGACTGTACAGCTTGATGATCAAGTAGAGAATCAGTGGTGTCTGCAACAGGTTGGAAGTCCGAAGAATATCAGTGTCCACCCAGCTAAAGCTCCCCCCTTTTTTTAGTTTTTTTCTCGTTAAACTTCTTCTCTCAACAAGCTTAACGTTTAGCAGAAAGACGCTCAACACTTTTTTCGGCGAATTTATGATCCTGTTTCACGTCATAGTTCTTCGGTATGGCTGTTCAGATAAATTAGTACTCTTATTTATTTTCTCTACTGCGCTCAATCAAACGAGAAGAAATAAGAAGTTATGTCGGTTACGCGCTCGAAACGAACTGAAAATTTTTTTACAATAAATCGTTACTCGATTAATTGGACTTTTAGGCACCCTTAGAAAATAGTTTAATTACATGTTTATTGGTGGTCCTTCGAAAATGTCGAACAACAGAATTGCAACGAGCAAGTGTAACCCAAGAACCAAAAGCGGTGCGATGCTAGTTTTCATTGTTATGACGACGACTGAATTAAGGGTCTTAAGGGTGAAAGTAAATTCTCTTCATCGATTTCCTCTTTTGATGACCATGGCTTCACTAACCGATTTCGCACTTTTTCTGCTAAATATGCTCGTCTTTTATCCAAAACAACTAACGTATCAATGTAGGGTATACGTCCCTAACCTCGGTCTAATATGCAGCCATAGATTACGTTTTTAATCATAACTCATCAATTAATTTACCTGCAAACGATATTCTACTGCTAAATGGTATGCTTAGATATGCTTATCATGTCGTTTGCTATCAGGAACCGCAAAAAGTTGAAAAACTTACTTTTTTTAAGACAAAAACTCACCAGGGAAATGTATGTAATATCGGTCTATTGTCCCCAAATTGGGTCTATTTATGGATGCAACTTCGTCCTATCCTGTTTGATTCTCAAAAAAAACGCTCTTGGTAACGTTTTCTTATGTATTTTTTTTTATCACTATCACTGTTAACTTAATACTCTTCATTCCTCAAAACATTTCTTAGAGAAAATTTTACGAAAACTACATTAAATCACTCAAGTTAAAAATTAAAAATTAAAAATTTCGCTTATCGTCTTTCGACCGCAGAATATCTAAATCAAAACATTGTGATGTTCATTATACAGATTTGGCAGAAAAAATCTCCCTTCCTGTTCGTTCCTTATCATCCAAATGCAAACCACATTGTTGACGTTACTCTTATTGCTATATGCTGTCAAATGAATTTCATGGGCCAAAGTTAGGAACATAGAAAAGAAATGTGTCCCTAAAGTTGGGTCCATGATTTACTTGTGAAAACGTTGTTAAACAATTAAAATAAACATAAAATATTCAAACAGTAACTGTGAGTTTTACGTCTAGTGTGTATTATCAGGTAATTCCATTCAATAAATGCCATAATCAGGCCATTTGATGATCGTCAGTGCAACCTTCCCATCTTAACCTTAGAAGTCATGGCGGCTAAAAACTCCGAACAGAGTGATATTCTCAACCAGTTTTATTACTTACGAGAGCTGAAAATGTATTGAAATGTTGTGATATAAATTGATTTGTGTGTGGTACACATTTATCAATCATCAGTGATCAATATTTTCCTTATTTTTTGTGTAATATTCCTTAATTAATTATTTATTTGCGTGATAGGCCGAATGAAAGGACTAGACCCACATTACATACCGTAACCCTATATGTTTTCCGTCGAGTTATTAACGAAATAAGGCCTGTACTCGAAAAAAAAATGCACCAGACAAAAGTTTTCGCCAAAAATTTATTTTAGGTCGGATTTTCTTGAAACTTTCAGGGAATGAACTACATACATATGGATTATGTTTCGGCATAATTACTTTATTCAATTTCCTTTGCATCACTGAAAGCCTGCACCTTTCCCTTGAGATCCCTCATTACATTTTGTGCAATGGTGGAGCCGACCTTTTTGGTCACTTTCATCCATTCTTTCTTCAACTCCAGCTCGTTCTTAAACACTTTAGACGATTTTCGAACTTTGACCTTCATTATGGCCCAAAATCTTTCCACCGGACGAATCTCTGGTGAATTTGGGTGGTTGGCGGTTTTTGGTACAAAAACAACGTTATTGTCTCTGTACCAATCTAACGTCGATCGTGCGTAATGGCATGATGCCAGGTCCAGCCAAAATAATGTATCGCCTCCGTGGGACCGCAGGAAGGGCAACAGACGCTTCTGGAGGAACTCGGTAGGGTAAATTTCGCTGTTGATGGTACCCATTGTGATGTACGGTTTACTCAGTTTACCGCATTGGCATATGGCCTGCCAGAGCAAGTATTTTTTGGCGAATTTGTCCACTTTCTTCATCCTTATGTCTTCCGGAACATCAAACCGTGATTTGGCAACGTAGAACTCCAGCCCTGGTATCTGATTTGCGTCTGCCTTGATGTAGGTTTCGTCATCCATAACCACACACATCGGTTTCGTTAACCACTTTCGATCCAGCTTCCTTGCGCGGGATTTGGCCGCCGTTGTTTTGATGATCACGCCGGTTCGGTGCCTTCCGGACCTTGAATACACTAAGCTCGTTTCATGGTTTGCTGAACGAACCAGGTGGAATACTTTACCTTCAGAATTCTGGAGAACATTTTGTGTGGTCGTTGGAGGCGTGTGGTTCTGAATATGGCGATGATTGTGCAAATGTTACGCAATTGCATTCGCACACGCCCGAAGATCGGAGGCAAATGCCACTTCGACTTGTTACGTTTACTATCGACTTTCTGATGACAGTGTTGGGGAAGCAGTTGGATGTACGTAATAGGTGGATTTGTTAGTTCGACGCTTTTGAACAATGTTTGACATTTACCACTTTTTCAATAGTTTCTTGTTGAAAATCAACAGTTGATATCGATCCATAGAAATATTTCTGATCGATTTGTGATACAACTATTGAAATTAGTCCAGGGACAGCTGAGTTATTAACATTCAAAATCTATCACAGTTTCGTGACATGTTCCATTTTTGAATTTCACAAAGCGTACCTTTTTTCATGCGGCTCATAGCCATTCATGGGACCAAGTGGCATGGTTTTTAATTACCTACATCCATAAGTAATTCGCTGTTAATATGTGAAAGTGAACTGCTTACGTTCAGAAATTCAGAAGACGAAATAGTAGTTAAAATGAATACTTTTTATCATATGTGCATAAACGTTTTGGGATAGGCAAGTTAATATTAGCAAAGCGTTTATATTGAACTTTTCAACCAATCTATATCTAGTATTTTGACATCACCAACTGATCTGAAGAAAATTAGTTCTGCAAATTATGCTGTGCAGAAATACCGTGAAAGTCATCAAAGAAATAAAAAGCACTTATTTGCACTTAATGAAGAAACTAACTTAGATGATAACAAAACTGTCGATTTTAATGAAATTATTGAACAGCTTACAGAGAAGTTCAAAATTAATGACATCAATAAAACTTGTAATAATACTTGGGATGTTTTATGAGGATTTAAACCTGGCTGTTGTTAGCGGCGCTGGTGGTGTAGTGGTAAGAGTGATTGCCTCTCACCCCAGTAGGCCTGGGTTCAATCCCAGTCGGCGCCGCCGGGATGTTCTGAGGCATAACATCTCTGATCACGCCTTCCTTCGGATGGGAAGTAAAGCCGTTGGTCCCCGGTTCATGAGTTGATGGGTCGATAGGTAGGGTCGTGTGGGAGCTGCCTTCCTGGCACGTCGGTAGCATTGGTGCTCAGTACGGAAACAAGATCGACGGAAAACAAATCAAGGAAAAAAAAACCATTCAATCAATTCTGTGAAAACGAATTCTCACATGACCATAATTGAGAATGATCCATGCCTTCGTCAAATGACTAAGCAACTGATACCAGCCATTCGAAAGAGGTCCGTTTTGATAGCGAATGTCCTAAATAGACCTGTGCGCCGCCGCTGACGATTTTCATGCGCAGCCGCCGCCGATGAAATTGAGCCGGCGCGCCGCCGCATTTAAATGGTTCACGCCGCCGAATACATTTATGTCACGCCGATGAAAAACCCGTAACATCTTTTCGGTAAAATGCATCTTGAACGCGTTGAAATTAGAACTTGTGTGCACGATCGTTCGTGGCTACTCAAAATTGATTGAAAATCCACTCACTTTAATTAGAACAAGATCTCTTCTAAATTGAGTATTATAGCCATAACTGAATTTTGAGTGAAACGGTTAGGTATTTGTTGATGAGTTATTGCTACAAATTCCCATCAAATATAGGGATATATCCCATATTGGGAAATGAGTCAAAAATACACAAATGGGCAAAAATTTCGCTTCATTTATTTTTTTAGGATTAAAAAAATCAAAATCTGAAAAACATTTTAATCGAGCATTGCATTTACAGCAAACAAAATACGTTTTCACATCCACTGTTCCATTTTCGAATGATTTCTTTTGAAATTTTCAAATTTTCTGCTACGACGGAAAGGAAAACTTCGTCATCAAATGGGCTGAAAACTCAAAATTGAGATCCACCTTTATTTATTTATTGTTGAGTCAATGTAACTCATGATTTGAGGTTTTAATAGTAGTTATGTAAATGAGTCATAACAAAGGAGTTTGTATCATATCAGGCAGCGATTGTCATATAGTTTTTGACGTTTGTTCGCACTTTTTCTATCTACATGGAGAAAAAATACTACCCAAAATTTGAGTTCTTTTTACTTGATATTGAGTACAGCCTCTCACTTGCACTCTTTATTGATGTCAAAAAAGAAACGAGAGATTCAACCCAACGATATAGTTCAGCCCAATAAGATACTTTTGAGTTTTGCTTATTCTCAAATTTACGTGAATTAAACTTATTTTTGGGTAGAATATAGTTACGAGTAGGTAGTGTTTTGTTGGTTTAAAATGGAAACTACTGTATGCGATTTACTCAAGTTTGGGTTATTGGGCTGAGCCCCGGAATTAAGGGAAAAGCCCTTAATTTTGGGTAGTTTTTCATCTCCGTGTAGCACACAGGAATGAATTCAAGGGGTTGCTAAGCCAGTATTTTTTCGTTTGCTTGCTATTTTTCACTCACACACTTACAACCAACGCAAAACAAATACGTGCGGTGTAAGCGACAGCTGTAAAATATGCAATACATCCAAGTTTGTTATGGGCCATAAATTTATCCAGCTTTTCATGCTCGGTAATGGCGGCCTGTTTGTATGAATAAATGTATCCTTCATTGTGCTATCTGGAGGTTCGGATTTTGACCCTTCCCTTTCCCTCTCCCAGGAACAGAAGAAATGGAACAACATACGCCCTCCAGTTAGTGTCACAAAGCACAGTGAAGGATACATGTATTCATACAAACAGGCCGCCATCACCGAGCATGGAAAGCTGGATAGACCAGTTAAGGGTACTGTCAAATTTGTGAAATCCTATAGTGGAAAGATTTTATGTCAGTCCCGTGGATGAATCATTATTTTTCCTCCTGCTCACACTTGTTCGAGATAGTATTTTGGTGCGCTGATCTAACGTCAAAAATTTTAGATTGGTGGTTTCGTCTCGATGAGCGAGATCTATAGGTGAGGCAGAAGGAAACTAGCTGACTCTTTCTTCTCTCCATCCGACGAAAACACCGGATGAATGAAACAGTGGACTAGGGTTTCCTTCTACCTCACCTATAGATCCTGGACATTGCGGATATTCTATGCTTTTGGAAAATTAGAAAGCTGCAGTATCCTTGGTTGACAGCCTTGGTTCGCAAGGTATTGTGTGTGCCCGCCACTAGCACGCCAAGTGAACGAGGTTTTAACATAGCTGGGCTGACCGTATCTGCACGTCGGTCATGCATCCACCCTAACAATGTGGATAAAACAATCTTCATTCATGACAATTGCAGCATTTGCAAAAAATAGAGTTTTGCAGTAAGCAGTGGCTTACTGACGAGGATCGGATTTACATAAAGGTGAATAAGTGACTATTATTAACAACACGTTGATATTTGACCTTATTTTTTGAAGCTCTTACAAGTTGTGCAGGATTCTACATATATATGAAAGAGATCATCTTCAAATACATAAACAAAAAGTTATATAATACTGCAATGCGTGTACATTCAAATATGTATCAGAGTAATACAAGCATATAATTTATCGCTATCAACATATTAATAACGTGTAATGCTCAATAAATGTAAGAATTCCTAGGGCCCATTAAAATGTTACGTAATGCAACAGATTGCTTTTAAATACTATCCACCCCTACATAACGTACTTTTCTTATACTTAATAAAAGGGTTGTAACACTTTGCCATACGACTCTACTCCCTGCAATTTTAACCAGCGCTTGACATCTAAACAAATTCCGCATGCACCGTTAATGAGAACGGCTCAAAATTGAGTAAGAGTTACTCATATTCGAGTTCAGGTTACTCAAATTCGCGAAAACGTAGGTGACTCATAGAATGAGTAACTTTTCCGAAGTTTTTGAGGGCTTCTCGAATATGAGGAAAACTGATTGTGGTTTTAGTCTGTCTACTAGTATACTTCTAATCTGTGTACAATTTTCTTAAATTTTTACCATATTCGAGAAGTTTTCCCCGGGAAAGTGTCGGGAAGTTGACTCATACTATGAGTGACCTACGTTTTAGCGATTTTGAGTAATCTGAACTCAAATGTGGGTATCATTTTTTGTTCATGTGCGATTGGTTTGAAAAGTATTTTTTCCTAAATCATTAAAAATAAACTCACGCCGACCAACGCCGCCACGCCACCGCCACCAAAAGCAAACAGCGTGACGCCGCCACGCCGCCGCCGCCAGCAGAAAAAACATATCACGCCGCCGCCGAAAATATTTTGATCGGCGCACAGGTCTAGTCCTAAATGTATTTATTTTCATCAAAAATGTTCAATTGATTTTGAGAATTTACAGCACTGGTTGGTGCACTTACATGACGTGATGCTCCCCGTTTTCCCGTCAACTTACCTAGCTGCCCTGATTGGCTAATTCACCTATCAGTATTTTCCCGACTTATCTTCAATTTTTTATATTTTTTTCCTTTTAAGAAAAGCTCATGTAAAATGCAAACTTTTGGAATATTTATAACATTTGAAAATTAACAAAAATTGTACAACAATAACTTTTGGTAATTTTTTGTTGAACTTTTTGCTAGTCCGCTTTTTTATGAAATTTACACACAGGAAACAATATTTACGACATTATAAATCGGTTTTCTGTACAAAAATTACACAGAAGGCTTGCTAACAAGAAGTTTAAAAATATGTCCTAAAGTTGATGGTCTACGATTTTTTTCAGTTTTCAAGTGCCCATGGTTTTAAATATTCCGTGTGTTTATATTTTTCATTTTAAAAACTTAAAAAATTGTAGACATCCTCTTTGAAATATTTGAGCTGTATCACTTTTTTTTTTAATTTTTACCCAAAATAATATTAACACATTTACCATGTATATTTTTCCCAGAAATACTTTACTTTTATCATCAACTTTGTTTCAGACAGCATTTCGATCAAAAATGACGCTACAATATATTTTTTTTTTTTTATATTAATTTATTTGTACAGGCTCAATCGAATAAACTTTACAGAGCCGAGTTATCATTTGCATTATACATGATTCATGTCTTAAATCTAGAGTTAAAGGAATTGAACCGATTACTCGCGGTCGTCTCGAGGTTAGTGGAGATTTACAATTTTTTGGATGGGGAAAGGGAGAAGGAGGTTTGAAATATGATTTATTATACAAATATTTAATTAATCCTAAAACATGAACTTATTTCTATTCATCTTGAAGACAAACATTAAAAAAAAACTACACGCGCAATACACAAACTAAACACAAGGTTAAACAAACTTACAATCTAAGGTTAGTATTCTTAAAGTAAACATATATGAGTTTCATAAACTCCAGATCACGTCTAGCCAAAATATCCCGAACTGGAACATTAGGTTGTCTACCTCGAGCCCGAAGGGAATCGCATAGCTCAGATCTGACTCCAAGATGCTCAGCACAAGACCAAAGGATGTGATCGGCGTCTTGGTAACCTTGTCCACATTCACAGAGATTGCTGTCTCCCAGCCCAACACGAAACAAGTGAGCGTTTAACGAATAGTGATTGGACATGAGGAGAGACATCAGACGAATGAAGTCTCGACCCACATCCAACCCCTTGAACCAAGGACTCTTCGACACCTTAGGGATGATCGAGAATAGCCATCGTCCCAAACTTCCTTCACTCCATTTATTTTGCCAGCTGGCGAGCGACTTTTGACGATAAATGAAGAAAAATTCATTGTAGGCGATTTGTCGATCGTAAATATCGCCTTGCATAGCGCCCACCTTAGCAAGTGAGTCCGCCTTCTCATTGCCCGGAATCGAGCAATGAGATGGGACCCATGCAAAGGTGATGACAAAAGATCTTAAAGATAAAGCACTCAGAAGCTCTCGTATTTTCATGAAAAAATACGAGGAGTGCTTTACCGGCCTCATGGATCGAATAGCCTCGACAGAACTGAGACTATCCGTAAAAATAAAATAATGATCTGGTGCAAGTGAGGCGATCGTTTCTAGCGTATAATGTATTGCCGCCAGCTCAGCAACATATACGGAACAAGGAGCTTGAAGCATTCGAGAGGCGCTATGAAATTCGTTATAAATACCAAAACCAGCGGACGCCTCTATTAATGATCCATCTGTGAAGAACCATCTTGCGGAATCAACTTGGCCAAACTTTGCAGCGTAAATTGACGGAACAATCATGGAACGATGATGTTCTGGGATCCCACGAATCTCTCGCGTCATGGATAAATCAAAACTAACTGAATTGCCGAAGTCGGAGAAGCATACACGATGAGGATTATGCTGTGAAGGGCTGACATCCTGAGTTATGTACACGTAGTACAATGACATAAAACGAGTTTGAGGGTTTAGCTCAAGAAGCTTCTCAAAGTTTTCGATTACCAGTGGGTTCATAACTTCACAACGGGTGAGGAGCCTGAGGGACAATTCCGAAAACCGATCCGATAGTGGCAACATGCCCGCCAACACTTCGAGACTCATCGTATGAGTCGAGTGCATGCATCCTAACGCGATACGAAGACAACGATACTGGATACGTTCCAGTTTGATGATGTGAGTTTTAGCCGCCGACTGGAAGCAAAAACTACCGTACTCTAAAACCGATAAGATCGTTGTCCGGTACAACGTTAGAAGATCTTGCGGATGAGCTCCCCACCACGTTCCGGTAATTGTTCGGAGAAAATTGATCCTTTGTTGGCATTTTCGTCTCAGATACTCAATGTGGGATCTCCAGGTGCATTTGGAATCGAACCAGACCCCAAGATATTTGAAAGACATGGAATGAGTGATCGGTTTACCCAAAAGTTGAAGCTTTGGTTGTGCTGGGCTATGCTTCCTAGAAAAAACGACCAACTCAGTTTTCTCCGTGGAGAATTCGATACCTAGCTGGATAGCCCAAGTAGACAAATTGTCTAAGGTATCCTGTAAGGGTCCTTGCAGGTTGACCCCTTTGGGCCCTGTCGTAGACACTACGCCATCATCTGCAAGTTGTCTCAACGTGCAGTTGTCACTTAGACAATTGTCAATTTCTCTGACATAGAAATTGTACAAAAGGGAGCTTAAACATGAGCCCTGGGGGAGACCCATGTAACTAAATCGAGAAGCTGTAGAGTTTCCATGAGAAAAGCTCATATGTTTCTCTGACAGCAAATTGTACAAAAAGTTATTAATTAATGGGGAAAGGCCACAAGCGTGGAGTTTGTCTGAAAGGACTTCAACCGATACTGAATCAAAAGCCCCCTTAATATCCAAGAAAACAGAAGCCATTTGCTCTTTTTTAGCAAAAGTCAACTGAATTTCAGTGGAAAGCAACGCGAGACAGTCGTTCGTTCCCTTACCCCTACGGAAACCAAATTGAGTATCTGAGAGTAGGTGGTTCGTCTCAACCCATTTGTCGAGGCGAAAAAGGATTATTTTCTCCAACAATTTTCGAATGCACGATAACATCGCGATGGGACGATACGAGTTATGATCTGACGCGGGTTTTCCAGGCTTTTTAATGGCTATAACTCTCACTCGCCTCCAATCATCTGGAACAATATTGAACTCCAGGAACTGACAAAACAAGTTCAACATGCGCCTCTTAGCGACGTCTGGGAGGTTCTTCAACAAGTCGAACTTGATCTTATCAGCCCCCGGAGCCGAATTGCGACACGAAAGGAGCGCGAGTGAGAGCTCTAGCATTGAAAAAGGCTGGCTGATCTCGTCTACCGAATTCGTCGTTTCGCGAGGAATCATCTGTGCCGGCACGGAATCAGGACATACTTTTCGCGCGAACTTGAGAATCCAACGATCCGAGTACTCCTCGCTCTCGTTGTTTGAAGACCGGTTACGCATCCTTCGCGCCGTGTTCCAAAGCGTATTCATCGACGTTTCGCGCGATAAACCGTCCACGAATAGCCGCCAGTATCCGCGTTTCTTGGCTTTAATGAGGCTCTTGAGTTCGTGTTCAAGAGTCGAGTACGCTTCGAAATACTCGGGTGTTCCGCGTTTCCGGAAAAGCTTAAACGCGTCGGACTTTTTACGATAAACCTCAGTGCATTGCTGGTCCCACCAAGGGGTAGGAGGTTTCCTACGAAAAGACGTTCCTGGAACCGGCCGAGTTTGAGCTCGAAGCGCGCTGTCCAAGATCAGATTGGAGAGGAAGTTATATTCCTCCAACGGTGGAAGCTCTTCTACCGACTACACGGCTTCATCTATCGCGGTATTGAACGTTGTCCAATCGATATTACGGGTGAGGTCGTACGCGACGTTAACGGATTCCGACGAATTGAACCCACTGGCAATCGAAATGCCGATCGGCAAGTGATCACTACCGTGGGGATCCTGGATCACATTCCACGTGCAATCCAACGATAATGAATTAGAGCAAAGTGTGAGGTCTAATCTACTTCCATTTGAGGATGGACCAGCCAGACGTGTTACTTCTCCGTTGTTAAGAATTGTCATATTGAAGTTATCACAGAGGTCATATATCAAAGTAGAACGGTTGTCATCATACAGTTCCCCCCAGCCTGTACCGTGGGAATTAAAATCTCCCATAATCAACCGTGGAGTAGGAAGAACTGAACAGATATCTGAAAGTTGTTTTTGACTAATCGAAACTCGGGGAGGAATATACACAGAAGCAATACAAAGGCTCTTGCCTTTAACAAAAGCCTGACATGCGACAACTTCAATACCTGGAAATTGTGGAAGATTCACTCTATAGAAGGAATGGCACTTTTTGATCCCCAAAAGTACTCCTCCTCCACGCGAATCCTCACGATCCAGTCGAATAATGTTAAAATCATGAAAAGGAAGATCGATATCTGAAGAGAGCCAAGTTTCACATAGAGCAAATGCATCACAATCATTATTGTGAACCAAAAACTTAAACGATTCTATCTTAGGAATAAGACTTCGACAATTCCACTGTAGAACAGTGATCAAATCCCCGACCTCGTTTGGAAAATTATCCATCGAAGGAGATGATTGCTGCAAGGAGGGGCCACTTCAATGTCAACTGCTTCAAGAGGGTTTTCACAGTAGGAAGCATTGCCAGAACAATGCTTTTCAGAGGATCAGAAATATCGAGGTAATTGAGGATACTGTCCACAATGTTATCAAATGAGAACAACCCAGATGAAGAAGGGGCTTGTGTTCTGAAAATTGGGGCATCGGGGGTTTTGGATGTCCCCGGGAGAGGTGGAAAATCCTGGGTATAATCAGTTCTGCGGAATCCAGGAGGAGTAGAAGTCTCCTTTTTTCCACCACTCCTTGATTTGGGCAAGCTGATTTGGGGTTCTTGATCTTCAACTTTCCGCGAACGGATGCGTTTTCGTTTCCGGGCAGAACCTTCCGGAAAACTGAAAGAAACTCCCTCCTCAGCCAAGTCAGAGCCAGACTCGTCATCTGACAAAAGAGCGAAGGGATTTGTTTCGTTGGTCGATGGCTTGGCTGTCTTAAGCATTTCTGCAAAAGACCGCCTGGAACGTTCTTTAAGAGAGCGCTCTAGTTTTTCCCCGCGTTGTTTATACACCGGACACGACGAAAGACCATGAGGAGGAGATCCTTTGCAGTACACGCATTTTGGTGCCGTGACTGTGCAGGCGCCATCCTCGTGCTTCTCCCCGCATTTGGAACAGCGTGCCTTGCTGCCACAGTGAGAGGCCGTATGTCCCAACTGTTTGCAGTTTTGGCAGATCATGACCCGAGGAACAAACAAGCGCACAGGTAGCCGAAGTTTTCCCAACTCGATGTAGTGAGGAAGGGCTGAACCAGAAAAGGTCACGCGAAACGAGTCTGTGGGGGTAAAACTCTTTTTACCCTCGCTGACAGATACTGAGCCCAGTTTTTGGACATCCAGTATCTTCATCGGGGGGAGCAAGGGGTTCTTGAAACGGCCAACCGCCTGCTTCTCCAAGATCTCGGGGGTCAGACTCGCTTCGGTGACCACACCTTCGATCTCCACATCACGAGCTGGTATGTAAACCCTGTACTCAATCGTAAAGAGCTGGGAGGCAGCAATCTCGTTAGCCTGCTTCAGGTTAGAAACGACAACACGAAGTTTATTATGCCTAACCTTCGTGATTTCGGTCACGGCCGAGTATCGCTTCGTCAGATCAGTGGAAATTTGCATCAAGTTCAAAGGTTTGTTTTTGGGCTGAAAGTAGACAACCCATGGCCCAGTCGAGTCATCTGGATAGGCTCGCGATCGGGGGCTTTTCTGAGACGAACCATGAATGACAGGACGTTTTCGTCTTTTCTTGCCATCGAGTGGCAAACTGGTGTCATCTTCCGACAAAATGTCCATATCGTCTTCTGACGAGACGTCCATTTTGCCGTACTAGTGGGAGCGGTAAACGCTCTACCACTGAAACGATGCTTAAAACCACACAGACACAATAAACAGAAAAAACTACAAACACAGAAACACAAAATTAAATTTAACTGATGGGCGAGAGAAAGAAACAGGAAAAAAAAACTTATCTGCTATACTACTACCACCGAGTGATTACACAGCAGCAGCGGAGCGACGCGCAGCGTGGGTGACCTTCGATGCGCGTGTGCGGGCGATCTTTGTAGTGGTGTGCTTGTATGAGGTTCGGCACTCAGCTGGACACACGATGATGGATGACCGGTATAAATGCGGAGGCAGATGCTGACACTCGATGACGATGATCTGTGTGCAGGTATGCGTGATCACGCACCGATGAAGCGCAAATTGGTTTGCGAATATCCAATTGCAAGTGAACAATTTTCTTTCCGATGACGCCGAAAACCACTTTCTTCTCAGAAAAACTCACTTTCAGATAATTGTTTAGCCGGGTACTATGCCAGTAATCACTAAGCGAGAAAAAACTGATAATTTAAACCAACCGAATACCGAGAAAACTTCCGAAATACCGGAGCGCGAAACAAGTCGACTGTACTTCTTGCTAGGTCGCAGTGGGATCTGCTACAATATATTGAAAAATGTTAAATTTACCTTGACAAATAGTTTTGAAAAGTTTCATGCAAATTGGAGAAGGTCGAAAAAATTTCGTTGCTATTTGGCATGGAACTGGTCGTGACAGAATTTTGGCTCCAATCGAAAATACTGCTTCTGAATTTCCTAAAATTAATGACGTTTACTTTCCACATAAAACCTCGATAAAACTTGTACTGATACCTGGAATGCTTTCATGTGGCTTTAACCTGGCTGTAGTTTAGAATTAACCCTCATCCGAATAAAAATGGAGTTTTTTTTTTGAGACCAGACATTCAATCTTCATCAAGTATCTTTTCAGTTTTTGAAGTACTCCTACAAAGTGTATTTTATGGAACGGGATGGCCTTAAACGGAGCGCATAATTACCCACGGAATTGTTTAACGCATCACGGCTTTGAATGGTACGCTCCACATTTTTCCCACCGTCACTAAATTTCATTTAATCTTTCGAGGCAGGCGAACAGCTGGGCGGCGACAGGGGGAATTGTTTTCGAACCATGCGTAAACTGGAAAACCATCAAACGGATATGCGGCAGCGAGCGTGAAGATCACTGGGAACTGGGACTAGCTTCATCCCAGTCCGGAACTACGACATGACATGCAACAGAACCGTTGCCATTCACAGTGGACATCCCTTTCGTCGTTGCATGCAGTAGCAGTCGGTAGTTGGTACCCGCATAAATAGATGATGCTTACCAACCAACTATCAATGGAGGAGCCCCGGGGAACCGAGTGTGGTGAAATTGGGTACACGATTTGCTAAATGAGTCTCCTTCTCTCGGGCGCTACGCAATTGCCAACACCGGTTTTGTTTCCAAACCTATAGATGATGGGAGAGGGTTTTACCGGTCTGGATACATGCCACAGGGTCTTTAGTTGAACTGAACTTGAAACACAGCCACTAACTGTGTCATTAGCGTGTGATGGCGCAGTGAGGTTTGCGTTACAATCTCGAATGAAAACAATGATCATTTGTGAATGGAGTTGGTTCCGTTCGGATGATAATGTTACGGGAAATGCGGCTGGAGAGGAGAGATATTTCAACGTTGCAAATTCGATTATTTTCCATAAAGGGAGGTTGGTTTTGAAAGAAAACATTGCGTGAATATACGTAGTTACCAAAAGAAGATTTTCGACCAATTTGTTAGCATCCTCTATTCTTCACTTTGTCAACACAGATCACTATTTCCATAAGCCCATCCACATTGGGCCAGTGACAGACATACATAATGAATCAACAGTGTTTTTGGCCGGAATTAATTTTACATCGAGTCGCATTCGAATTCAGGCCTCTCGAACAAAGATAAACGCTTCGGTACCATGCTATTCCCTATATGCGACATCCACCTACGCTCCAATGATGAGCGACAGCCGACCAGATGGAAGGTATCAGCTTTTCGTTTGGACCGATATGCCGTGAAACGAAACTCTCAACGTGTAGGTAACACGCTCTGGCCATTTAGCGAAGTATCTAAATGTTGCCCCCAACTTGGATGTATGACGCAAACCGCTAGCGAAGGTCGATTTGTTTTGTGTGAGCAAATTTTCCGAACGGGATGTAACGGGTCTTCTCTGTTCTGCGACTACGACGTGCCCTGGGATGAGCATTGTGCGATTTTCGTTGCCTTGTTGAATCCAAAATGGGACAGCCGTACTAGGCGGAAGCAGCGGAAAAATGTCACGATATGTCACGTTACTGACCTGGAGCATGTCAGCGCTGGATCTTGATGCTGCATGTTAGCTACCAATACGGTCTCGTGTGATAGGAAACTTTAATTAGGTTTACGATGATGGGAGCTAGTAGCTCATTGATACGAAAGGTTTTAACCATAAATGATGCCAGATCTTCTCCACAGTCAGTGTATCTTGGTACCTCGTCGTATGGATTCGAATGACTTCATATCGCGTAGCACCGCTTGTCTACATTCGTAATCGGAATACAAAAGCTTCCCTTACACAGAAACGAAACGACGTCTTCAAGCGATGTTTCCACACATACATTGGACGTATAAGGTGGCAGTGTACAAGTTGTAATTGTAATCAACGATAGGGAACTATTTCTCCAGGGATTTTAAGAATGCCGTCGAAGAATACTCCCAAATCTTGAATCATTAACCTGAAGCACATTATCAATAGCGGTATTTGGTTCGCTACCCAGATCGTAGTGGAATGTGCATTTTCACAAATTGTACGAGATCTGTTTATTTTTTGGAATTGAGAAACAACAATAGAGAATCTATCGATGTTTACCATACACACTCAGAAAAATTCATGTAAATTTAGGTGCTCTGAGACTAACATATACGAGCGTCAATTTTGACATAAAATGGAGTCATAATAGACGCAAAATTCAGCTCAATCAAACGTACTTTTCGTCGAGCAACGAACTTTTCAGTCTCGGAGCACTTAACTTTTCAGTCTCGGAGCACTTAAACATGTTTGTTTACGTCTCATCCTTTATGTCAATGATGGATTCCGTCACGTGTAAGATAAGGTATTTCTTTAAGTGTAGTTAAGGTCTGTTTAGACCTGGGACGGGACTTGACAATCGGGTAGTGATTTCGAGACAATTTGCTGTCAAATCCGAGCAAGTTGCTGATTGGTCGATTTTACAGTAGCAATCGTGGAATAAAATAACATCAATCTGACTGGCAATGATGCCGGAATCAATGTTGACGTCAATGGCGTCGTTAATTCTAGATAGAGCTGGAATTAGGGCGTAACAACTTTTGTAAACAATGACTTCTCTCGATGATTTCTCGAAAGTCATGACTCTCGCTGGCAAATCGACATCATCATCGAGTAGGGGAAGACTTTCCCTACCCGATGGATATGTCTGTTTGTGTAGCCGTGTCTTGAATTCCTAGAAATCAACTAGAGAAGCCATTGTTTACAAAGGCTGTTACGCCCTAATTCCAGATCTATCTAGAATTGTTTATATTTGTGAAAGTAAAGTTGGAAAATACGGTCCGCGGCGTTCTTCAAGCGATGGATATTCTTGTTTGTTTATGGTTGTTTTTAGTGTGTGTGTTGTCAATGATGTACAAGGTGCTAAACGGCGGTAGAAACTCCAAATCAAATTTAAATTCAAATAGAAAAAAATCATTCTGCAATCCTGGCATCATTGGTCAACTCCGTCAAACACCGTGCACTTACGGGCATTTATCAAAAAAATTAAGAAGAGTTAGAAGCTGGATTGTCAAGTCCCGTCCCGGGCTTACACTATCTGATTCCTTGGTCTGATTGTGACCGCCGCCATAATGAAAAATCTGCTCGAATTTACTTTCGATACACTCTGTTGAACCCCCCTGTTTGCTGGTGTTCACACTGCTTGCACATGTCATAAGAGCTGTCAATTTAGATTTCAAAACAAAACTGTATCAGGAATCAAAAGTAAATATTTCCATCATGAATTACCGGAAGATTGCTCGACGTTTTTACTTTTATTATTTTAAATATAATGAGAATGAGACGGTGAACTTTGTGGAGTAGGAAATGGTTGCTCAGGAGAAACACCAGCAGGGATCTGGCTCATCTTGTCCTTCAAGAGCTGCGATATGAAGATTTTTTTTTTTTTTTTTTTTTTTCCTTTATTTACAAGGCTTTCAGCCATTGGCTGGTTCGCCAAGCGATATGAAGATGAAAATTGATTTCAAAACTTCGCCAGGATGTCGATATCAACTTTAGACAAGCCAGTGGAGAAATTTCTCAATAGATCTACATGATTCCTTGAGTTCTGAAAATTTCTGTTAACAACTCAATCCTGCATATTTCTTTGAAAACCTTCGGACGTTCCTGAAGTTTTGTTTCTGTTCTCCGGTAAAATTTCTTTAAAGATCAACAATCTTTCCTGACGATGTGCAAGTTTATCGGTAGTTCTACAGATTTTTTGAAGTTCTGTGTGTTCTTCAGAAGTTCTGCAAATTTTTCTAAAAAACTACAAAGTTCCTGAATTCCTGAAGATTTAAGATCCTTAAAGGTCAACAGGTATCTCTGATGTTCACAAAATTTCTAATAATCTACGAACTTCTCGAAAGTTCTGTAATTTTCTCTGTAGATTTTCATGATTCAATGAATATCTGCAAATATCTCTGAACATATACACAATTTCCTAAAGAATTAAAAGATTATCTAAAAAATTTTGAGCTTTCCGGAAGTTTTAGGAAGTTTTCTGAACTTTTAGTAATTTTGCTGTAGCTGTTCAAATATCTCTAAAGATCAGCGAACTTTCCTGAAGTTCTGTAAATATCTCTCAAAATCCAAGAACCGCAATAAAATTCTGAAAATTTATTTAAACATCTGCAGATTTTTCAGTAGATTTACGATCTACCCTCTGGACTTTTCTGAAGCTCCTTAAATTTATTTCAAATTCTGTAAAATTTTCTGAAGTACTGTATTTCTGCTCTAAAGATCTGCGAACTGCCCTAAAGTTCAATTTATTTCACAGTAGATCTCCAAACTCTTCTAAAGTTCTGTAAATTTCTTTGTGGATTCTTGGCTTTCCATAAAGTTCTGCAGATTTATCAGAAATTCTTTGATATTATTCAAAGCTTTACAAATTATCTGAAGATTTTTAAATTTCGCTGAAGTTTAAAACATTTATCTGAAGATTTCCGAATTTCTCTGAAGTTGAGTAAACACTTCTAAAGATCGGTGAACTTTCCCGAAGATCTTTGAGTTTTGCTGAAGTTTTGCAATTTTTTCTAAAAACGTATGAACTTTCTGACGTTCTGCAGACTTCTATTATGGTCTACGGACTTCTCTGAAGTTCTTCAGATCTATCTTTTTCCAACTTCTATGGAGTTCTGCAAAATCTTGTACTTTTGTACTTCGCTGCGATTTGTTTTTGAAGTACTTTTCTGACAGTTGACGAATTTTTCTGAAGATCTCACATTTGTCTGAAACTGTGAAGCTTCGTGACACATTTCTGCAAATATCTTTAAAGTTCTGTAAGGTTGTCTGAAGCTCCGTTGTTTTATTCCCAAGAAAAAAGCCTTGAACCTCAATAAATTTCTCAGTAGATCTGCAAACTTCTCTAGAGTTTTGTAAATTCCTTTGAAGGCTCTCGGGCTACCCTGAAGATCTGAAAATTTCCTTAAAGATCTTCTAAATTACCTTAAGTTCTCAAAATTTATCTGATAATATTTGAGCTTCCTTGAAGTTTTAAATTTCTCTCTCAAGATCTACAAATTGCCCTGAAATCGTATAAATATTTTTTTTAAATCGCCGAACTTCCCTGAAGTTTTGCAAATTTTACTGAAGATCCACAGCCAAAATTTGCCTTATGCAGCTAATTTTTGCCTGTATAAGCAAAGCTGCAGCTAAAATTGTTTGTTGGGCATTAACATTTCCGAGATGCTAAAAATATATCAGAAAATCTGCACACTTTCTTGGAGGTGTAATATGCCGTGTGATATCTTTCTTAGACATCAACTAGTCGCCTTGAGGGTTCACATCAATCTCTTTATTATTCGATCAGTTCGATTTCATCTTACTTAAACTCTACACGCTTTCATAATTCTACACATATATCAACTAGGTGGGAGGCGCTTGGAGTTGCCGTTTTAGCCAATAAGAGTTCAATTAGAAATTTGTCAACAAGAGAGAAGTCGACGCTAAAACAAATGGGAAAGAGAGTTCGGCGCCGACACGTGTAATATGATGCGCTTGGCGTCTGTCAGGCTTATTGGTGCGTAAGCAAGAATTATCGATTAGCTATAAGTGCCGTGTATGGGAACAAATGTGGTTCGAAGAAGGAAGAGTCAAATTACGGTTCGCTTTCTGGGAATGTCTTGAGGTGACGAAATTTGAAGTGGTGTTTTTACACTTGTGCAACTAAGCAATCAATTGTAAACCTCCACAAAGCTAATGGTTTAAAGTATGAGAACTTTTGGTTTGGAATGTGGGAATTTTTGGAACCTTGAAGCATGAGCTAATGAAGGCTTGAGGATAATGTGTGGCATGCATGTTTCATGTCACTGGCGTTCATGATAATTTATGATAATTTGAAAATATTAGAAATGCTACAATTTGGGATGCTACAGAGGTTTTAAAATTTATCTGAAGATCAATGACCAGATCAGAAAATCTGTATTTTTTTTCAAAATTCTTTGCAAAGCTTTGTTATGAAGATCTACGAACTATTCTGATGTTGAATAATGTTTCAGTAGATCTTCAAACTTCTGTGAAATACTTTATATTTCATTGTAGATTCTTGGACTTGTCTGAAGTTTTGCGAATTTCCCTGAAGATTTGCAAAATTTCGCTTATAGTTTTAAAAATTGATCTGAAAATATTTAACTTGCTTCAAGTTTTGAAAATGTCTTTGAATATTTATCTGAAGATCTCAACCTTGTTTGTATATCTGTTCTCAAGATCTACGAGCTACCCTGAAGCTCAACAAATTTGTCAGTAGATCTTCGAACCTCTCTGAAGCTCTAAAAAATATTAGTAGGCTCTCAGACCTGCTGTCACTGTTTTGTTACGGCATCTTTGGGTCAATCACACTAGAAAATAAAAATCAGTCAAACCATTCACAGGACATTATTGAATAGTGAAATCGGTTTACCTTCACTAATAAAAAATTCCATACCCGAACGATAACCCAAATGATTGCACTATTCCACAAATGGTTTGGATGATACCCTGATCACGTACTTAAGCAAATTAACCATTGTACACATTTTATTAGGGTTGCTGGTGGATGCCATCAAAACACAAATCAAGCGTTCTTTAGCGGTTCAAATCCGGGAAATTTTAGTAAAAAAAAAATCAATACTTTCACCTAATCAATATTTTAACCTAAGCGGTTTTTTTGCTAGATGAGTCGAATGAAAATTAAACGCAAACCTATTTCGTTCGACAAATCAAACGTCAAATCTAATCATCCTGTCGAAAAAGTGTGAACGCATCCGAACATTGCATCCGAAAAAATTATCGAGCAGTCCGCTCGAATCAGACCAACAAATCAGATAGTCTAAACGTACCTTTACTCGTAGTATGGACAGAATTCAGAGTACAGTCAAGATTACTATAGTACGGTTAATAGGGACCGCACTATAGGAACCGGCATTAACGAATACACGTAGCGTATGGGATTCGAGCTAATTGGGGACAAACACTTATTGTAGGGTAATTTGAAGAGATGAGTTCCTGGTGTCTTCTGAAAAGTTATTATCAAGATAGATGACCTCATTTTGGGACAATTTTGCATCCGGAAAGTCAGAAATCTGGTTCTCCGGAAAACCCGGAACATCCGTAAAAGTGGTCAATTCATGAAACTGAACCTAGAGATACGAGGATTTTTCTAAACCACTCATAGACGTTTTATCATAATAAATTTGGAGTTGTGACTAGAATATGAACCTAAGGGACCATGGGATGGTTCACCGGAAGATCCGGAACATTCGTATAAGTTTGTGCAGGTGACTACTACCATAGAGGTCGTTGCACTTAAAACTACAGTTCAATCGTGCAAGCCGAGCATACAGGAACCACAACCGTTTCTTGTACGCTCGGTACATAATTCGGATGCAGCGCAACCTACGTACCAACCCGAAGCAATTTTGGTCGTTTGTCAAATCTAAACGTAACGAAGAGGGTCTTCCTTCGTCAATGTATCTAGGAAATCTCTCTGCTGACTCAACTGCTGAACAATGTGAACTCTTTGCATCCCAATTCAAAGTGTCCTTCAATAATTTCGCTGCGCAACCTGCTCAAGTTGAAGAGGCAGTTCGAGATACTCCACAGGACGTCTTGGACTTCGACAATTTCTACATCGATGAAAATGAGGTTGCGAGGGCAATAAGTAAACTGAAATTCTCGCTATCTGTTGGACCTGACGGAATTCCTTCAGCGATGCTGAAAAGATGTACTTCTGCGCTATGTCAACCTTTGATGAAACTCTTCAACCTTTCGTTTCAACAAGGAGTGTTTCCCTCGAATTGGAAATCATCATTCTTGTTTCCAGTTTTCAAAAAGGGGGATAAACGAGATGTCAGCAATTACCGTGGCATAACCTCCTTGTGTGCATGTTCAAAGGTATTTGAAATCATCGTGAACGACGTTCTTTTTGCCCGCTCTAAACATTACATTTCGGTTGATCAGCATGGATTCTATCCAAAAAGGTCGGTTGCTACAAACCTTGCTGAATTTACCTCTCTGTGCATTCAAGCAGTCGATTCTGGGAAGCAGGTGGACGCTGTCTACATGGACCTGAAGGCTGCTTTCGATCGGGTTGATCATAACATCCTTCTGAAGAAGCTGGAGAAGATTGGTGCAAGGTTGCAAAGACTCATTTCAGCTAAAATAATGTTTTTCGGAATAATAAAACCAAAAGATGGTATGATGGCATGTTTTACTTGTAACTTACAAGAAGAGGTTACAAAGTATGCGTTGGAAACATAAAACCTGTAAATTTTGCTTTCTATGAGTCACAATCAGCGATTTGCTGCTCGCTGAGTGAGTGAGTGAGTGAGTGAGTGAGTTTGTGAAAAATCGCTGATTGTGACTCTCATGAAGTGAAATAAACAGGTTTAATATGTCAAACACATTCTTTGCAACCTCTTCTTGTATCCTACTAATTCAAAATTTGATCATGGCATCTAATTATTTCATAATTTAGAAAAACATTGTTTTAGCTGAAATGAGTCTTTGCAACCTTGGATTGGTGTAACGTCTGCTTCAGTGGATTGGTTCAGGTCGTACCTAACCAACAGATCCTTGTGTGTAAAAATCGGTTCAAGTCAATCGGAGATGTTCGTTAATCAATCTGGCGTACCACAAGGGAGCAACCTGGGACCACTGTTGTTCTCCTTGTTTATCAACGATGTGTCACTGATTCTGCCACCGGGAGTGCGACTTTTCTATGCTGATGATGCTAAAGTCTACGTCATTGTAAACAGCTTTGAAGACTGTCTCGAACTGCAGAATATCTTGAATTCCTTCGAAAACGGGCAAGGTTGCAAATACTCATTTTAGTTAAAACAATGTTTTATTTAATTTTGAAATAATTACATGCTATGATCATATCTTGAATTGGTAAGATACAAGAAGAGGTTGCAAAGAATGTGTTTGACATATTAAACCTGTTTATTTCACTTCATGAGAGTCACAATCAGCGATTTTTCACACACTCACTCACTCACTCACTCACTCACTCAGCGATCAGCAAATCGCTGATTGTGACTCATAGAAAGCAAAATTTACAGGATTTATGTTTCAAACGCATACTTTGTAACCTCTTCTTGTAAGTTACAAGTAAATCATGTCATCATACCATCTTTTGGTTTTATTATTCCGAAAAACATTATTTTAGCTGAAATGAGTATTTGCAACCTTGAAAACGGGTGCACAAGGAACTGTATGACTCTCAGCATCGAGAAATGTCAGGTAATCACGTTCAGCAGAAAGTTCAAGCCAATCGTATATCCATATTCGTTATCCGGGCAACCTCTAGCGCGGGTACAACGTATTCGAGACTTGGGAGTTAGTCTCGATCAAGAACTCACTTTCCGGTTCCACTATGATGACATCATCTCTAGAGCAAACAGGCAGCTTGGATTCATTATGAAAATTGCTAGTGGATTTCGTGATGTTTTCTGTTTGAGGTCATTGTACTGTGCTCTAGTACGGTCAATTCTGAAATTTGGAGCAATCGTTTGGTGTCCTTATCACGATAGTTGGATTACATGGCTTCATCCTCAGCATCTGACACCATACCAGGATCGTTGTCAACTACTCGGAATAGAAACGCTGAAAAATAAACGTCAAGTTGCTCAAGCGATGTTCGTCGTTAAAATCCTCAGGAATGACATTGATTTACCATCCTTACTAGCAAGAATGAATATCTTCGCCCCCGAACGTTTACTACGACGACGAAATTTACTACAGTTTGAACCCCGCAATACCCTATATGGACAGCATGATCCGGTTAGATTTATGCCAGCTACCTTTGATGAAGTTTTTCATTTATTCGACTTCAACGTACCGGTGTCCACGCTGCAACGACGGTTTACTGACCATTTTCGTATTACTTGACTAAATTTGTGTAATTTTATATATGTATATTTTTATGAACCCTACATTATGTTATTCATTAAGACAAAAAAGTGTCAGATGAATTATATCAAATAATAATAATAATAATAATAAAACAAACATTGTGTAGTACTAGAATTTTGACTAGAATGGGGTACGTTAATCGATTTGTTTGGGATCAAAAGGCTAGTCAAGTAGTATACCAATTTCAAATCGATAGTTTCATATTGATTGTTGCTACTACTGCCTCTACCCTTAACATAAAGTAGCTACTATACCTACCCATAGGTCAATTGTCCCCGTATCATTATCATTGTTATGTTACAATAAATCGACGTTTATAGTTCTCATACCTCATGGTAGGGCAGTCAAATAATTGTTAACGTTTCAATATATTCTTTTATCACACAACGTAAAAATCGGGTCCTATCCGTGCGCGATCATAATGAACACGCTGGGGGGCATTTGTTTGTAGCCGCTTTCATATTCAAATGTTGCAGAGCCCGGAACCGATGGTGCGATCCAACAGTGTTCAATTGATGAAACTGATCCTAGAGCTCAGTGGTTTTTCAAAACCACTCATGAAAGTTGTATCAGAAATAATTCGGAGTTGTGATCGGAATATGGACGCTGGGGACCACTTACTCATCAACCAAAAGATCCGGAGCATTCGTGAAAGTGATCAACTCATGAAACTGATCCTATAGCTGTTATTCACTGAAATTGAGCGCGTCAGCCAAATTAAGGACCTAGGTGTGATTCTGGATACACAACTCTTTTTCAAGTAGCACATCTCGTATACCGTGTTGCTTGAAATAATTCTTGAAGAAGTGCCAACTAAAAGAAGAAGACGTCAGAATCATGCAAAACATCTAGTTTGGTACAACAGGGAACTGAAAAATTTAAAAAATTGAAAGCAAAAAGCGCACAAATTTTATAAAAAATATAATAGTGAAGAAACTTTGGCATACTATTTAGACATTTGCGATCATTTAAATTTGGCCGTGAATATGGCATTTGAGGAGTATAATTTAAAAACTGAACTTGAAATAAAATCTTGTCCTAGAAACTTCTTCAATTATGTGAAAACCAAATTAAAATCTGATAATTTTCCCTCAAAGATGCATTTGGACGATAGGATAGGTGAGAACTCGGATGATATATGCAATTTGTTTGCAAATTTCTTCCAAGAAATATATACTACGTTTTCAGAAGAGGACCGTGACCGTGAATATTTTGAATCATATCCAGAATTTTCAAGTGACATCAGCGTAAGTCAAATCAAGGTTCATGATATCTTAAAGGGTTTAAACAATTTAGATGCATCTAAAGGTCCTGGCCCTGACGGTGTTCCGCCAGTTTTTATGAAAACTTTAGCAATTGAACTTACTGCTCCATTATTTTGGATTTTCAATATGTCACTGGAATCCGGAAACTTCCCTAAAATATGGAAAAACTCGTTTTTAGTGCCTGTCTTTAAATCGGGTAAAAAATCCGACATACGTAATTATCGTGGTATAGCTATTATCTCTTGCATTCCGAAACTTTTCGAGGCGATTGTAAATGAAAAACTCTTTCTTCAAATTAAAAACAGAATAACTACTATGCAGCATGGCTTCTTTAAAGGCCGTTCAACAACTACGAATTTGCTCGAATTAATTAACTATTCCTTGAATGCAATGGATAACGGAAACCATGTAGAAGTGTTGTATACAGATTTCAGCAAAGCGTTTGATCGAATTGACATACCCATGCTTCTTTTTAAACTTCAAAAAATGGGAATTCATTACGCACTCCTCAAGTGGCTTGAATCATATTTAACTGACCGTCATCAAATAGTAAAATACAAAGGAAAGATATCAAATCCCGTTGATGTCACTTCAGGAGTTCCTCAAGGCTCCCATTTAGGACCACTTTTATTTATTCTCTTCGTCAATGACATATCTTTCATTATTAAGAAATTGAAAGTTTTAATATATGCTGACGACATCAAACTTTTTTTAGAAATAAAAGATGCCAAAGACATCATCACATTCAAAGAAGAAATTCAAATATTCCATACTTGGTGTCAAAAAAGCCTGCTACAATTAAATAAAAAAAAATGTAACTCCATTACCATTAGTAGAAAACAAAAGCTACCCGATATAACAGTCACTTTAGGAAACCAGATCGTAGAAAAGTGTGATAGAGTCAGGGATCTAGGTGTTATTTTAGACTCAAAACTTACTTTCACCGATCATTATAACACAATTATTAACAGAGCTAACAACATGCTTGGTTTCATAAAACGTTTCTGCTATAACTTTCACGATCCGTATACGATAAAAACATTGTACATTGCTTATGTAAGGTCGATATTAGAATATTGCAGCATAGTTTGGTCACCTTTTTCAATCACACACGAAGAAAGAATAGAGTCCGTTCAAAAGCAGTTTCTATTGTATGCACTCCGCAAGTTAGGTTGGACTGTATTTCCTCTGCCATCTTACACAGCTCGGTGTATGCTCATAAATATCCAAACATTAAAAGAACGTCGTGAATTTGCTATGATTTCTTTCGTAAACGATATCGTATCACATCGAATTGATTCAATAGAACTATTGTCATCCTTAAATTTATATACACCATCTAGGCATTTACGAAACAGAAATATATTTGCTACAAATCGTCATCGTACGAATTATGCCAAATTTGGACCCTTGAACCAAATGATGGATACATATAATAAGCACTGCGATAACATTGACTTTACAATGACAAAAACTAAATTAAAGCAATATTTTAATTCGTCGCATAACGTCAACTAGAAGTAATGTTTTAACTTTTTCTTAAGACATATTATAAAAAATATAAACAAAGACAACATTGTAAAAATAGCACTTAAGACAACAATTGTAAAACGGTCTACACTGATTGACGACAAATAAATAAATAAATAAAAGCTTCCAGAACTCTAGGGTTTATCTTCAGGATTTCCAAAGACTTAACGGATATCTACTGCCTTGTCTCGCTCCATATTAGAATACTACTCGGCTATCTGAACTCTACACTACAACAACGGTGTCGAAAAAGTTGAGCCTGTTCTTCGACGTTTACTGAGCTACGCGCTACGTAAACTGCCGTGGACGGATGCTTTTCGAATGCCTAGCTACGAAAGTCGTTTGCAACTCATCCATCTGGAGTCCCTGTTGGTCCGAAGAGATACAGCAAGAGCATTGCTAATTGTGCACACTGCCAGCATGGAAGGGCGTAAGCCAGAAGTGGTGCGGATGGCCCTTTGATAAACTGGGGTTAGTTTTTAATCGAGGATCGTTAGAGCCATGCAGGTAAGCTCGATCTCGTAACTGAGTCGTGTGTCGATGATCGCCTTGGCACCTCGGATTCGGAGTTGCCAATTGCTTTCCGGGTGGCGTCTGGTGATTCAGCCGTTGAGGTCAAGTCTTGTTCGGCAGTGGCTCTAAACGAGAGACCGCGATCATCTCGTATTCCCAGGATTTTGATAGTATTGCGCTGCGGGATGATCTGGGAGTCGATGGTGATTTGTGTTGTCAGGTGGCTATGGGCGCAGATGTGTACGAAGGCACTCTTTTCCGTTGACAGTTGGAATTTGTCGCCGTTTGACCAACGGTGTTCGAATTTGATGGTCTGTGCCAATTTCTGTGGAGGATCTTTATCGTAAACGCTGACTAAAAGTAAATTGGTACGCCCCTCGCGTATCGCTAGCATGCCTCTAGTGTTGGGAATCGAAAAATTTTGACAATTTTTTATTTACACTTCTATAGAGAACAACTGGTGCAAGTTTGATCAAAGTAGTCGATCGCGTTCAGAAATAACGTCATATATAACTCGACAGAAGATAAAATATTGTTCACGAACACCTGGAAAATCCAGAGTGGTCCAATTCTAAGCTGGCTAAAGTGCTGAAGATGCCGAAAACAACAGTTTGTCGAGAGCTCAAAACCTACAAGACAACCCTGAGTGTGGAAAGGAATCAGTGGACCTACGAAAAAAACTGGAACCAGGGATCGTCAGCTGCGCAGCAAGGTGTTGTGGTGAGTTAAAACCAACCCCGGTCTTTCGATCCGAAATGTGGCAAGAAGGTACTGTCACGGCTTCGAACCGACAGGGAGAATGTCAAGACTTTAACCGACCGGAGACCACTTTCGGATATTATATGGATAGACCGTACGTTCGTGAGTTCAAGCTAAGACTGACTGTATTGTATTCTCAGATCATTACATTCCCCTGACATTGAGTTAACTTGAAGTGTTCATTTCTCTCTCGGCTACTACACCAAATCCCTTACCTCACAGGTACAACGCCAACATTCAAACGGTGCGGACATTCTTGCCAGGAAAGAATACAAGTCGTACAAAGCCAGTTAACATCCGAACCGGCACATGAAATAAAATTCCATGGCCAAAAAGCGTGCAAGACTCTCTCACTGTACGACCGTGTTTTGACGAAACACAAGGGCTGCTCTTTGATCGATGATGGAACATACGTCAAACTCGATTTTAAGCAGCTTCCCAGACAAAAGTTTTACATCGGGACTGGACGTGGGGATGTTCTGGGAAGATTCAATTTCATGTTTGCCGACAAGTTCGCGAAGAAGGCCATGATTTGGCAAGCAGTTGTGGCCTGAAAACGGAACCATTTGTCACATCCTCGACGATGACATCGCAAGTTTACAGCGGCGCCGGTGGTGTAGTGGTAAGCGTGATTACCTCTGAACCCAGCAGGCGTGGGTTCAATCCCAGTCGGTGCCGCCGGGATGTTCTGAGGCATAACATCTCTGATCACGCCTTTCTTTGGACGGGAAGTAAAGCCGTTGGTCCCTGGTTCATGAGTTGATGGGTCGATAGGTAGGGTCCAGGAGTGGGAGCGCCTCCCTGGCGTTGGTAGCATTGGTGCTCAGCACGGAAAACAAGATCGACGGAAAACAAATCAAAGGAAAAAAAATCCTAAATTTACATCGAAGAAAGCCTGAAATGCTTGTATTGCCGCTCACTCGTAAGCATAGGGGCAGAGTCGTCTTTTGGCCCGATTTGGCCAGCTGCCACTACTCAAAGGCGGCTGCCAACAAAATCGATTGTATCCCTAAGCTAATAAATACTCCGAATTTTCCGGAATTTCGACCAATGGAAAAACACTGGGGGTCTTCAAAGCAGCAACTTCGACGAAGCGGCGGGGCAGTCAAGAACAACCAGCAAATGCGGGCAAAATGGAATAAATGCACTGATTCTGTGTCCGTTACCACTGGGCGGGCGCTTATGGGCTCCATCAACAGGAAGGTTCGAAATTTCGTTCGAACTGGAGGAATGTAACCATCTAATGCTGTAACTTTGAAGTTTTCATAAAAGTACTGTAAATCGACCATTAATTGACCTTTTAAACTTCCCATAGTTCCGACACATCCGTCCACGTCTCGTCGTTCCTTTGATTCTTCGGATGAAGAGGGGTGGCACTTCGTCGATGTAACGAGGGCTAGCTGGTCCAAACCCTGCCAGGCTGTCGGTTTCGCTGTTTCCTGGGATACCGCAGTGCCCAGGGATCCAGGAAAACACCGTGTTGTGTGGACTCCACGATACCCTGTGTCCAGGGGTGACTCGGGGTCTCAGATGTAAGAACTTGTATCACGCTGTACGAATTGGATAGCACCAGTATGGGCCGGTCCGAGGGTGTTGTAACGGCAACAAAGATGGCCGCAGCTTCGGAGGAGAAAACCGAGCATTGTGGCAGTATGCTGCTACTCATCGGTGCTGAATTTCCGGCTACTCCAATTCCGACCCCGGCTCGGGAAAGCGATCCGTCCGTGTATATGTGAGCATGGGTTGGGTAGTCCGAGCCTAGCAGTTCGGCTACTGATCTCCTCAGCGCTGCAGAGTTATCTCCAGCCTTGAACCTGTTCTTTATCCAACTCTCGATTTTTGGTGGAGGTATGCACCAACTTTTGTCTCCGTATCAGTGGACCTTGGCCACTGGGGGGAGCTCCGAATTGGCAGTCATGTGGAGGAGTCTGTTCTCCTCATCGAGGAGAAAGATCCTGTCATTTCCGGAGGTAATTTCTGTAAAGACAATCCAAACGTAGGTGTTGAAAGTTGGTGCTAGTGGCGCCGGTGGTGTAGTGGTAAGCGTGACTGCTTTCTAACACCCCAATGGGTCTGGGTTCAATCCCAGCCGAGGTCGGTGGGATTTTTCTGAGGCATAAAAATCTCTGGTCACGTCTTCCTTCGGAAGGGAAGTAAAGCCGTTGGTCCCGGCCCATGTGTGTTGAATGGGTGCGATATCCTACGCAGGTGTGGAAGCTGCCTTCCTGCACATTCGATTGCCGTCAATGGATGGCAATCGATGTCCGTCGGTGATTGGCACTAGATTGCGGAACAGAGACCGACGTTAAATAAAGGAAAAAAAAAAAAAAAACCCGGAAACGAGTGTCGCGATTGTTAGACCAGGTCTGGGCGAGAGATGGTGTGGATCAAGTTGATCCTACTGCGGCAGTCGTTCTTGATCGCCTTAATGTGCTCCTCGAAGTTGAGGGACCGGTCAACAAGTACCGCCAGATTACGGACCGTCTTCTACAGTGGAATGGGCTGGCTTTGAACTTTGATAGGTGGCCCGCTGATACGGTTTCGGGATGGACACACCTGGCATTTGACGCTTTTGGTGGCTGAAAGCTGTAAATCTACCGCGCTGGCCCACCTGGCTACAGCGGAGACTGCTGCCCTGGGCCTTGATCCTGTTACGTGCTGCTGTTGGGCCGGTAGTTACGATAACTGCATCGTCAGCATACACCACAAACTTCGTTTATGGCCACAAGGAAGAGGGTAACGGCGATAACTGAACCTGAACGCCCGTCTCTTCTCTGAAAAGTTGGGACCTCGTGTTACCAACTGCAACTCTGAAAGAACGATCGATAAGGAAATTTTTGATGAAGTGGACCATGGGTCCACACAGCCCCCAGTTGACCAGCTGTTCTAAGATGAGGGGCGTTCACGTTTTGTTGAAGGCCTTCGATATATCCAGCGAGACGATCTCAGTGTGGAGACCGCTATCGTTGGCACTCTTGAGGAAGGCGTGCTGTCGATGGTCTAGCAGGTTTTCGGCTTCAAGGAAATGCTTTAGCCTCCTGTTGACCATTCGCTTCAGGACCTTTGCCATACAGCATGTCAAGGCTATTGGCCGGAACTTCACGGGTGTTTTATTGGCTTTCGAGATGGGAATGACTAAGCTCTCCTTCCACGACACTGGATACGAGTTGGTGAGCCAGAGCTTGTTGAAAAGCTCCAGCATCCGTAGCTGGTCTGGCGTTGGTAACCTCTTGAGTAGAGGGTACCCGATTTCGTCGGGACCCGCTGACTTTCCGTTGCTGCAGCGGAGGGCATGCTGCAATTCCTGCCAGGAAAATGCCTGGTTGATGTCCGAGTTCCCAGCGTCAGAAGAAACAGTGAAACTTGCGTTGGATGACGTCGAAGGCTTAGCTTTCCGCTTGAATTCGTCTTGATATTTGCGAAATCGGCAAAGTACGAGCCGAGTTCATCCGTTACAATTGCAGGGTCTGAAACCGCTTCACCGTTAATTTGTACGTGGAGCGGTGTCATGTGCCGTTTCCCACTGAGGGCGATGACTTGCCTCCATAAGTCGACCGAAGACTGTGACGAATTCGTTCCTTCCAGAAAGTCCATCCAGCTGGTTCGTTTGGCGACACGGGTTTCTTGCCGGCATTGATTGTGCGACTCATGGTATTGACGGAGAGCGTCCTCGGCGAAGTGCTTTACACCGGGCTTTAACGCCCACTTTTCGTCCCGGAACGCTGCTGGTCTTTGGGATGGTTGCTGTTGCCGCTTCGTATACCACTTCTGAAAAGTCTTCAATGCTGCTCGGATTACGCTGTAGTAACAAGGACTGAAGGCTTCACCATAGCTATCCCAGTCCACTTGTTCATACCGCTATTCGGAGCTCCGTGTTGCCATAGGGAAGATGGCGGTCGAAAGTTGAACTTTGATGGGTCACTACCATAGAGATCCGTGTTCCCGCTCCACTGAGTTTTTCCGGCAAAGCAGCGGCTGACAGCAGAGACGTCGATGGCAGAAGTACAAGTACGTGGACACACCGTCATTCAGAATCACCATGTCCTCCTTATCGAAAATATCGACCAGGGTAGCACCTCGAGGGTCGGAGCGGGGACAGTCCCAGCTTGGGTGGTGCCCGTTCAGATTCCCAACCAGGATGCGCGGCTCCGGTAATTTAGCTACGGCTTCGCTGTGTTGATCGTGCAGGTTTGGCAGCCGTCCGCATGGCAGGTATGCACATGTGACGGAGATGTTCACCGGTGCCGCCAGCTGGAATCCAAGTATGGGAAGCTCGGAGTCCATTTCGACAACCTGAAAAGGTATCGTCTTCAAAACCCCGATGGCCACGGAGTGCTGGAAGTTGTTTCCCCGTTTTGCTGTCCACGTATACTTACCGCCTAGAGAGCGGTTCATTTGGTAAAGTGTAGGATGTTGCCTTTAAGTCCACAGTTGGCTTGTTGCTGGATGACCTCAGGCATACAGGCTCCGTTGTACGGCTTTGATATGTCCATTGTTGCCAGCTTCACGTGTTGATTGTTTTCCATGGCATCGTGGAGGGCTTGATCTAGTGTCCCGAAGCATGTGTTTGTCCCGTGTCCTGGTTGAAAGGCATGGTGTCGGTGGTCTAGTAAGTTGTGGTCGTTGAAGAAATAAGTGATCCATATTTTTAGAGCTGCAGCACGTGAGGAAGTCCTCTGGTAATCGACTGGGTAAGTTCTTTAAAAGGGGATAGCCGACTCCATCTTAGGTCTGGAGAGGGCAAAGGCGAGTTCCCTGATGCTGAAAGCTTGGTTGATGGCAGAATCGATATCTTCTTCAGGGATGGTGATGTTGGCGTTGGAGTCGTTGGAAGCTTTGTGTTTTCGACGGAATTCCGCCGTGTAACCATCTATTGCTGACAGGGATTAAAACTATGTGCCAAGCTAATCGGCAACCATTGTTGTTGAATTGCCGATCTCTAAGGCTATCCCCTGATATCTCCTCTTACCACTGAGGGCGTTGACTTTCCTCCACAATTCAGGAGCCGATAGAAAAAAAATGTATAGTGCGAAGACGTGGAGGCTGAAAACAGCCGCTGTATCCTATTAATCATTCATCACAAGGTACCCTCTCTACTTACCTTGATTTGCATATTTCCCATGACTCGAAACATAATGTTATTTATCGAGCTAAAATCTCTTGATAATCAAATTAAATAAGATAATGTTTAACCACCAAACCCAACAAACAGATTTTAAAAGAAAAAGCCGAATTAGGCGCTCTCTTCTTTCGTCTCTAGAGGCATAGAAATTGATCATAATTCTCTCACCTCTTAGTAGTAGCAATGAAAGCAAAAAAAAAAAATCATGTTAAGCTGTTGAATCCATCAAAGTACCGCTTTGGGCCTTCCCATTTCTCGAATGATAGCCATAAAATATCTCCGCTCGGTTTTCCTGGGAAAAAAAATGCACCATCCTCGCCACCATCACACTCACCTCGTTTGCGTCTTCCAGGAGCAGCGAAAAAGAGTGCAAATGACGACGACGCCGGTGACCGATTCCCTGTGGGCAGGACGCTTTCTATCATTCGGATGATGCTGACTACACGAACCGACCGACCGAGCGGAGACGACTTCACATAAAACTCAAAAGTACCATTGCTTTTGATAATGGCCAAATTAATTTTTTTAATGATGATGAGCGATCCATTTTTATTCTCCTTACGGACCTTCCTGTCTGTTCTACGGTAGACCGGCGCTGCTGGCATTTGGAAATCGTATCTTTATGAAAGTCTGCCAAAAAGAACCCCCCAATATTTCCTGCAGTTCTTCAAAGTGATGCTTCTTTTCCTGGCTTTCCAACTTCATTTCGTGCGTTCACAGCAATTCAGGATGTGAGAAAATGGGTGCTTTTCGTCTTCCGCCTATCGACACTCCACCAGTTTAGACGTAAATTCAAAATTAGACCAATTTGGTAAAATTATGCCGGCGTTACTAGGGATGCGGAACAGATTGCTGATGGTAGTGATTCTCTTAGGTAGGAACTCGTTGGAGAAAACAACCTCCGGGTGTAGGTGTAGAGCAAACCGCCAATGAGTTGAACCCGGTTTTGCAAACTCATGTGACAACATTTGAGTACCGCCGTAACATGACAGGGATTAGATGCAAGTTTCCAGCCACCTTTTTGGAAACGCACGGAAGCTGCATTCGCGCGAAGAGTGATTATCAAATTACATCTCCCGGGAGGGAACACTCGTGTCTTCCCAAAACAGACGACATGCTGAGGTTGTTCTTGGAAGTGGCAATTGAGTCAGGGCAATCCACTAGGTGCATGCAATTTCTTGTGCAGAAATGAGAATCATGGTTTCGGAGATTGCGGTAAATTTAGCTTCAACCTTACGAATGCCGGAGTTGCGTTTTGGGAAATGATTTCGCTAATGATGAGATGCTATAATAAGCGAAATGTAGCGTCGGTGTGCAACCAGTTGCCATCGGAGTGGGAATTGTTCGAGTGAAATGATTATATACCTAACTGATTTTGGAGCGGTGGAACACGATCAGTACATCATTTCCAGCACGTTCGGCTTAGCGGTAATGTGTGATTGTGATTAAGCTCTAGGATAGGATTGAGGAAGTTGACAATTTAGGATCAAAAATAGTTAGGAGATCCTGTAATTATGAAATGGGTGATTTCGTGCGTTTAGGCCGTTTGCAATGCTGTTGTACTTTATGCTGAGTTTCATTATTCGAGCACTATTTTGCCTAAGATTTGCAACTGCTCGACTATTCTGTTTTATTTCTGACCGCGTTTGAAACACGAATGGAACTCTGTTTCAAATTTCTTTGGATGTATAGATGTTTCTCGTAGATGTTCAGAAAACATCATCAAATATAAAGATAAAGATTGTACTCGAAAAAATGCAACACTTTCTTTTGTGTATAACTTTTTATTGCATGCGTAAAAAATGATGACAATTTGAGTAAGACTAGTTTGGAGTGTAGTGTTTACAATGTGCAAACTCTCGTCACAATCTCTCAAGTGGTTATCGAAACGGCATCCAAGCAAGAAGTGCTTTGACAAAAAAAATGAGAGCGGTTGTAGAAAATCCAGGCCAGTCCCACAGGTGGATCGCGATACAGTTTGGAATCGACAATTCGACCGTGTCCCGTGTGGTAAATCGTTCAAAAAGATCTAGACGACCCAGCGGCGAGCTGGCAGCGGAAGAAAAGCGAAGACGACAGACCCCGTGAACGCAAGGAAGGTGAGGGATTACTTCAAGCGCAATTCGAACCTTTCGATTCGGGACGTGGCCAAGAAGGTCAATTCTTAAGTCTGGTTCATCCAGCTGAACTGATAAACAGATTATGGTAGCTAAATCCCACGCCAAAAAGCTGTACCGCGAGTGGTTGGAGCAGCCGAAATCCATCGTAATGGACGACGAGACGGCCTGGAGTTTTTCGTCGGCAAGTCCCGGATGTTGTTACGTTAGTAAGGTACTTGTAATTGTAAATAAAATTGAATTAAAGTATATTTTTTTTAACTAGTTCGTTTATTTGGTAGGCTCAATCACGTTAGCTTTACGGAGCCGATAGTTCTTTGTTCTTTGTTTGTAACAAAATTCACTTAATTCTATGTCTAGTAGGAGCTGGGCCGAATACTCGCGGCTTACTCGAGGTTAGAGACGTACATTGTCGGGGAGGAGCTTGAGGGTAAGGTTTCGTTGTCTCATCAGAGCGTTGTCGCCAGTATGAACGGTAGTGCGGTTCTAGTTTCATCTAGAGTTCGACCAGCTATGGTGACCAGTGGGTGACGATGAGCCTCATCGAGACGGGGGACAAGACAAATAAAAACTGTTAAAGAGAGACAAAAGACAAAGGAATTTAATTCGTATACTAGACATTTGAAGAAACTCATAAACCGACTGCATATAGCAGATATCGCGTGTTCCCAACACGTTTCTGATAGGAACATAGGGTTGTCTTCCTTGGGCCTCAAGGGTATTCAAAAGTCACTCTCTGGCGGCGTCATTATCCGTACATTGCCAAACTGCGTGATCGATGTCATCGTAACCGTTTCCACACCGACAGATGTTGCTGTCCACGAGGTTTATTCTATTGAGATGAGCATCTAGCGAGTAGCGGTTGGACATAAGTCTACTCATCACGCGAATGAAGTCCAAGCCTTTAAACCACGCTCTCGAAGAAACATTAGGAATAATTGAATGTAACCACCGTCCAAGATTTCCATTGTCCCAATCGGTTTGCCAACTCGAAAGGGTACTCTGACGCACTAAATGGTAAAATTCATCGTGTGAAATTTGCCTGTCATAAAATTCGCCTTCCTGCGCGCCCACCTTTGCGAGAGAGTCCGCCTTCTCATTGCCTGGGATTGAGCAATGTGAGGGGACCTATACAAAGGTAATCATATATGATCTTTCGACCAGCACACTCATCTGCTCCCTTACCTTTGAAAGGAAATAAGATGAGTGCCTAACTTGTTTCATCGACCGAATAGCCTCAATCGAACTGAGACTATCCGAGAAGATGAAGTAATGGTCTGCGGGCATGTTGGAAATCATCCCCAATGCGAAGTTTATAGCTGCCAGCTCAGCAACAAAAACGGAACAAGGTTCCTGGAATTTGCGGAAGGCGCTAGAGTTTTCATTGAAGACACCGAAGCCAGTGGATCCACTGAGACGAGACCCGTGTTGGTATTTTTCAGTAAAAATACGCGGGATAATAATAGGTCGAAGTTGACCGGGTATGCCATGATTTGCTTGTTTCATGGTCAGATCATATTCAATTGAGGAACTGCGATTGGTTAAGTGAGCACAGTCAGGAGTGTAACAAGGAAGACACATATCTGACGATATGTAATGGTGGTAGATTCTCATAAATCGAGCCCAAGAATTTCTTCAAAATTTGCAATTATAAGTGTGTTCGTCACTCCGCATTTGATTAGTATCCTGAGAGAGACCTCCCAGAAACGGTTCTGGAGGGGTGTTACTCCTGCCAGAACCTCGAGACTCATGTGATGCGTTGAGTGCATACAGCCGAGAGCAATACGCAACATTGAATTGAATTCGTTCCAATTTTATTAGGTGACATTTTCTTGCCGAGAGAAAGCAGAAAGAGCCGTACTCTAGAACAGAGCGAATAGTTGTTTTATAAAGCGTTATGAGGTCTCCCGGATGAGCACCCCACCAGTTGTCTACCGTGGACGTTCTGGGTTGCAGGATATTGTATTCAGCGACCACGGTAGATGGACAAAAGACTAATTCCCCTTCAGGCTCACTACAGGTGTCTTTCGCTGGATCGGTTCTCCCAAAGTTTTTAGAAATTGAAAATGTTTTTTTCCCTGTGCGACTTTTGACGTAGGACTACGTCTGTGATTTCTATGTGGGGGTACATTTTGTGAAAACCGAAAATGGAACATGTAACAAAATTATGAAAGGTTTTTAACGTTAATAACTCAGCTGCCCCTCGACCAATTTCAATAATTTTATCACCAATCGATCAGAAATATATCTACGCATCTGTTTAGTTCAAGACTTTATCATTTTTCAAAATGTCACTATTGAAAATTGTACGAATGTGCAACTGTTGCTATGATAATTGAAATTATCATCGATTGTCTGCGAAAAGCGATTTCCCTAACACAGATTTCAAAGTAGAATTCCATCTGATCTCACCAAACGGTGTTTATTCAGTCACCGCGTGGTGAGTGGTGGTGTTTTCCATTACACAACGAAAGGCTTCCCGCAAGCAGTGAGCTGCAGCCTGCATGAGCATCCATAGAAGGAGGAAGAAGCCGCACCGCTATTGATCGGAATCAGTAGCTCTTCGTGAGTCGCTTTGGGCCATCTATGTCAAGCACTATATTAAAGAGCATAAAGAGTGAGAACCCCGCTCAAATTTCTATTCCCACACAAAACACAAATTCCTGCTGCAGTTAACAAATAAGATTTATTATTTAAGTTCACGTAGTCCTACGTCGCCATTGCGTACAACCCCATAGGGTTGTCCCTTGTAGTTTTTGTACCAAGGGTATATAATTGTACCAACTGCAAAAAGTTGGGACACCAGCTACTTTTTGTGAAAACAAGCCCCGTTGTGGCAAATGTAGCCAAGACCACATGGAGCGTGCTTGCCAACAGGAAGCAACTAAATGTGCTTACTGTGGCAAAGAACCTCTTCATGCTTTTCAGGACTGCCCCACGTACAAGAAGCGTACTAACAATGTGAAGCGTTCCATAAAAGAACGCTCCAAGCTGACGTTTGCAGAAATGGTTAAGTTGCAAAATGGAACCTCTGCTTCGTTGGCATCAGCCGCACAAAATGGAAACACTTATGAGATTTTGTCTTCCGATGAACTGGATTCTGATATAGCAGACGAGAGTTAGTCTCCGGAGATACACGCCCCCGGTAAACGGAAGCCGACTAGCTCCCCGGGAGTGCGCCGGAAAAAAAAATAAAGCCACTCTCAAAAGCATGCAAAAATCTAAAGGTAGCGGGGATTCATTGAAAAAGCCGAACAAATCGGTAATTACTGCTCCGTCTGATCCTTGCTGCAGCTATTCCACCCCGCCGCTACCTAATAAAGGTTATCGTAAGAGGTTGCCAAAAATAATCACCACCACCAGGAAAGATTAAATTTAAGGACATTGTGGATAATATTTTGAGTGCCCTCGGCTTTCCCGACGAATCGGCACTTCGAGGGCTTATTGACCTACTTGTTCCTATAGTCGCAAACTACTTCAAGCAATTGAGTGTATCATGGCCCCTCATTGGTGAATTCATATCTTTCGATGGATAAATCGTCGAGTGAGGATCAAGATATGATCACTTTATTACAATGGAACTGTCGTAGTTTAATACCTAAATTAGACTCGTTCATGTATTTGATTCACAATTATGATAGTGATATATTTGCACTCTGTGAAACTTGGCTTTCTTCTGAAGATGCACTAAACTTCCACGATTTGAACATTATCCACCTGGACCGAGATGATTCATATGGTGGCGTACTTTTGGGGATCAAAAAGTGCTACTCCTTCTATAAAATCTCAATCCCAATAATTTAAGTCATTGAAATCGTCGCTTGCCAAATAAATGTGAAGAACAAAGATCTTTGCATAGCTTCTGTATATGTCCCTCCAAGGACTTCCATAAACCGCCGTCAGCTTTGGAGTTCAGTTAATATCCTTCCATCTCCAGTTCTAATACTGGGCGATATGAACTCACACGGTACTGGTTGGGGCGAATCATACGATGACAATAGAGCGGGTATTTCCTATGATTTGTGCGACAATTTCAAACTGACTATCTTGAACACTGGTGAAACAACACGTATAGCAAACCCTCCTGCTCGAGAGAGTCGTCTTGACATATATGTGTGCTCTAACTCACTATCATTAGATTGTCTGTGGAAGGTTATCAATGATCCCCATGGTAGTGATCACTTGCCAATTATTATTTCAATCAAAAGTGGTCGTCTAAAAACAGATCAGTCAATTCAAGTTCCTTTTGACCTCACGAGGATCATTGATTGGCAAAAATTTGTATGGGCGGTAACTTCTACCGATCCTCTACCACCGGACCAGTATCGTTTCTTTACCGAACTAATCTACAAAAGCGCATTAGAAGCTCAGAAACGACGTGTTCCAAGTGCATCCTTCAAAGGAAGACCCGCCACCCCTGGATGGGATGACGAATGCACAAAGTTGTATCTTGAGAAATCCGATGCCTTTAAAGATTATCGTAGACATGAAAGATCTGAGCTTTTTGAAAAGTATCTAAAGCTTGGAAAAAAAGCTTAAAAACTTACTTAAAGCAAAGAAACGAAATTACTGGCGTACTTTTATCAAGGGACTTTCTAGGGAAACCTCGATGACAACACTTTGGAAAAAGGCTCGCTATATGCGAAACCGCCATCTTCCAATGAGAGTGAAGAATACTCCTCCCAATGAATATCCGACTTCGCTAAAAAGGTTTGTCCAGATTATATTCCAGCACAAACAACTTTACGCGAAGTAACGGTTCTCTGGACGAATCATTCACAATGCTGGAATTTTCAATGGCACTTCTTTCATCGAATAACTCTGCTCCGGGAAGCGATATGATCAAATTCGACCTTCTAAAAAACCTCCCCGATATCGCAAAAAGACGATTACTTAATCTATATAATTCATTAATGGAATTCAATATAGTTCCACCAGACAGGTTAAAGTAATAGCTATTCAAAAGTCTGGGAAACCAGCGTATGATCACGACCCAACAAACAATTCACAGTCACAAATAAGCAAACACATTGTACATTGCTGAATAAAACAGGATGTCGAATTAAAAAAGCTCATTGAGATCGATAGATGCGCCTTTATTCCGCCGTTTGCTCTGATATGACTAATTTACTTGTTAAATGCTTTATAAACGTTTACTGTCTTCCTGATTCAGAACCAGAAGTTTGATCTAATAACAAACTGAATAAATGTAATTTGCACATACATTTTCGCTTTAATTCGACTGTTTTCAATTGGTTTAATAAAATGCTTTATTAGACGTCTTATAAGTGTTTTCTAGCTCCATTATTAGATTTCATTGCATTGCTTTAAAATATTGCTGAATAAAGGTGAATACAGTCAGCAAAATAGCTCTTATACCACTATGCGTCCATGTTTTAATTTCATGCTTTGTAAATGCTTTACAAACGGCGTATTCATTCATTATTCCACAGCACTGCTTCAGGCTAACAACAAAACGAAATTGGTAGCATAGTGGTTACCGTTTCCGCTTTCCAAGTAGAAGGTCACGAGTTCAATCCCAACCTCTACCCTTTTTTTTTTATTTATTTTCTACGCCTCATTAATTTAAATCGTAATCATAGATCGTATCACTCATGACAACCAATTCATCGATCTATCTAAAAGAATAGCCCAGCATCCTTTCGATCGAAATAAGAGAGATGGAGAGGTAACATTGGTCTCATGTAAAACAACAATAAATGATTTAATCATTCTCACATCTCTTTGAATTAGCTAGAGTTACGGCAGGGAGTGCTGATAGGTATTCAGATTCAAGCTTTTATTGCTTATATAGCTGCGCATATGATGTATGCTAGGATAGCTCAGATGGCAAGTCAAGTGGCTGGTGATTGGAAGGTCATGGATGATTAAGGGATGATTAAGTTTCCGTTAGGACACAAGTCTGATCCTGTGGAAGATCCGGAAAATCCGTAAAAGTGGCCAATTCATGAAACTGATCCTACAGCTCTGCGGATTTTTCGAAACCACTCATAAACGTCTTTTCAGAATTAATTCGGAAATATGATCTAAAAATTGACCCTGAAGACTACGGGATGGTCCACTAGAAGATCCGGAACATCCGTAAAAGTGGTCAATTCATGAAACTGATCCTAGAGCTCCGCGGTTTTTTCTTAACAACTCATAGACGTCTTATCAGAATGAATTCTGAGTGTTGACCAGAATATGAACCCTGGGGACCACGAGATGGTTCACTAGAAGATCCGGAGCATCCACAGCTCCACAGCTTTTTCGAAACCACTCATAAACGTCTTATCAGAACGTATTCGGAGTTGTGTTCGGAATATGGACTCTGGGGACCACAGGATGGTCCACCGGAAGATCCGGAACATCCGTAAAAGTGGTCAATTAATTAAACTGATCCTAGAGCTTCGTGTTTTTTTCAAAACCACTCATAAACGTCTTATCAGAATGAATTTGGGGTTGTGACCGGAATATGGACCCTGCGGACCATGAGATGGTTCACCGGAAGATCCGGAACATCAGAAAAAGTGGTCAATTCATGACACTGATCCTAGCTCCGTGGATTTTTCAAACTAGTTATAGACGTCTTATCAGAATGAATTCGGAGTTATGACCTTAATTTGAACTCTGGGGACCACAGGATGGTGCACCGGAAGATCCGGAACATCCGTTAAAGTGGTCAATTCATGAAACTGATCCTAGAGCTCTACGGATTTTTTGGAACCACTCAATTCGGAGTTGTGACCGAAAAATTGACCCTGGGGCTACGGAATGGTCCACGATAATATCCGGAACATCGGTAAAAGTCTTCATTTCATGAAACAGATCCTAGAGCTCCACGGATTTTTCAAAACCACTCATAAACATCTTATCAGAATGAATTTGGAACTGTGACTGGAATATGTACCCTGGAGACTACAGGATGGTTCACTAGAATATCCGGAATATCCGGAATATCCGGAATATCCGGAATATCCGGAATATCCGTAAAAGTCTTCATTTCATGAAACAGAGTCTAGAGCTCCTCGAATTTTTCGAAACCACTCATAGACGTCTTATCAGAATGAATTTGGAGTTGTGACCGGAATATGGACCCTGGAGATTACAGGATGGTTCACTAGAATATCCGGAACATCCGTGAAAGTGGTCAATTCATGAAACTGATCCTAGAGCTCTGCGGATTTCTCGAAACCACTAATAAACGTCTTATCAGAATTAATTTGGAGTTGTGACCGTAATATGGGCCCTGGGGACTACAGGATGGTCTACATAATGCATAAAACTGATCCTAGAGCTACGCGGTTTTTTTTAAAACCACTCATAGATGTCTTATCGGAATGTATTCGGAGTTGTGTTCGGAATAAAGACTCTGGAGACTACGGGGTGGTCCACCGGAAAATCCGGAACATTAGTAAAATAGGTCAATTCATGAAACTGATCCTAGAGCTCCGCGGGTTTTTAGAAACCACTCATAGACACCTTATCAGAGGAATTCGGAGTTGTGTTCAGAATATGGACTCTGGAGACTACGGGATGGTCCACCGGAAGATCTGTAACATCCGTAAAAGTGCTCTTTTCATGAAACTGATCTAGGGCTCCACGGTTGTTTAGAAAACCACTCATAGACGTCTTATCACCATAAAATCGGAGTTTTGACCAGACATTTTACACTGGGGACCACGGGAAAATATCCAGAACATCCGTAAAAGTGGTCAATTCATTAAACTGATCCTAGAGCTCCGATCCTAGCACCACTCAGAGACATCTTATCAGAACTTTCGGAGACGAACCAGCCCAGGGCTGAAAGTCTCCTTGCGCTCCACGATTTTTTAGAAAGCACTCATAGACATCTTACCACAATCAAATCGAAGTTTTGACCAGACAGTTAATACTGGGGACCACGGAATAGTCTATTAAAAGATCCGGAAGATCATTGAAAGTGATTAATTCATTAAACTGATCCTGGAGCTACAAGATTGTTTTTATTTTTTAAACCACTCATAAATCAATATTAATAATAACTCAATAAGAGGATGTTTTCAAATGGCTTATTGATTAAATTTTTATGTGGTAATTTCAAAAAAATATAAACATTGAAGCTAGTCCTTCGTTAACTTGTAACTCCAATGACACATCTCCAAGAAGTCAAGTCCATGAAATCCAAGGAATAATATTCAAAAATTCCGTTAAAAGTGTCTAGAAGTTATTAAATACAGGTCGGACTCGATTATCCGGAGACTCGATTATCCGGGGTTTGATTATCCGGAATTTTAGGCTCGATTATACGGAGTATTTTTTTGCGTTTTTTTTTTAATTTTAATGCAGACATTTGAAATAATTTAGTATTATAATATACAATATGATTATTTTAACAATATTGGATGCAGCTAAGAGGAAAGGCAGATTGGATTTTTTTTTTTGTGATTCGATTATCCGGAGGATTTTATTATCCAGAGTGAAAAAAAACGATACTCCGGATAATCGAGTCGACCTGTACTTAAATACCACCTAAAAATTATCCATGATAATAAATAAAAAAAAATGTGTCTATGAGCAGATCTAAAAAACCACAGAGTGCCACAGTTTTCTTAACCTATCCACTTTAACGGATGTTCCGGATATTCCGGAGGACCATCCAATGGACCCTGTGGTCCACTTTTTAGTCACAACTCCGAGTTCATTCTGATGAGTTGTCTATTATTTTCCAGAGGAGCGTTCATAATCTCCAGGGTCTATTTTCCGATCATAGCTCCGAATTCATAATTATAAGACGTCTATGAGAGTTTACAAGTTTACAAAAAAAACGGAGCTCTTGGATCATTTCCATGAATTGAGCCTTTTTACGGATGTTTCGGATCTTTCGGAGGACCATTCACTGCACAATGGTCCCAAAGCCGTATTTACGAAGACCAAAAATGTTTGCGCCCAAACCGTCAGGTGGTCCACAAAATTGGAGATTTGAAAATACCAGCCATATTCAATTTTATGTGAAATGTACGTGAAAACATCGAATCTACGGCGATCTACGAATTCCTTTGTTTGTCTGATGTTAGAGTTTGATGTGATCATCCCCTCCTTTCCAAACAATTTCCAGCCAATGTGTCCCAGTCTTATTATCCTTCTGTTTCTGTGTTACTTGCCCCTGGCCAGCCAGGATTTGGTCAACCGTCCGAGAGTTCTGAGTAATTGGTACCCAAAACTAACATAGAACTATTGCTGTTTAAAATGTAAATTCAAGCATTACTGATATTTGGCTCCAAAAAGTGTCACATACGACTGAGTCAAGTAAATAAATGAACTAGTTAAAAAAAAAAACTTCAAGATCGTATCTCCAGAATAGTTTGGAGATTCTATTCCATGATGTGCATGTTGTCAGGAGCCTCTCTGCAGTTTAATAGACTCATACAGATTATCAGGACATTGTTCAAGACTTCATTGAGTGGGTAGTACAAGATTTGAACTTCAGAATGGTTTGGAAAGCATTCCATAGATTGCATATTGTCAAAAGACACGCTTGAGCTGCACGGACTCATCAATATTTTCAGGACATTGTTCAAGACTCATTGAGTCTGTAGAACTTCAAGATCTTAGCTCCGGAATTGTTTGGAAAGCATCAATTATCTTATTGATACGATTTGATGATGTGCATTTTGTCAAAAGGCTCTCTTGAATTTTTTGGTAACACAAATATTTTCTGGACATTGGTCAATACTTCATTGATTCTGAAGATCTTCAAAATCTGAACCTCAGAATGGTTTGGAAGGTATTAAATATCTTATTGATACCAGTCTATAATGTGCATGTTGTTAAGAAGCTCTCTTGAGCTTCATGGCCTCAAACAGATTTTCAGTACATTGTTCAAGACTTTTAATAAGCGTGTATAACTTCAAGGCCATAGCTTCAGAATAGTTCGAAGAGTTTTAAAAATCTTAATGGTTCCATTCCATGATGTGCATGTTGTCAAAAGACTCTCTTAAGAGCATTTCCAGCCCAAAACGCAAACCGGTTGGTCATGAGTGTTTTCGATTTGAATGAAACATTTCTCACGTGTTCGCTGCTACTAATGGTTGCATTTTTCATTTAAATTAGATATTTTTCTCCAGAGTAACTTTTGAAAAGGGCGTATAAAAAAAATGGATTATTTTTTTTTCAAAAAATCATAACTTGAAAATTATTGATCTGATCAAAATGGCATATGAGAAAAAGTTTTAGGTAGTTAAATTATCTTTGCGGAAAAAAATACACTGAAAGAAAAACTTAGTAAATTAGTATTTAAAAAACGTAAAACGATGATTATCACAAAACACCCCCCCTTCGATCTTCATAATTTTTTTTTTCAAGAAAACTGAAAAAATGCCCTAATATTTGGTAAAAAGTATATGCTGGTAACTTTCTTAAAAAAAAATTATAATTTTTGAAATTTTTGTTGGTTTTTACAAGTTGGTGAAATTGCATATTTTTTTAGTAAAATAGTAATTTATTTGGATTCTACGCATAATTTTCAAAAACTTTGTATATGGAAACTTTTTTCTTAAGTCCAGCCGTTCTCAAGTTAATGCAATTTAAAAAAAATAATTATGATAATTTTCTACATTTTGGGCCATTTTCAAATGTTAGTCGTGATGTCCAGCAACGAGATGTTTTTCCATGAATATATATTAAAAAAACAGACAATTCATTCTCATATATGGTAGCTGTCAGACTTACCCGTTTCTATTTAGACGCAGCGGAAAAGAAACAAGTTTATAAGTAAATACTCTCAAATATACCCAAATAATCAACAAGCCCACTCATGTGCCTTTTTTCTGTCCTCTATTAGTTGTTTACCTGGATAGAATTGTGTATGTCATAACAGAGGCTCAAAACATAAACAGGTAAACAAATATGTTATTAAACCTGTAATTGAGGTAAATTATCTAGGTACTTCTCTGACGTATACCATATTGTGCCTTAAGAGCTCATCCCGCGATATCACAACTACATAAAAAAAGCACCCCGTGGAGGCTTCTTACACTCACACCTAAAAAAAGTTTGCTATAATCAATTGTACCTAATGAATTGTAATTATTCTGCTACATATATATATATATATATTGGGACGATCTTCACCTGTTCCATTCAGTTCATCTCTCTTAGCGTTTCAAGTTAAAAAGCAAGTAGTTTTTTACGATGGATAACAATTTCAAGTGTTGTAAACCTCTACCTAAATCAATTTCAAAGCATGACACAGTAGCAGTTCAGTTGTTTATCTCAAAATTATTAGAATTTTTAAAATTGCAAATAACAGTCCAAAAGTGTATTTTTATGTCAGATGTAGATGTAGATGTAGAAATTGAATGGCATTTTTTTGCAACTTCACACGGCAAAGGTCCTTGTGATGCGATTGGCGGTACCCTTAAGAGAATGGCAACCAGAGCAAGTTTAGCTAAGCAACACGAGCACCCTATAACGAACCCTAAACAACTGTACGACTGGGCAAATAGTCGTAAAGAAGATCTTCAAACAAAAATGTCATTTTGTTATGTTTCTACGGAAGAATACAAAAAGGCTGACACGGAATTTGATCCAATTTTTAAGAAAGTGAAACCAATTCCTGGAACTCGAAAATATCATTGCTATATTCCAGTTTCAAACAACCAAATTGCAGTAAAAATATTCTCTAATTCAAACGATACACCCAAATTATTCAATGTATTCAAATATTATGAGTTGTAAAATAAAATAATAAATATATACTGTTTTTTATCTTAACAAATCTTTCATTTGACCACATCAACGTGCTTCTCTTCCGCTGCCTCTAGATAGAAACGGGTAAGTCTGACAGCTACAATATCTGAGAATGAATTGTTTGTTTTTTAATATACAATCATGAAATAAAATCTCGTTGCTAGACATCTCGACGAACATTTGAAAATGGCCTAAAATGTTGAAAATTGTTATAATTATATTTTTTTTAATTCGCATTAACTTGAGAACGGCTGGACTTAGCAAAAAAAATTTTATATGCAAAGTTATCGAAAATTATGCGTAGAATCCAAATAAATTATTATTTTTCAAAAAAATATGCATTTTCATCAACTTGTAAAAATCAACAAAAATTTAAAAAAATATAGATTTCTTTTTAAGGAAGTTACCAGCATACACTTTTCACGAAATTCAAGGGTATTTCATCAATTTTCTTGAAAAAAAAAATTATGAAGATCGAAGTGGGGGTGTTTTGAGATAATCATCGTTTTACGTTTTTTAAATACTAGTTTACTAAGTTTTTCTTTCAGTGTATTTTTTTCCGCAAAGATAATTTAACTACCTAAAACTTTTTCTCATATGCCATTTTGATCAGATCAATAATTTTCAAGTTATGATTTTTTGAAAAAAAAATAATCCATTTTTTTATACGCCCTTTTCAAAAGTTACTCTGGAGGAAAAAATCATATTTAAATGAAAAATGCAACCATTAGTAGCAGCGAACACGTGAGCAATGTTTCATTCAAATCAGAAGGGGTCGAGACAAAATTGACATTTTTTTTAACGATTTGAGCTAGAAATGCTCTTAAGCTACTACTTCTTAAAGGTTAAGAAGGAAATAAACTTTAAAACAAAATCAGAAACAATTCTGAAAAAAAAAATGTCAATTAATTATTTGAGCCATTCATCATCATTCAAAGCAGTACGAAGTCTGCCGGGTGAGCTAGTACCTTATAGATACCAGTCCACGATGTGCATGTTGTAAAAAGTATCTTTTGATCTTCATGGACTCAAAAAGATTTTCAGGATATTTTTCAAGACTTCATTGAGTGTATAGAACTTCAAGATCTTATTTTCGGATTGGTTTGGAAACCATTAAATATCGTATTGTTAACATTCCATGATGCGCATTTTGGCTGGATGTTTTTTATGCCAAACACATGCTCTGTACAAGGTTGCTTCGATTCACATAACATCTAATGATTTCATAATTCTTAAAAACATGTTTTATAAAGAAGATAGTGAAAGCAACCCATGGAAATGGAGAAAGTTTGCAAACCTTAAAAAATCCAGGACTAAACCAGGAATCGAGCCCACCACTTTGATTTAAAGCTGCGCCTATACTGACCGAGCTGAAGGAGACCACGAAGAAAAGATGCCGCTGTCAAATGATTACAAAATCTCGCATTGAGCTAAATCTAGTCACGCTACATTATAGCCATTGCTTTCTTAATTTCAAACATTGTTGCAACTGCTACAATCAATGAACCACACCAGCACAAAAACATATGTATACAACTCCAAACGATTGCCGGGGTCAAATCTGTTCCAATTCCACAAATCAAATGACAAAATTCGCATTACTGGGAAGGCATCCATCCCTCTCAGATCAGAAGTTTAGCTGAAACAGTACACTTCAAAGAACCATTAGTGCTCCGCTGGTGGTCGATGAAAACGAGAGATTCCATTCGATTGCAGCGATTTACAAATTGCAACATCAGTGCTTCACTGTTGCAAACCCCTTGCAGCTACTTGCGAGAAGCAGCTGCCGTCACATCACAAAGTAGTGAAAGCATTAAATAGTATTTTGAGAGATACTGCAGAATCGTACTAAGCAATTATTCGCTTTCATTAAGTTGCTTCCTGTCCTATGTGTCCTATCCTATTTTTAGCTAGTTGAATTCACTGTTTGGCATGCAATTATTAAGGTGGCGCCATCTTGAAGTTTACATGTCATTGTAAGCCATTAGCTAGAGGTTCCAAGGATATCAGCAACTCATACACTCAGCCTAAATGTAATCTCATCTAAGTCATAAAACGCAAGCCAATGACACCACAAGTAGTTTGGTTTTCCTTGAAAGCCGTATTCAACATGTAGAGATATTTCTTCCAGAAGGAGCAAACAAAAATCTCGATGCCATTAATCACTTTCATGTTCTACACCAACCAACCAAAACTACATCCCCCCTCCGGTGGCCATCCAACCGACCACGCCGTCATCTTCGTGGGACTCCAAACTACAAGCCTTATGCTTGTTATATCATGAACTCTCCTGCTTTCGATTCCTTCGAAGAAACCTTCTAAGATATGAAAATGGTCCAAACTTGAGACCAAACCACTCCTCGGGCAGGAGACCTGATGATGGTGGTGTGATGGTTTGTAGGAAGCGTTCTAATGCGAGTGTGTCGGATCAGCATCGACCAGCTGATGCATATTTTATGTGAAACCATTATGTGCATCGTTTGCTTGTTTTCTTTCTGGAATTGCCTCTAATAAACGGCTTAGACGAGAGCGAGAGCACCAGGCTGGTTCAACTGCTTCTTCGCCAACCTTCTGCATCATAAGAAATTCCCAAGTCAGGGCAAGATGAGAAAATCATCTTGCCTCCTCCGAAGCCGGAGGAGCTTGTTAGAACATTCATCCTGATGGGCATTATCCGGGATGTTTATGTAAGAATGTGTGTATGTGCGCTGTGCAAAATCCCGCAGGACCAACTACTGACTGCAGCTGAAATCTGTTGCAGACATTTTCCGTTGCCCCACTGCAGCATTCTTCGTGTAAGGGAGAGCAGGTGCATTTAAATTACTATACCAAGCCAAGGAAGATAGGTTGTTGCTGCTGCTGCGGCTACCTACTGCTGTTGCATCACACGAGCCTGCAGGCTGATGGGAGATGTGCTTTGGAAAGAAAGGTTCACTGAATATTTTAACATGTGCTTGATTAGGGATTTTTGATGTTCAATTGAGTGAGGCAAAGCCAGTGCTCGAGGTAAGGATGAACTGTAGCTAGACGACGACGACGACGACGCCGAAGGAAAATGATTGCGCCTTGGGTGCTCCAGTCTCGTCGGTGATGCTCGGTGAAAAGGTTCTAAGGTAATCAGTAGTGCACGGCAGGCTCGTCGTAAGAGCCCATTCAGTGTTGCTTTTTTGCAAAGATTGCTGTCCGTTGACCTGTTTGCATGGATGAATTAATTGGGAGTGCTTTCATGTGGGCCCCACTTAAAGCAATCCGGGTAATGAGCCTGTGCAATTTGGTGAACATGATCGTTTGGGAAAGGGTTATGTTATCTTTTAGGAAACACATAAGAGGGTTGGGTAATCTACTCAGCTCCCTCAAGCTCGGTAATCCCCGTTGCCATAGGTAATACCACGTGATTTAGCGAGCTGATATCGATATCAACAGGAGGCGATCAAAAAAAAAAGTCTGGTCCACTTAGAATTCAGATATTTTATTTATTCTATAACAGCATCTCTAATGGTCGGATTTAGAATGTTGTTACAGCAATTTGTTTTAAAAGAGGCTGAAAGCCTCCTAAATAAAGCTAAATTAATTAATTAATTGTTTTAAAAGTACACGTGTTTCAGTGGTAATATATTCGTCTCAATACGCGTGCAGTATTAAAAAAGTTGTACTAGATAGAAGACGAGAAAATAAAATACTAAAATCAAAGATGGCGGCTTCCGATATCAGAAAAAGTAGAATATACTGATTCCGACCCATCAATATGGGTACTTTTGGAATTGGGGTGAAGTATAAAGATCGACAAGGATCTTTTCGTTGAGGCACTTCGTGTGGACAGGAGTTCCGCAGATCTAAACGTGGACGAGCTGACAGAAACGTTAGTGAGAGCATGTGACGCGACCTTGCCGAGGAAACTGGAGCCAACTAACGGACGGCGTCCAATTTACTGGTGACACTTAGCACTCTCCGCGCTAGTTGTCTCAGAGCCAGAAGACGTGTTCAGAGAGCAAGAACGGAAGCAGACAGAGAGGAACGAAGAGGAGTTTTTCGAGCGGTCAGGGCGCACTTACACGAGCGATAAAGCAAAGCAAGTAAAACTTTTTTAAGGAGCTGTGTTGAGACCAGGCATACCAAAAGTACCGCCTCATGACAGTATTCCAACGGCTGTCGCTTTCTTTTCCCTACGACAGCCTTGAGATTGAGCTATAAGCGACAGCCCACAGTGAGGCTGTTATACGACATGCAACGTTGCCGTCTTGTGCTGTTCACGACAGCTTGTTCTTAGTCATGTATTTTGTTCGTTCGGCTATGACAGCCTCGGATGGTCATTCGTAACTTTCCTCGTACATACAACAAGCAGTCCGTCAAACTGCCGATTCGTTGCTGCTGTCTTTGAAATTTTGTTTGTGTGTCGTAAAACTGCTACTACACTACCAGTGTGGCGCCGGAGCTCGTTCGGTTGCTATCACGTTCGTGCTGCCCATTGCAAAATTTCATCCGATATTTTTTTTTAAAACGCACGGTCTCCGGCAAAAAATATAAGCCTACCCGACACCAACCTGACTTCTACCAAACCCCAACCCGATGTTGGCCCGACATAAACACAGAATTGACCCGACATCGACCCGACATTTGGCCGACGTCGACCATAAATTGACCTTACATTGATCCGACATCCGGCCGACATATCTGTTTGGGATCATTCTTCTGGGTTTCTTCCATACTCCACTGCCGTATATCAATTGTATATAATGTCTCGTGACAGCCTTTTCGTGACAGCCACTTGGGTAAGCTGAGGGATGTCGTCGGTTTGTGAAGGCTGTTATCTGTGCTGTTATGACGACAGAAACATTGAGAACCTGGTCATAAAGAAATGCATAAATACAGCCCATTCGGTTCACTACGTTCCAAGCACGATGATTTTAGCAAAGCGGGTATAGATGCGACTGTTCTAATACAGCTTTCATTCGTTCGTGTGTGCGCTGTTACCAATACACTTCGAATTCAGATCTGAACGTACGGTAGCAAGCGGTAGTAAAGCACACAAAGCAACAGTCAATTCAGGTATAAACCAACTGTCGCGAGGAGGCTGTACTTTTTGGAAGCCTGGTTGAGACGCTGAAGCCAACTCCTGGGGCGATGCATACCGAGGCGTGATGGCGAAGATCAGAGGTCCAACGATGCCTACTGAAATGTGCCCAGGGAAGCTGAAAGTCATCGTGGAAGGACTTTTGCTGAAGCACGACCCAACGACCTGCCCACCAACACCGTACGGAGAAGGAGAGAGAGATAACGTCGAAGTCACCAACGAGGAACTCGTAGCAGTGGGGAAAGGATTGAAGGTGAAGAAAGCTCCCGGTCCGGATGGAATCCCCAGCGTTGAAAGCGACGATCCAGGCATCCCCGGACATGTTCAGGATGGTGCTGCAGAAATGCCTGAACGAGGGTCACTTCCCTGACAGGTGGAAGATACAAAAGCTTGTGTTGCTGCCGAAACCAAGAAAACAGCCGGGGGATCCAGCATCGTACAGGCCTATATGCCTGCTGGATACACTCGGAAAACTCGTGGAGAGGATCATCCTAAACAGGCTGATGAAATACACGGAGAGTGAGCACGAATTGTCGGAGAGGCAGTTCGAATTCCGGAAAGGGAGATCGACGGTGGATGTAATTTGGACAGTGGTCGAGAGAGCTGAGAAGGTGTCCAAAGGAGAGGAGAACGATATTGCGCCGTGATAACAATCGACGTCAAGAATGCGTTCAACAGCGCCAGCTGGGAGGCCATCGTCGAATCGCTGCATAGAATGAGGGTCCTTGATTACCTGTGCAGGATCCTGAGGAGTTATTTCCAGAACCGGGTTCTGATCTACGAGACAGATATGGGACAGAGATCGATTAGGATCACAGCGGGAGTTCCACAAGGCTCTATCCTTGGTCCAACGCTCTGGAACGGGATGTACAACGGCGCGCTAACGCTGAAGCTGCCCAAAGGTGTTGAGATTGTATTACGCTTTATTTTTAACGCAAAGCGTGTGCCACAGAATAATAAGCTCAACAATAATCAAAGAAGAAAAGTGCCAAAATAATTCTTCCTAGACGTTGAATTTGTACGTCTCATACGTCCGAATAGCTTCAATTGAATGTAGAAGCAATTATGCTACCCAGAGGCAATTCACTCAAATATGAGAACTAGGATAATGAAATGTGAGGCAAAACATTTTTATATTGGTCCGATCAAATTTGTCTAGCCTAATCCTACCTCAGTTTGCTACAATGCAATACTCATCTTCGGCGAACGTCTTCGCCCGGTCTTCCTGCTGATGCCGCTGACGATGGTGATGAGGGGCCCCTTAGCTTCCGTTGCACTGCTTTCACGCCGAAATGCGGCACTATTCGATAGCGCGAGCATCTGAACTCAAGGTCACTTGAGAGGATTCTCTTACCGCCCACTTAGCTCATGCAAACATTTCTTCTTTCTTCTTCCACTTTCTTCTTTCGACACTCGCCAATCGTTTCCACTGCCTCTGCATAAATCCGATTCAAACCGGCTGTCCGAAAAACCTTTCCTTAGGCACTGCCTCTGCACAATTCCATTCAAAGCCAACTTGCAGATTCACTCCGAACACTTCTGACTTTCCTGCATTCTATCCACCTTCCGGGTGAGCAATATCTTCTCAAGCATGCATACGATTGAGTTCTCTCTCGCAATCACCATTCAATACTTCCCCGAATAGACAATATCCTACGACTTGGCACCAACACTGGTTTCTCCTTTCAGCCACACACGCACACATACACGATGGAACACACTCTTCACTGCTTTACTTGCGTCGGTGGACGCAGCCATTAGGATTCCAATAGGAATGTTTTCTCATCTCTGTGGCAATGAGAGAGACTGTGGCATGAAGTGTTGAACGGCTACCTCTGATGATGTGACGGGCTATACAATGTGTTGGTGTGATGTGCGGTGGGTTGGCAGTGCACAAAAGGCCCTGAAATAATGCTTTTTAGAATAATGTTGGATTCTACCGTGGAATGAAGTTACCTCTGATGAGGGCCTTTATGTTTCGTCACAGTGTTTTGAGTCGTCAGGTACGCTTTTATCGGTGCTCGATCCACGCTTGCTGCTACGGCAGTGACAATGGCGGGTCTTCCGATGATTTTGCCACGTATTGGGTTGAGACGGATGAATGCGATTTATTTGGCGCCTTGATTACCGTAATTTTCACCACACGTACTAAACGTATTTATTGCGTTCGTTGAATCGTTGACTGGCAGATAGTCTGATGATCTCCTTCCCAATTTTTCTGCCTTTGTCTCGTGTGTCCGGAAATGGTATGTCGAAGACGGGTTTCTGCACAAGTGAATTGCAGCCGAGCGAATGCGTGTTGCCAAGTGGATGAAGGTTTTCGCTCTTTTTGGTGAGCAGGGATGTGTATGGTTACATCTCACGGTGCGTTTAGTGGTGGTGCATGGCTTTTTTCGTACGTAATTCAGGTAACGTTCTGCACAAGCGAAGTGCGGTGTAATACAACGTACGAATAGATGCAACGAAATTTTTGTGAATGGGCCAAGCAGTGGGACATTCACAAAAATTTCGTGGGCTTTGTTTACTGAGCTCAGTCCTACGCTACTATGTTTATTTTAAGCTTATATTAGATTCAACAAAACATTTCCTTGGTTGGACCTTGAATCTAAGAATTGTAGTTGTGGCAAAATCAAAACCTTAATACTTACTCAATGATATGCTTGCTTTCACTTCATGTAAGTGACAAAACTGCAAGAGCTATTGCTGGTCTATAGTAACCACTACAGAGAAAATAATCTTACGGACTACAGCTTATTGACTAACACTGTTTGGCAAACTTATGACTATAGTAGCTTGCAAAATTAAACTTTTTGCTTGACGGCTGTCTTACTTGTGCGTGAGCATCTTTTCTGCCTCATTAATATCTGTTTTAGCCTCATTTATATTCGAAAGCGCTGTTTCTGATTGCGCTAGAATTGGGAGCTGAATCTACATTTACTGAGCTTGCAGTACGTCAATCGCGAGTGAGTGAGTCGTATGGTTGATTGTCTTGATCTTGGTGGCTTGATTGGAGTTGTACCGCTGAAGTTTGCCATCGTTCTGGTCAGTTTCGTGTATTGAGTACCTGTTTAGTCCTTTGCTGGTTCTTCTGGAGTAGCTTGGCGAGGTTTCGATGAATGGTTTTGGTCCTCTAGCCGCGGCTGTTGAACAGGTTTTCGTGGCAAGATTGCTCGTGGTTGGCAGCATCCAGGATCTCTGCGTACATAGCTGGAATATTCCCTCCACACCGGTTGCAGCGTGAAGGGTGCGATTTCTTGTCGATTCGCGAACGGCTGACGCGTGACGTCGATTGGTTGAACAGATACTGGAATTGAAGCGGGTCTTTGATGGTCTGCGAGTGTAAGTCCAGCTGATGTCCTCCAGAGTTGCATGGAGCCTGTCTGTTGGTGAGCAACTACGGCGACCGAGCTGGTGGATCCCACTGTTGTCTAGAACCGTTCATCCAATACTGCGTGGTGGTAGAGGTGTATTCCGCAAAGCGTGTTTGTTGAACGTATATGTTCGTAGTTCACCTCAAACGAAGTGTACATAGCTGAAAAAAACTGGTAGTCTTAATCCGGTTTAATGTCTTTCGCATGATAGACCCCTTTCACTGATGTCTTCACGTCTTCCAGCAGGTAGTTGTTCTGTCCTTTTAACTCTCGTACGTAGCAGGGGATGAACATGGGTCCCAGCTTTTTGGTCCGAGCCTCTGCCGCCGACGAAAGCTGGAATGATCGGCGCCAGACCAAATCTCCTACTGCGAAAGTGGTCCTACGAGTCCGAAGATCATATCGTTGCTTACTTCGTTCATGTGCTGATTTGATTCGGTCGACGATAAACGAACGGATGTTTTCGATGCCCTTCAGTCGTGACTCCTGTATTTGACCTATGTTCGCAGACGAATTGATATTGGCGTGTGGGTACTGATCGGTAAACAGGACATGGTTCCTTCCAAAGTTGGCGAAGTATGGACTACAACCCAAGGTTTCGTGCTTAGTGGTATTGATCGCACAGATGATTTGCTGCAGATTGACATCCCATTCCCGTTGATCGTCGTCCAGTAACGTCCTAACGCATGTTATCAGGGTCCTGTTCGTTCTTTCCGCTGGATTGCACATCGGCGTGTAGAACGCCGTCCTCATATGTTGAATATTGTATCTTCGCAATAGTGACTTGAATGTGTGCGAGAGAAACTGGGAACCATTGTCGGTCAGAATGATGCGTGGAGTGGAGAATCGGAGGAATACGTACTTCTCCAGGAATAGCGCCATCTGCCTTGCGTTCGCTGCCCGGTATGGCTCAGCGACGACGAATTTCGTCACCCAGTCCACGATGACCAACAGTACCGTGTTTCCGCTCTTTGACTTCACCATCGGTCCTACCCAGTCGATCGATAATAGCTCCCACGGATGCCGTGCTGGTTTCACGCCGCCCATTGCTGGAGTCAATACGGTGTTTGGTGCTTTGCTCGCCTTGCAGATTCCACAGGCCCTCACATATCGCTTTACATCCATGGCCATCTTGGGCCAGTAGAAGTCCAACTGTATTTTGTGGAGTGTACGGTCGAACCCTAAATGTGCGGCTGTTGGCAGGTCATGGAACCTTCGTAAAAGTCCTTCCCGTTGAGAAGTTGTAACCACTTCCTTCCACCGATGACTGCGGTGCCCTGTCTCGTCCTTCGTTTGGCAGTTTTTGAATAATCTTCCACACTGTACCTTAAAATCCGGATACTTATCTGGATCCCGCTGAACCTTCTGAATTAAATCTTCATACCACGGGTCAGGATTTGCAGCGGAACTACCTGTGATGATGCTGACATGTCCAATGCGGCTAAGACAATCCGGTACGACGTTTGCGGATCCCTTGCGGTACTTGATGTCGAACGAGAAAGCATTTAGGCGAAGAATCCATCGAGCCATCAATGGAGTAGGGTTTTTCATCGTTTTTAGATAAGTCAAGCTCGAATGGTCACAATACACAACGAATCTACTACCTTCTACGTATCCTCGAAAATGTTCTACTGCTCGGATGACTGCGAGACATTCCCGTTCTGTTACGGAGTATTTACGTTCTGACGGTGAGAGTTTTTGCGAAAAATACGCTATCACTCTATCGTGACTGTCTCGCTCTTGTGAAAGGACCGCTCCTATTGCGACGTCACTAGCATCGCAAGAAATGGCGAATGGCTGTGTGTAATCCGGTGTGCATAGTACTCGAGCTGTGCACAGAAGTTGTTTCAGTGTGCTAAACGCTATCTCGCATTTTTCCGTCCAAACGAATTTTGCTTTTGTCCTGGTGAGTTCCGTCAAGGGTGTGGCTATCTTGGAAAAGTCCTTGATGAATCTTCTGTACCATCCGCACATTCCCAAGAAGCGTTGAATTTCCTTTTTTGTTGTGGGAGTAGGAAAGCTACTAACTACTTCGGTCTTCTCCTTATCAACATTCCAGCCACGTTCATCCAAAACATAGCCGAGGTACTTGATACAGCGCCGGCAGAAGATGGATTTGTCCCAGTTGATTGTTAATCCAGCCTTTTTTAGTCTTTTGGAGACTTCCTTCAAGATGAGAATGTGTTGTTCCTCCAAAGTGTCCGTAGCGATGATCAAATCATCGAGGTATACAAATACCTTGGGCTCGAGATCGATGAATATGTGATTCATTACCCTGCACAGTGCTTGACTTGCCGTTGAGAGTCCAAACGGAACGACTTTAAACTGGTAGTGGCCTCTTTGTGGAATAGTGAATGCGGTCTTCTGCTTTGAACCAGCTTCCAGTGGTATCTGCCAAAAGGCGGCTTCCAAATCGATGGATGAAAGGAATCGAGATCCACTAAGATTCTTCATGATGGTTGCGATGTGAGGAATGGGATATGCTTCCTGAACGATAATGCTGTTTAGTTTCCTTGCGTCCAAACAGAGCCGCATTGATCCATCCTTCTTTTTCACCGCAACGACTGGGTTATTCCACGGACAACAGAGGGCCTCCTCGATGACATCCATGGCCAACATACGATCCACTTCCTTGTTCAAATCGTCCAGTAGGAATTTGGAAAGTGGGTAATACTTCATCTTGAAAGGTGCAGCTGTCCCCGTGTCTATCTTGTGGAAGTAGATGCTGGTTCTACCTAGCTTTCCGGAACTCTTTGACGATGGAAAAGACTCAATAGCTTCCTGCAGTGAACGCTGTTGGCTCTCTGAGAGGGATCGCATTATCGACATGTTTGCATCAGCTGTGCAGCTTACTCCGCAGATTTGTATTTTAACTCCAAATAGATTGAAGAAGTTCATCCCCAAAATGAACGTATTGGGAAGCTTCTCCACGCAGATGACTGGTAATATTAGCTTCCGATCGTTGTACTCGATTGGTATGAAAGCATAGTACGAGACTTTGTGGGATGTGTCATCCGCTGTCCTAATGGATCCTTGCACTGGATACTTGGTAAGACCCAATTCTGTTGTTATTGAGGTCATGCTTCCGCCCATCAAGCTGCACGTTGCACCACTATCCAGAAGGCCTCTATATCTTTTTCCCATTATGTCCACGTCTGCATACGGACGGTTATCTCCGGTGGTAGTGTCAAATATAACGGAAGCGACGTTTCGAAAGTGGATGATTTGATCTAGATCAGGGACTTTGAAGGCTATCGGAGAATCCTCGCCCCTTACTGCGGAAACCCCGTCATTCCGTTTCCCGGAGGCAACCTAATTACGGAGTCAGGAAGTGCTTGTGTCATTCTGGCGAAGCAGTCTGGACAGTTTCGCGAGGTGAACCCTTTCTTCCCGCAACGGTAACAAAATAAGTATGTTTTTGGGTTCGGGCAAGCTGGAAAAATGTGTCCTTGCTGTTCACACTGCCAGCAAGCTATGGTTATCCTACGCTCTGGTCTTCCGTTGGTTGGATTGGTATTTCTTCCCACTGTACTTGACTGCATTCTAACTGCGTGTATTTCCTCCTCCGTTTGCTGGAACTCCGTCGTCTGCCTCTCCTGACTTACTGTTTGGCCAAGTGCTGCTGGCACTGTTGGTTCCTCAATGGCAAGTGGCTGAATCATCCCGTCCAGTTGATCTTCATCGAGGACATTTATTTGCTGCGTTCTCATTATTGGTTGCCGGCCCCAAGTGTATCCTGATTCCAATGGTCTGTTGTTTCGATTGTTAGCTGGTGTTGCCAGGTTCGGTTCCGCTAAAGCTGCTCTCGGAATCTGCGAAGCCCTGTTTTTCCGCGTGAAGACTTTCGCATTATCGTAGTCCTTGCAGACTTCGATCAAACCTGCAACTGTGATTACCCTGGAGGCTGATGCAATGGCCGCAAATTCTGCATTCAAGTTCGATTTCAAAATGAAGAACTGATCCTGCAGGGATAATGGTGGTTCTACCACGTCGAAAAGTGCTTGCAAATCCTGGTAATATTTTGAGAATGTTTCTTCTTGCCCTTGAAATCTCCAATACAAATCCCGTTTTATGAGCTGCGAGAAGTTGGGTGGAAGAAATTCTGCGTTAATTTGTTTCTTGAATGCCGTCCAAGTATTGAATCGGTTGTAATTCCTGGTATACAATTCCAGTGCTCGTCCCTTCAAAAGATGCTTTATGCCCCTCAACAGCGAATACTCATCAACGTCTTCAGTGTCTGCATAGGTTTTAACCCGATTCAGGAACACAGCAAGCTCCATGATGTTCTGATTTCCTCCGTAGGCAAAAGGCCACTTGTGAATGGGTTGGATGGGATGCGCGCGTTGCTGCGGATGCGACGGGTTAGATGGTATCCGTTGTCGCTGTTGACCAGCCTGGTTCTGAAGCAAATAACGAATGATGTCATCCCGGACATCCGGTGAAGAACTGTCCCTTGGTTGATGACGTTGTTGTCCAGTAGGTCTGCCTGGAACTGGTACATGAGGAGTAGGAAAAGCTTGAATGTTGTGTTGGTCTGTAATCGGTGAATTTCGTCTGGAACTCTCCCGAGGAATCGGAGGTAGATTCAAGTCGTCGTTGCCTGATGCGTAGTGGCTTGGATTCTGGCTAGAGTGTAACTTTGAATTTCGCAACCGTTCGGCCAGGTCCTTGATGTCCGGTAGGATTGGAACGTCTCCTGGTGGTGAGTCCAGCAGGGTTACACTGTTGAAATAATCTGCAATCCGATGAATGTATCCCTCGGTGTGTTCTTCTAACTTCCGGGAGTACACTGTCAAGTTCTGATCCGTAATCATCGCTATCCTGCCTCTGTAGTGTAAGAGCTTGCTTCTACATATTGCCAATTCTGCTGGGTTTTCCTCCTCCATAGCTTTCTCCAACCGACGACTGATGATTTGTATTTTTCTTTGACAGAGCTGCACATGCTCCACCTGGTCGATTACATGGTCCGCTGATTCAGGAATCTCCATGGTGTTTCTCTCCTCCTCGATGATAGCACGCAGCTTGCCGGTCTTCTCCCTCCTGGTCTTGAAGTTGCTGGTGTTCTCCATCCGCAGCTGTAGCTCGTAATCCAGTTCATCGTCCGACAGCTGTAGTATATCCATGTTGAAGGCTCAATACGACTCACTTCACTCACTCACTGATATTTAATCGTTTCGTTTATAACGCGCGATTGACAGAATAAAAGAACTAACAATCAAAATTGTGTAGGTTTTTGACGTTGGGCGCCATATTACGCTTTATTTTTAACGCAAAGCGTGTGCCACAGAATAATAAGCTCAACAATAATCAAAGAAGAAAAGTGCCAAAATAATTCTTCCTAGACGTTGAATTTGTACGTCTCATACGTCCGAATAGCTTCAATTGAATGTAGAAGCAATTATGCTACCCAGAGGCAATTCACTCAAATATGAGAACTAGGATAATGAAATGTGAGGCAAAACATTTTTATATTGGTCCGATCAAATTTGTCTAGCCTAATCCTACCTCAGTTTGCTACAATGCAATACTCATCTTCGGCGAACGTCTTCGCCCGGTCTTCCTGCTGATGCCGCTGACGATGGTGATGAGGGGCCCCTTAGCTTCCGTTGCACTGCTTTCACGCCGAAATGCGGCACTATTCGATAGCGCGAGCATCTGAACTCAAGGTCACTTGAGAGGATTCTCTTACCGCCCACTTAGCTCATGCAAACATTTCTTCTTTCTTCTTCCACTTTCTTCTTTCGACACTCGCCAATCGTTTCCACTGCCTCTGCATAAATCCGATTCAAACCGGCTGTCCGAAAAACCTTTCCTTAGGCACTGCCTCTGCACAATTCCATTCAAAGCCAACTTGCAGATTCACTCCGAACACTTCTGACTTTCCTGCATTCTATCCACCTTCCGGGTGAGCAATATCTTCTCAAGCATGCATACGATTGAGTTCTCTCTCGCAATCACCATTCAATACTTCCCCGAATAGACAATATCCTACGACTTGGCACCAACACTGGTTTCTCCTTTCAGCCACACACGCACACATACACGATGGAACACACTCTTCACTGCTTTACTTGCGTCGGTGGACGCAGCCATTAGGATTCCAATAGGAATGTTTTCTCATCTCTGTGGCAATGAGAGAGACTGTGGCATGAAGTGTTGAACGGCTACCTCTGATGATGTGACGGGCTATACAATGTGTTGGTGTGATGTGCGGTGGGTTGGCAGTGCACAAAAGGCCCTGAAATAATGCTTTTTAGAATAATGTTGGATTCTACCGTGGAATGAAGTTACCTCTGATGAGGGCCTTTATGTTTCGTCACAGTGTTTTGAGTCGTCAGGTACGCTTTTATCGGTGCTCGATCCACGCTTGCTGCTACGGCAGTGACAATGGCGGGTCTTCCGATGATTTTGCCACGTATTGGGTTGAGACGGATGAATGCGATTTATTTGGCGCCTTGATTACCGTAATTTTCACCACACGTACTAAACGTATTTATTGCGTTCGTTGAATCGTTGACTGGCAGATAGTCTGATGATCTCCTTCCCAATTTTTCTGCCTTTGTCTCGTGTGTCCGGAAATGGTATGTCGAAGACGGGTTTCTGCACAAGTGAATTGCAGCCGAGCGAATGCGTGTTGCCAAGTGGATGAAGGTTTTCGCTCTTTTTGGTGAGCAGGGATGTGTATGGTTACATCTCACGGTGCGTTTAGTGGTGGTGCATGGCTTTTTTCGTACGTAATTCAGGTAACGTTCTGCACAAGCGAAGTGCGGTGTAATAATTGTTGGCTTTGCGGACGACATCGTCTTGACGGTAACAGGCGAAAAGTGGAAGTGTTGTCAACCAAAGCAATCGACATGATTGGTAACTGGATGCAAGGAGCGAAGCTGCAGATAGCCCACCACAAAACGGAAGTGCTATTAGTCTGTAACTGTAAAGCGGTACAACAGACAGAAACCACCATCGGGGAGCACGCCATAGCCTCGAAGCGTATGTTGAAATACCTGAGAGTGATGATCGATGACCGGCTGAACTTCAACAGCCACGTCGAATATACCTGTGAGAAGGCTTCGAAGGCCATCAACGCGATATCTAGAATCATGCCGAACAACGCTGGTCCCAGCAGTAGCAAGAGGCGTCTTCTGGCCAGTGTATCGTCATCGATACTGAGGTATTGAGGTCCAACCTGGGTTGCAGCACTGGAAACGAAGCAGAACCAAAGGAAACTGAGCAGTACTTTCCGGCTCATGGCCATGCGAGTCGTGAGTGTGTACAGAACCATCTCGTCGGAAGCAGTATGCGTTATCGCCGGTATGATCCCTATCGGCATCACCCTGGCGGAGGACAGCGAGTGCTACAAGCGGAGAGAAGCCGGAAGAGTACGGAAAGTTGTGAGAGTGGAGTCATTGGCTAAGTGGCAACAGGAGTGGAACACGACGGAGAACGGTAGATGGACGCATAGACTAATACCGATTCTTTCGACCTGGGTGAACAGAAAACACGGAGAAGTCAATTTCCACCTTACGCAGTTTCTGTCTGGCCACGGCTGCTTCAGGAAATACCTGCATCGGTTCGGACACGCAGCGTCAGCCCTCTGCCCGGAGTGTGGCAACGTCGATGAAACGCCGAAGCATGTGGTCTTCGACTGTCCAAGGTTCGAGGCAGTGCGAACGGAGATGCCCGTCCTTAACGTGGAGAATGACGTCGTTGAAATGTGACGAGAGGAGGACACTTGGAATGCCGTCAGCAGGGCAGTCACGCAGATTATGTCGGAGCTGCAGCGTAAATGGAGAGAAGAGCAGCGATCTAGCAACGCCAGCTAGCGCTGAGAGTACGACAAGTGCATGAGCACACCCACCCCCCGAAGTAGTCGCTTCACAGTGGTCCCGGAGGGATCCAGGCAGAGGAGAGAGTAAGAGTAGACAAAATAAACGGAGGAGCGAACGTGTTCGCAAGAAGCGGAAAGTTGCATAGATCACCAGCGTCAAACTAGGTGACCACAGGGAATTCCAGTAGTAGCATACCCCAAGTGGAACAGCATGGACCCCAAGGAGAGCAGCTAGCTGCGGTGCCATGCCAAATATTCACACCGAAATCCAGCAGTGGCAAACAGCAAGAATTGCAGCTTAGGAGAACCAAAAAGAGGTCAAGCTACTAGCGACGGTCATCAAATCCGGCATAGCTGTGGCAGATCGGGAACGGCAAGAATGGAGACAAAGAGTTGAAGCGGCCGAAAAGGCTCTGCTTGAGGCCAAGGAGAATGCAATGCTGGCTGAAGCGCAGGAGACGCCGAAGGGACCAACGAACCCACGTCCGGAGAAAAGAGATAGGGAAACGCTAGGAGACGAAGAGGACCCGAAAAAAACACAAGGACCACGAATACGGAGATAAGGAGCAAGAAGATGAAGAAGACAGTGATTGGCGTAAAGTCGAAAACCAGAAGGAGAAGAGGAAAAAACTGAAGGAAGAGGAACAAAGGAAGAAGGAACAGAAGAAAAAGGAGGAGAAGTAAAAGAAGAATGAAGAGGAAGAGAAGAAGAAGAAGACGGAAGAGAGGAATAAGGAAGTCAAGAAGAAGGAAAACCCCAGGCATCGTAGGGAGAGAAGTAAGGGCGACACTCTGGTTATCGAGGCGAAAGACTAAACGACATACGCAGCACAGCTCCAGAAAGTGAGAAGTTGAAGCAACTAGGCGAGAACGTGGTGAAAACCAATCGCGCACCCAGAAAGGCGAGATGCTCTTCGAACTGAAGAAGGACCCGTCGGTGAGGAGTTCAGCCTACAAGGAACTCGTCGAAAAATCGCGAACGTAAGAGCAGGAGTCAGTGGTCTTGTGCAAGGATCTGGATGAGATCACAATGGAAGACGAGGTACGATGTGCGCTGAAGGTGCAATACAATCTGGTAGATGTGCCTATGACAATCCGGTTGAGGAAGGCGTACGGTGGTACACAAACGGCGTCGATACGACTTGCAACGGACGCAGCTAACGAGCTGCTGAAGACAGGGCGAGCAAAGGTTGGGTGGTCAGTATGCCCCCTGAATGCTATCCCTCGGGTTACCAAACAAAAGGAGAGATGCATGCTCTGCAGAAAGGAGGACGGAAACGGTCATATGACGGAAAGTTTCAGTTGCTCAGCTTACAAAAAGGCGATACCGGGCCAATAGTAATGGAGATAACCCAAATAAATCTCAATCATTGTTACACAGCACAGCAACTGTTGTGGCAGTCGACAACGGAAACAAAGTGCGACGTTGCAATCATTGCAGAGCCATATCGAGTCCCTCTCGATAATGGTAACTGGGTGGCGGATAGAGTAGAAATGGCAGCCATACAAGTCATGGGCAGGTATCCCATTCAACAAGTGGTGGCAAGCTCATACGAAGGTTTCGTGATCGCCAAAATCAATGGAATCTATGTATGTAGTTGCTACGCATCCCCGAGATGGACATTGAGCAGTTCCACCAGATGCTAGATGGGCTCACCGGAGAGCTCATTGAACGGAGACCAGTCGTCATCGCAGGAGATTTCAATGCTTGGGCAGTGGATTGGTGGAGCAGATGTACCAACGCAAGAGGGTATAGCCTGCTGGAAGCTCCGGCAAAGTTGAACGTCAGTCTGGCCAACTTAGGAACCATCAGCACCATCCACAAAGATGGTAGGGAATCCATTATTGACGTCACTTTCTCAGTACGTCGCTAATGGCAAATATGAACTGGAGAGTGTGCGAAGAGTACACCCATAGTGACCATCAGGCGATCCGGT